>NW_023994042.1:495000-820000 GCF_015586225.1 Lucilia sericata
GTTCTTAGGTCGAAGATATAATCGTCATGGATATACATTAAAACGTATATTAAATATTTCGCAGGCAGATGTAAACATATTTTCCATTAGATCAACGTCAATAAGGGCGTTATATGCCGATAATGTTAAGTCTAATACTGTATGGGACTCTAAGAAAGCCATAACCGACTTTTAATTTAGCTTTTCTGTATCATATTGGCTCCAGGCAATTGGTTGATTATCGCTAAAGAAAGAACTGTAGTTCAGATTTTGAAGAAGTATTGAAACTTTTATCATCCGCTGTTTTTTTTTTTTCATTTGTGGATCAGGGATATAACTTTTAATTTTTTAAATTTAAAACTCGACTGCTCTTAGCTTGAAGATATAATGGTAATGCATATACATTTAAATCGATACTATATATTTCGCAGGGAGATGTAAACAGATTTTTCAATAGAGCAAGGGCAATAAGGACGTTATATGCCGATAATGTTAAGTCTAATGCTGTATGGGACTATAAGAAAGTCATGACCGATTTTTCATTTAGCTTTTCTGTATCATATTGACTCCAAGCCCTTCGTTGATTATCGGTAATGAAAACACTAATGCAGCAGGGATCTTAAGGAAGTTTACTTGACAAACGAAAACACGCTATAGGCAATTAAAGCGAATTGAAATGCGTGGACAAGAGAGTCCTGTCTAACTCGTGAAATATTTCTTTTGATAGTACAAAGTATACTGGCTACACAAATTTGACGAGTTGAATGGATATCGAATATAGGTGACGTTAGGTTGATAGGAGGATGTATAGTATATCAAATCCAAAGAAATACACCTAGGCCACTACTGGGCCTGTTGTGCGCTCCTTTTTATGAAGAAAAAAATTGTTTACTGAGTGTATTATTTTTTAATTTTCAGAAACTCAGTTTCCTGGACGTAATTCCTAAGAATTTTCCAATCAGTGTTAGTCAGGAATGTTATTTCCGGAATAACATCACTTCCAAGATACTTGGACTGGAATATAAGATCGTGATTGGAAAATTTTAAGGAATTAGCCACGGTGTGGAGGAAAGTGGCGAACTGCTGCTCGGTAACTGCTATATATACACAGTTGTCAGATCTTACAATCAAAATTGCCAACACAATGCATGATATTTGTCAGAAAGTTTGGCAATACATTGCAAGACATTTATCTGACAATATTGTCAGGCAAACATTTTCTGTCAACAATGTTGTCGGAATTCATTTTTGTCGCGCAAGCTGTTTATATAAATGTTTCGCTTGCCAGATGTTAAAACTCGCACACCTAACAATATAAAATTATCTGACAACGTCTGGATAATAAAACGAAGTGTGTTTACACCATTTTCAGATTTGTGACAGTTTTGCTTTAAATGACAGTCTGACATTGCTTTCTCTGAAAATATTGCCAGACACAAATTGAAAGTTTACACTATTGTAAGAAAATTTCTGTAAATTTTTCTCACAATCTTTTTAAAACTGACAACGGTATATACATAGATTAGGGTTCATTTTATGCATAATTAAGTTAATATTGGTTATCGCCTTAATGTACAAATGACGGTAAATATTTATATCTGAATGCCTGTATGTGTTTGTATTTATGTGAAAAATACACAAAGCTTGCAAACATTAAAAGCAATAATAAATTAATTAATTTGTCGCTTTAAAATAAATATATTTTATGCAAAAAACATTTACGATGACATTAATTATCACATCGTACATAAAATTCTGTCAACAAAATGTAAATGCACATTCGATATTAAGTCTTTGTGTGATTGGATATTGTGTGTATCATACACCACAACAAAATAATTAAATTTTGTTAACGCCTAAAATTAAAACTGAATATAAGCATTTATTTACAACAGTTATGGGTACTATTCTTATAGTATGTATGAGTGCATGAACAGTAAAATGTTGTTTGCGAGACATCAGAAAACGAACTGAGAGATCTCGCAACTTTATTACAGCTTTTTCAGTGTGCTGCCTCACACCCATTTACAAGAATGCCCATCATTGCTTTAAATATTTGCTTATCACTCCAAATATTTTTTTAAATTAAAATTTATTTTACCTAACAACACTGATTGCTTTTCTAACATTATTTTAATACCAGCCAAATTAATTTAATGTTTAAATTACCCTTTTCTATTGCCTTCGATAATAAACAAATATCCTTTAGCCTACTTTCAAAGCCCCATAATAATTTTGTTTATACATATTTAATGAGTCTATTAAATCTTCTATGTATGCATTTAGAAAGAGCTATTGACTGATTGGCTATGTGCAACTAAATTTGAAACCACACACATTGCAGCAAACGGCCAGTTCTGTGGTGCTAATTATGTTACAGAGTTAATAAAACAATTTATGACTTGAAACAATAAATAGTATTGCAAATCAGAAACATAATAAAAAAGAATCATATTCTTGTTAATATTTGTTGATATTAAAAAATATAAATAGACATTTTCTGTTGAACTGGTTTAATGAACTCGTGGACTTACTCCCCGTTAGCGAAGAGTTCACATGAAATGTTTTCAACTGTTTACAAAATATATGATTTCATATTAAACAATTGAAAATGTAATGTCGTGGCTGCAACGAATCTTCTGAACACTTTAGCTGAAGTTCAAATCAGTATTAATAATGCCTTTTCATAGTTATACTTAGAATATAAACCAGATGTTTTCAGTCTAAAGTCTTCCATATCATCCTAGGGATCGCATCGGTAAATTTGTTTCTTCATCTCAACTAAGAAACCTCATAGAAAACTACTATCCTACTCGAACATCAAGGAGTTATTGCCAAATCACCACTAATATTGTTGATCATCCATTTAATGACAACTTTTGTATTTTTACAGATCCAAACCTCCAATTATATCTGCAAAACTCGCCTGGTCAGAAATAAAGTTTCGGTTTTTTTGAACTTAATCCGAAATATAGCTTCAAAACTCTGATAATCAGAAAGGAAATGGTATCGGGTTCTTCGTGTACGTTTCATAAGTTACGTCGTCACCGAAATCCAAATGTTCTAGAACCTAACTCTCACTTGTTTATCTAGTAATTTCGTTTAGATGCACTGTAATCGGTTGTTTATTATTATAGAATATCGTCGTAGTTCCGACCAATTTTCGCAAATCCGTTAAGTCGTTCTTCTTTGACAGTTTAATAATATCGGGTTCTTCGTGTACGTTTCATAAGTTACGTCGTCACCGAAATCCAAATGTTCTAGAACCTAACTCTCATTTGTTTATCTAGTAATTTCGTTTAGATGCACTGTAATCGGTTGTTTATTATTATAGAATATCGTCGTAGTTCCGACCAATTTTCGCAAATCCGTTAAGTCGTTCTTCTTTGACAGTTTAATAATATCGCCTTTTAACCACGTAGTAGCTAGGTGTTCTTTTATTCATCCATCTCGTATATAAGAGTGCTCATTTTTCTACGGTCACTTTAGGATTGGCTGGGGGAATTTCATTCTCCCATGGCATCATTCAACTCTTCAATGCTAAAATGATAGGTAAGTATTCCAATTTTATTGCTTATATTTCTTGTGGTGTACAGCCCTTCAAGCGGACTATGTTCGATGTTCTTTTCTATTTATGATTATATTTTCGAAATGATCCATCTATCAGTGAGTTTGCTCATACGTATTACGGAACAGTTCTGCGTTGGTGTTCTTTATGCTGTGATTACGATTTAGCTTCCTATTCGAGAGCTGACTGATTGTGTGATGTAGCTCCTTGATGTTATTCGCCGTTTCTGCTTCGTTGGCCATCCTTTCCGCAAAGTTCTTCTTATCGTTTCGGGCTGCCTAATTTATTAGCTTTGCAATGATTTTCTACCGCGATGTGAAGTGGAATATTCGATTTAATATATCAAATTATTTTTTTCTCTATGCGATGTCAGGTTTCATTTGAAAGCCATTTGTTTGTATCCGACTACACCCAATCTGAGCCTTATCCGAACTATGGCTTACACAAGCTCTTGGTCACTGTCGATTTCTCCACCTTTTTTTTTGTTCTGATGTTTTTTAGAGATCCTCTCCTGCTGTGTCCAATAAAAATATGATCTATTTGATTTCTAGTGGTGCCATTCGGTGATATCTATATGAAATTGTGCATATCTTTGTGGGGGAAGATGGAACCACCAATGACTAGTTGGAAAATCTGACAGAATATTTCTCCATTTTTGTTCCATCATCAGTTAGTACACGAACATCTTGAGCTACATTCGACAATTCTGACGTATTTACCAAGATTGCTAAAGAAACGGGATGCACCAATTCGGTCTGATACTAGGTCCCAGGAGCTCAGCGCATATCGTTGTTCAGAGTGAATTGCGAACACAAAACCTCTTTCACGTCTCTGATTCTTTCCGCTGTGAAGCACCCACTTAATTTCGTGTGTTACCATAAATGTGTTTAAGATACTTATAGGATTGGATGGCACAGTGTACGGATCTGAGAGGGATTTTAAAGGTACATTACTCAATTAGACCCTTTGTCAGTAAGTGAGACAGTATCATATTGCAGGATATGCGAAGATGCAGAGGAACTAGAGACGGTTGAGCATTTAATTTGCCACTGTCCAAGAATACAGAATGTCTGAAATGTCAGACAAATATGTAGGTTCCATGACGAACGAAATTCTGAATCTTTCATAACTCTTTCTTTAGTGAATCGAAAATTTAATTAAAACTGCTTTAGGAATCGACCTGTCTTTAGTCCCCTCTCCATTTTACTTACATATGTTCTTTTAATCATTTTGTTTAACTATCTTTGGTTCTACACACTCTACTCAAGGAATCACAATAGACCTTATGATCTCCGAGTAGAGTTGAACCAGTTTATGGGCCATAACCATATATATCTAAATTAAGTAATTATTGCATTAAAATTTTAAGTTTGACATCCGGATATCTAAACTTAAATTATATTTAGCTATAAATGCTAAACTGCCTTTTAATTATAGATTATATTTAACAGCCTTTTACAAGTACGATTACATAGATTTAAGCCAATTAGTGGAGGTTTTTGTTTAGTATTTACTATAAAATGGTACAACCAATTGCCTTTAACTAATCATACTCTTCGGCCACATTCGTTGTAATGTGATGAGTAGCATGAACATATTAAAATTAAACATAAACAGTCGTTGCCACACTTACCACATATGATGCATTCATTGCTGCCTACCACCGACATCAGCACCACAGCCACCACCAACAATAATAAAAACACAGAACTCCACATCAGCAGCAACAAGAAGAAGAGCGAACAACAACAGCAAACAGTTCCTCATCGCATTGGATTTTTTGTTTATTTTGAATAATTATGATTTTAGTGTTGATGGGGATCATTAAACGCTGGAGTATGTATAGGAATGAAAAGATACAAAAGCATCCATCCACATAGTATGGAAATGTACTTATTTGTATGTATGTTGTAAATGTTTGTAAACAAATCATTAAAAAACAGTTTGGGTATTTTATTATTGGCTTTTTAGATACTTTTTTTTATTTGTTTATTTTGATTTTGATCTGGTTTAAGTTTTTTTTTTTTAATTTGAACTATCGTATGTATTTATTAGTAGCGTCATAGTTGTATACAAATATAGACACAAATATGATCATAAAAATTATAAATTCATTCTTAATTTTCCATTCTATTAACTAACACACAAAAAAGTGGAAACAAGATCAGTTTATGGATGTCCATAAAAAGAATAAGAAGCCGTTTCGAATTTGTTGTAGGCTGAAACGTGTTGCCATAATGGTTGAAGTAACAAAAGAAAATAAGAAGTTGTTTAATAGACAACAGTATCACTAGTAGTGTAGTAAACAATTAATAGTTATTAATTTTTTCTAAGTGCAGTTATGTCATTTAATCCATCAATCTAGATATAAAATAAGTTCTTAACAAAATTTACTTCTTCCGAAATTTTGTCACCATTAAAATATTTATGCAATCGCATAGTAGGGACAATCTTTAGGCCACACTTTTGCGGACGGAAATGATCCGGATGAACTTGGATCCGGTAGGACTGGATGAACAATTTTGCGAAGGTTTTTGATACGGCCTGACAGGATGGCATTGTGGCTAAACTCCTGGTTAGGGTTTGAAAGAGGGCTAAGTATTATTATTTCCAGGTCGCACGGAATATTTCCCCAAGTTGGAACTTCGCCTGCTGTATCCTGTATACGAAGCGTAGATCATTCATCCCTTCCTTGGGGGAATGGGAATGAGTGGCTTTTTGTATGGAACAGGTTGAAAAATATGTCCTATGCCGTCATCTTAGGTATCTGGGTCTAGGGCAAAAACTGTTAATGCACGGATGAACGGATATTTGCCAGGTCTCGCGGAATACTTTATCAAGTGGGAACTTCGCCTGAATGTTATTAAGGAACGACGTAAATACTTGTAACCGATTCCTGTATCGGACAGGATGAAATAAATTGCCATGGAATTAAACGAAAACTTGGATCATGTATTAGAGTATACCAAGCGTATATACGCGACATACATATGTATATGGACATACTTTGTCATGAAAGGGGCCAATATAGGAGATTAGGGTTGCTTCTCTATCAGTATATATTTCGTCCTCTTATGTCATTGCCCCCGGGGCATGTTTCCATGATGAAATGTCCCATCATGGTGTATTGCAATCACGGGATTGCAATACACAGACCTCTAGTCTGCCGGAACTATAAACTTTTGTTTACATTTCACTGCCTGGCCTAGTCTTTGAATGATTTGAAAAGTGGTCTAACCAGAGAACCACATAATCTGGTAATACGGGTGGCCAGTTGCCTACAGGACTTGTCCTGGGTGGTCAATTGGTTGAGGTTCCTTCGGGATCCACGTAGTGGCTGTGGCTTAAACCCAAATTCGCGGGAAGAGATTGTTGGTTTAAGGGCTAATATATCCTATATATAGTGCGTTGGCTAATTCTCTATTCAAATGACACAGGTCTGTGTACAAAGCAGGATATGCTGGATTCCTGAACCCGATCGGTATTTCTTACCGGTCGTGTAGTAGGGAGCCGGTATATGCTGGGGAATTGTCAAGTTAGCGTTCAATAGTTGCCTGTCATTCCGTAGAAAGATCTTTATGATCATGGGAATGGAACTGATGCAAAAATTGGTGAAACATTTGAAAAGTCTCCATATATTGGAGACTAGTACTGATTTAGTATGCCTTTTTACTCTTCGGGGAAGTTTCTCGATGCTGTTGCCATCTCATGCTACGCGACTATTTGTCGGGGCAATTATTGGGTTCAGATGACTTTGGAAATTCTTACAGATCGGTTCATGAAGAGGGATCCTGATTTATTATTTTGGATATTTCGGACTACCAAATACGTCTCTAGGTGCTGTTGCCAAACCAACAGAAGCCATCTCAGTATTGTGGTTGGGCGACTTCAAGAGGTCCAGGAATGTACTGGGGTGAATCTTTAGATGATGGGAATGTTTGTAGGGACAGAGCATTCCTCATAACATCAATGGGTGTTTTTATCTGATGTTGGGTACACCCCTTCTATTGCCTCTAACCAGTGATTGCCTTTTCCTTTGTCGGGGTTAGATTGAGCTTGCTCATGACACCTGTCCTTCCTCAACGGGGCTACTAAGTATGGCAAGAGATTAGATAGATCGAGAACTTCAACAAAGTGCCCATATAATGGACCGGCATCCATAAACGTAAATTGGAACCTGCGTGTAAGATACACAAAAGGGCGGTGGTGAGTCGTTATATTTTTGCTCACACAGTGGAAGAAAAAGTCTCACGTAAAGCACTTCGACATTCGTCCCATATCTTTTTTGTCTGGTTCAGAATATCTTCTACACAGATGGAACGGGTTAGGGTATGAGACAGATAGATACCGGTTGTTTGCCATGGCTTGTGGCATAGACGTGGACCGAATGAGATTGGCACAGACCTCTGTGTAGGTCCATCTTAACCCCGGTTGCATGTTAACTTGATAAATCTTCCCTCCATCTTAGTGTGCCGAGACTATATCATCATGTAGGAATATTTATTGATCGCACTGTTTTTAATGCTATTTAACTTTATTACGAATTGATATTGTTCTTCTATTTTGCATAATTTTTTACAAATTTGGTAATTTTTTATAAACTACTTTAATATATTATTACCTACATCAATATAAATAAAAAGTATAGTACTGTTGCCAAAATTTAACATTTTATTCGTTGTAATACATCACTATATATTTTTCAACAGTAGAGTTTATTTTGAATAGCGTGAATTTTTAATACCTATTCTGATAATTAACCAAATCCGGAGTTTGAACAAACCAAAAGTTCGAAAATTTCCCAAGTCTAACAACTTCGGATCGATCACTATAGAAGTTTGTTGATTCGGTCGAAAACTATAGAAAACAAAACTTGGTCAAGCTTAATATAATTTTATTGATTGATTTATTGATTTTTACAATAAATATCATAAATAAAAATACGAAATCAATTTCTTTTATATTTTGTTTTAAAATTAAAATAAAGTCATAGACCGTATAGAAGATTAATTGGCATTGTCTTGAAACAACCATAAAATTTACACGTGTTTATAAATTTAATGTCTTAATATTTATTTAAGGAGTGTTCCGCTATAAAACTTCTACTAAAATATTTTGTTAATTTGACCAAAATATAAATTTTGAAAAAGAAAGAATTCTATAAATAAATAAAAAAAATAAATTTATGCTAAATCTAAAATAATATTTCATATAAGGTGAGATATAAAACTGCATAATTGTCTATAATTAATCAAGTGGCACAAAGAAAGAATTTTACACCTACAAGAGTTAAAAATAAATATATGATTTTATAATTACCAAAAAATTTCAAATATTGGAGTATTCATCTAATAGGTATCAAGTTAGAAGTTTAAATAAAAAATACATAGACAATTTTAGCTCTAAAAACTAAATAATATGATTTATGTCAGTTTAGGTCCATTTTGGAAATTATGATTAAAATATTCTCTCTTTTCAAGAGTCACGGTACTAGTTGCTTGAAAGTTTTATAATGAAATATATTCTGTATTCTAAAATTAACTGAAAACATCATGTCAAAATACAATGAGCCGTGAAATTAATTTATAGGTGCTTGGAAGAACTAAATATAAAACACCCTCTCTCCCACCCATTAATAAAACGATTTGTTGACATTTAGGATTTATGTATTTCATATGAACCAAATGTATGCTGTAAAACTATTAATTATTCGACGCGTCGGCATAATATTGTAAACTATTAATGCAGTTTGACAGTTTAACAAAAATATTTTATGTTTAGTGGTCTTTGTCATACCGATATTTGTGTGATGCATTCTTTATTTAGACTTTATCTACATAAAATATTTTATTTGTCCGATTTATTTTTAAACTCGTGTGCATCGATTATGTGGTATTAAGAAGGTATTATAGTCTTAAGATATTGATCATAAACCACAGAAAATTCCCGATGGATTACAGGACTAATACGGTATAAATAAAACATACATTTTATATGTACCGGAAAAATATCCGTTTACAAAAAGGGAAATGTTTTTAAAAACAAAATTCATATATAAAGGATTTCATTTCAAGTGACCCGTTCTCAATAGACTTCGTCCTTGGTACAATAGCATATCATGTACCAAATTCCATTGAATTATGTATCTTCAAAATTGCGACCTGTAGTTTGTTTACAAGGTTTACAAGCTCTATTGTTGTATGGGGGCTAGGTGTAAAATTGGACCGATCTTAACCATTTTCAATAGGCTACGTACCTGGGACAATAAAAGATTATAGGTTGATTACATGGTTTACGTGGACGGACAGGTGGGTGTAGAACCAATATTATTGTACATCACCACAAACCCAATATTTTCTCTCCACTGAAGTGGTGTAGGGTGTAACAAATTTTAGATATACTTCTAACTGGTGTAAGGTATCGTATGGTCACTATCTATCTATCTATCTATCTATCTATCTATCTATCTATCTATCTATGTATCTATCTATCTATCTATCTATCTATCTATCTATCTATCTATCTATCTATCTATCTATCTATCTATCTATCTATCTATCTATCTATTTATTTATCTATCTATCTATCTATCTATCTATCTATCTATCTATCTATCTATCTATCTATCTATCTATCTATCTATCTATCTATCTATCTATCTATCTATCTATCTATCTATCTATCTATCTATCTATCTATCTATCTATCTATCTATCTATATATATATCTATATATCTATATATCTATCTATCTATCTATCTATCTATCTATCTATCTATCTATCTATCTATCTATCTATCTATCTATCTATCTTTTATCTATTTAGCATGATTTTATTAGCATATCTAGATGTTAATATGATATGCTAAGGAGCATTTTAGAAATAGATTCTTAAATGAGAACTTGGATCAATTATGGATCTAATTTAAAGGTCGAATTTTATCAATAGAGGGATGGTTACGGCTAGATCCTTTTGGAATTTAATAAGGTCGCAGAATATATATAATTTTGTGGGTTTTAGACCAATATTTCTATATGTTTTATGTTACAAAGTCAATACTAACCCTATCTTTTTTGATGGTAGAAATAATGCAGTAATAACTAATGAAATTCAATTATAGTGTGCATACTAAAAAATTCTACATAGTTTTATTTAATTGATTTTATCGATCAAAATCCAAGGACTTGCATTTAAGTAACTAACTCATAATATTAAAATGTCATTGTATCCTTTGAAGGTTTTTTTTTTCGATAAATATTTTAATACTAAAATACCTTTAACAAAGACAAATTGTTTTTATTGTCCCTTATGTCATAATAAAATGAAATTTTTAAATTTATGTATATGTGGCGCCAGTTTTACGATTCCGAAATAAATGTGTCAAAACTTTTAAATACTTTTTTATTATTATGATTTTTTATATTTGTGTATTTTGAAGGACAATGAAAAGGTTAATATGCAACTGGCTGTGTATGTGTACAAGTGCATTAAATGCACTCACTGCATTAAACACTAAATTGTAAAAATAAAGTCTCCACATGCTACTGCATTTGCAGGACAACAGAATAATCAAGTAAGGAGAAAAACAAAAACAGCAAAACAATAAAAATCCATAAACAATTACTTAACCGCAAAAAGGACAATTGCATGTAGTCACAGTTCAAAAACACAAACAACACACACACACTGACACATTCATACAAACATACATATATCGTTTATAGTGTCATTGTTTTGACAAGGACACACACTCGCATTATATTTAGTATCTGCTGCTGCTGTCGTAGTTGACTGAGTGAACGTTGTTGTGTAGTTGTTATAGATGAGCTGATGAGTAAATGTTGGTGTCGCCAAAGGATGAGTACTGAAATCAAGAGACCTCGCACTAGACGAGGTCAAGCACCTTGAAAATTGACATTACAGATAATTTTGTCTTGCGATTTTGTCTTTTTACAAAATATTGTGTTAATTGTTTGCCCAGTTTGAAACGAGGGGAAGATCCTTTACACCACCTACTATTACAGTTATATACAAAATTATTTCCAGGACACGCAACCATAGCGAACATCTTAATGTTCGCATTGTATAGATCCATTTTAATATTCTCTATATCAATATTTTATTTGTATTACTGTAATATTAGCTTGAATAGATGTACACGTGTGGACAAAAATATAGTAATATCACAACAAATAATTGGAAATAAATTAAAATTTCAAATATAAAAAAAAAAATTGAATTGATTACATTTTTTTTATTTGTAAATCTATTATTCTATTTTTCTGTGCACTTGTATATGTAATAAAGTTTAAGAGAGCGGTTAGGGAATCGTAGTAATTCTTAGTCGTCGTTTGCAGTACTACAAGTAAATAAATTAGCAAATACCACTTGGTAGAGTCTTTGGCACCACATGATGTCGTCGTTTGTCCTTTTGTTAACTTTATTGAATTGTTTTGTAAATATGTGTGTGTGAGCCTTTGGTCAGTTGGTTTTGTCAGCGAGTGATTGGATTCCAATTGTTGTTGTTGTTTATCTATATTCAATATCCTTCGCATTCACAGTTAGTAGTTGTATACACTTTGTTTCTGTTATTTAACTGACAATTTTATTTTGACAGCAGAGTTCACGCTTCCATTTGTGTGTCTCTGGCTGTAATTACATTTTATTTTTCTGTTATTTTCTCCAAACCTATTCCTTGCCTTCTCTAGCCGCTTTATGATTTGTTTTAAGTTGTACTACAAAACAAAACATCACTTGTTGTAGAAGCATGATGATGATGATGGTCACAGTGTCGGCTTGTTGTTGTGTGTGCCATGTGACGTCGTACTAATAATTGAGACTGCCCTTGTGCGGCATTTTTATGTAATGATCGGCTACAATAGACAAATTTTAATTTCAACAATTTGATACGCTACCTGTTTTTATTGGTTTGTTAAGTTCGCGAAACTAACATTAAAATTAAGATCAATTTTAGAACATAAACAGTTAAGAATTGCCTTGAAATGGCAAAAAGTATTCTTTATATGGGTGGAAACATAAAGGGTTAATGCATTTCTTATTAGTCAAACATATAGCAATATTGCTTGTGATACTTGAGCTTCGATCATAAATATAAAAGTATTTTTCTGTATATTGCTAAGCTTACGTGTTACACTGTCGCCAGGAATATGTATATACATATACCTACTCTCAGCTATGTCAAATCTGAAAGAACATCAAAGTTTTTTGTGAATCTTAAAGGTTTTATCTAATATTTTGACCAGTGCTTTAGACATAATATCACTAGCTACGTCTGGAAACATTCCTGATACCAGTATCAAAACATCGTCGGCGTAAAAAACAACTTTTATTCTTCTTTTGAGTCAATGTTGTGGGTTTCACCACACGTAGACATGTGGCGAACCCCGTTCCACTTGCTTGGACTTAACGTTGCTGGCAAAACTGTTCTAGATTTCTACATTGAAGACACCTTCTGTATATATTGACCAGTTCAATAATAATATATTTAACAGCAATATATCAATGTAGTATAGAGATCATCCTGTGTTGTGCCTCGTTCCACTTGCTTGGATTTAACGCTATAATCCAGCGGTTCCCACCGTTTTTTACTTCGCGGACCCCTTGAGGAATTTATTTAATTTCACGGACCCCAATACATATTTTGATATCTTATTGTTATAAATAACACTGTGATACAAAAGTGAAGAAAAATAAAATGCAGGCGTTTTCATATACCAATTCTATTTCGTTATAGTCCATAGAGTACGAATATATTTTTAGTTTTCCCCTATCACTTTGTTAACTTACTTTTTAAGAGCAAAAGATGCGAAAAAGAGCCATTTTTGAAGTTTTAAATTTGAAAAATCATAAGTTTAGTAGTTTTCATCCGATTTTCAAATCCGATATTTTTTTTAATGATACAAGTATCTTTTAATCCAAAAAAAGGAATACAAAATTTATGGTCAAATGTCTGAATTACGGTCGTTTAAGTAAAAAAACTCACACTTTTTTAAAAAATTTTCATTTTCATCATGCTCTACTTTGACCATGAGGCAGTGAGTTCATCTTTTATTACTTTCCTGAAGAATCACATAAAGGAAGGTTTCTAAAACTTGTTATTTCATAAAAATCTATGAAAAACTGGATGATTTATGTCAATTTTTCTAATAGCATGTTTCTCGAATTTTTGGTTTTCTCCATACAAATTAATTTTTGTATAAAAATGTTTATAAACATTTTTTAAACTTGTTACAAAGAAAACCAGAAACATGAACGTTTTTGTATGGAAGAAATATGCTATATTTTTATAAAACTTAGCACAACTCATAACCTTTTTCATCGATTATCATAAATTGACCATCATTGGAAACCCAACTTAATGTGCCTTTTTTCAAATGTAATAAAAGCTAAAGTTACTGCTTCATGGCCAACGTAGAGCAGTATGAAAATTAAAAATTGTGAAAAAAGTGTGAGTTTTTTTACTTAAATGGCCGTAACCAAGACATTAATCATAAATTTTGGATTTATTTTTTTGGGTTGAAAGACAACACTTGTATCTTTAAAACAAAATATCCAATTTGAAAATCGGTTGCAAACTACCAAACATATATTTTTTTTAAAGTTAAAACTTCAAAAATAGCTCTTTTTCACAACTTTTGCTCTTAAAAAGGAACTAAACGAAGTGATCGGGAAAAATTAAAAATAAATTCCTACTCTATGGACTATAACGAAATGGAATTGGTATATGAGAACCCCTGCATTTTTTTGCTGTATCACTGTGTAATTGTTCGTCCGAAAATTGTCTTAGTCCTGGTCCATAAACCCTATAAAATATTCCCGTACATTTCGGAGATGATTTCAATTTCAGGGTTTTAAATATAGAATGACTTCCAACATGATGTTTAATTTTATGATCGTGAGAGCTTTCATGTTCATTTCTCGTCAAGGTAGAGAAAAGGTTTCTTTAACAAGTATTGTCGACATGTGCTTAAAGAGTCATGTTTCTAAATTTTTTTGCGATTGCATAGGAGTGAGCTGAGTATGTAAGCTAAGTATTCGGGAAAATATGTGAAAGTTAGACTTCTTCGATGTGTATCACGTTGGAATGGAATATTTATATTTAAAATTAACTAGATTAACACTTTTGCTTACAATTTAAAAAAATATTATGAAATCTGACCTAGCTTCATATTCCGGGATACCAGTATCAGTAATAGTAATTCTAAGGCAAATCATTATCCGTCTGCTATAAAAACATTTATTTCGATACATATATATTTATAAAAATTACAAATCACGTAGTACTTTACTTTATAAAAGTGAAACAATAAATTTGTAGGGCCTAGCTTCATCCTGATAAACGACCGAAACAATAAAATTCAAAGAGTCACCAACAAATCTGGGATTATTGACTAAAAATTGTGTATTTTAGTATTTATGAAAAATTTGGAGATATTTTTAATATTTTGTAACATATAGAGAATATTTTTTATTCATGATTTTTTTCGTTCGTCTTCGCGGACCCCCTAGGATTTTGCTACGGACCACTAAAGGTCCGCGGACCCCCTTTTGGGAACCGTTGCTATAATCAATACTTAGAGTAACTATTCTAAATTTCAACACTGTTACTAAACAATTGCTAATATATTGAAGACCGCTCCCCTTTATAAGAAGGCTACCTTATGTAGCACTATGTACAGCTGTCTCTGTAGCTCGACCTTTAAGGTGGGCGTGTTGTCTGCTTGAAAGCAGCCATATGCCTTCCTTTAACAGGTTTGGGAATAAGAACGACTTAATCATTTCTCTGTTGACCGGAACATGGTTAACAGAGATAGAGAATGCTAATATTGTGAAAAGTCGGGTGATAAATGTCGTTAAGATAGGTATCGCGGCAATATTATGTGAAGCCAGATTTTTAACACCTCCTAAAATAGCTTAGGCACCATAAAAAGGGACACCAAAATGTCCCTTGGGATTTCCTCCAAAGAGTGTAAAGATCAGAAAACAGAGAAACAAGAACGCTGGAATTAAAACAGTGTTACCAATATTTTTCCACCATTTCTCGTTAAAGTATGTCACAAAACCCGCTAGAAACTAATAGATTTAGGTTTTTGCAAAAGCTGCTAGAAAACGTCAAAATTTGAAATTTGTAATTTGTTAAGACTAGCCTATAGACTGGACTATAGACTAGAGTATAGACTAAACTATAGACTAGACTATAGAGTAGACTATAGACTAGACTATAGACTAGACTATAGACTAGACTATAGAGTAGACTATAGACTAGACTATAGACTAGACTATAGACTAGACTATAGACTAGACTATAGACTAGACTATAGACTAGACTATATAATAAACTATAGACTAGACTATAGACTAGACTATAGACTAGACTATAGACTAGACTATACACTAGACTAGACTATAGACTAGACTAGACTATACACTAGACTAGACTATAGACTAGACTATAGACTAGACTATAGACTAGACTATAGACTAGACTATAGACTAGACTATAGACTAGACTATAGGCTAGACTATAGACTAGACTATAGACTAGACTATAGACTAGACTATAGACTAGACTATAGACTAGACTATAGACTAAATTATATACTAGACTATAGACTAGACTATATACTAGACTATAGACTAGACCAGACTATAGACTAAACTATAGACTAGACTATAGACTAGACTATAGACTAGTCTATAGACTAGACTATAGATTAGACTATAGACTAGACTATAGAAAAGCAGCAGGAAGGCATATCCTTTAACAGGTTTGGGAATAAGAACGACTTAATCATTTCTCTGTTGACCGGAACATGGTTAACAGAGATATATAGTCTATAATATTGTGAAAAGTGAAGCCAGATTTTTAACACCTCCTAAAATAGCTTAGGCACCATAAAAAGGGACACCAAAATGTCCTTTGGGATTTCCTCCAAAGAGTGTAAAGATCAGAAAACAGAGAAACAAGAACGCTGGAACTAAAACAGTGTTACCAATATTTTTCCACCATTTCTCGTTAAAGTATGTCACAAAACCCGCTAGAAACTAATAGATTTAGGTTTTTGCAAAAGCTGCTAGAAAACGTCAAAACTTGAAATTTGTAATTTGTTAAGACTAGCCTATAGACTGGACTATAGACTAGAGTATAGACTAAACTATAGACTAGACTATAGACAACACTATATACTAGACTATAGACTAGACTATAGACTAGACTATAGACTAGACTATAGACTAGACTATAGACTAGACTATAGACTAGACTATAGACTAGACTATAGACTAGACTATAGACTAGACTATAGACTAGACTATAGACTAGACTATAGACTATACTATAGATTATACTACAGACTAGACTATAGACTAGACTATAGACTAGACTATAGACTAGACTATAGACTAGACTATAGACTAGACTATAGACTAGACTATAGACTAGACTATAGACTAGACTATAGACTAGACTATAGACTAGACTATAGACTAGACTATAGACTAGACTATAGACTAGACTATAGACTAGACTATAGACTAGACTATAGACTAGACTATAGACTAGACTATAGACTAGACTATAGACTAGACTATAGACTAGACTATAGACTAGACTATAGACTAGACTATAGACTAGACTATAGACTAGACTATAGACTAGACTATAGACTAGACTATAGACTAGACTATAGACTAGACTATAGACTAGACTATAGACTAGACTATAGACTAGACTATAGACTAGACTATAGACTAGACTATAGACTAGACTATAGACTAGACTATAGACTAGACTATAGACTAGACTATAGACTAGACTATAGACTAGACTATAGACTAGACTATAGACTAGACTATAGACTATAGACTAGACTATAGACTAGACTATAGACTAGACTATAGACTAGACTATAGACTAGACATTAGACTAGACTATAGAATAGACTAGACTAGACATTAGACTAGACTATAGACTAGACTATAGACTAGACTAGACTAGACTAGACTGAAGACTAGACTAGACTATAGACTAGACTATAGACTAGACTAGACTATAGACTAGACTATAGACTAGGCTTTAGACTAGACTATAGACTAGACTAGACTATAGACTAGACTAGACTATAGAGTAGACTAGACTATAGACTAGACTATAGACTAGACTATAGACTAGACTATAGACTAGACTATAGACTAGACTATAGACTAGACTATAGACTAGACTATAGACTAGACTATAGACTAGACTATAGACTAGACTATAGACTAGACTATAGACTAGACTATAGACTAGACTATAGACAAGACTATATTTCCATTTCATTCTTTCCCGAAAGAAAGGAATCTGAGCTAATCTTAGTATCTCTATAAAACCCAGTCGAAGAAATGTCTAATTTCCCTAAAGTTACGCAATTTCCCCCCAGTTTGTCATCTACTAAAGTAAGTTCTTATATATTAGATTACATATAAGTTATTACAGGATTACATAAAAGAAATACAGATGATATTAAGTAGTCATTGAAAATTAAGTTGATGAGTTAATATAACTCATTAACAATTTTTTGCTAAAAAGTTTGCATGTATTTTCAATGGTATTTTGTAGATTTTAAATAAAATATTCATAATGTCCATATACAAATATACAGATTATTGTAAATGCAACTTATAGTATAAATTTAAAATAAACACATGTACTAAATTTGGAACGACAATAACACTGAGTTTTTGGAATTAATTTTTCTTTTTACTACCAACAAGTGTTCATTTTAAAAATTCGAAACCCAACATGGGTTTGACCCACACATTTACGAAATTTATATTTATGAAATTATTAAATATGTATTTTCAGTTTTTTTATCTCAGTTTCTTAATTATTTTTAGGTATTTTGTGTGTAGTTCTGTTTCTTTTTTACATGTTTAAGCAAAAATTTCGTAGAATTCGAATCCAATTGTCACATTGTTTTAACTGAACCCATAGTTTATTGTATTTACTACGAATTGCACTTGTTCTTCGGTTGTTCTTATAGATAGATACTCCGTCTCGTACAAGTTGTTGGTAGTTAGGTTGCATATAAAATGTTACGTTTCGGAACTCTGTTGTAGGTTTGTTGGTTAAAAAAGAAAAAGCAAAAATAAATATGAAAAGAATAAAAACAAAATAAGGTGCGAGACTTATGACGCGTCATAACAATTGTTACATGTACATAGTATCTTGTATCCATAAAATATTGTATCTAGAAAATATTTACATTGGACTACGGTATGCTTTGGCATGATATGTTGTGGTGTGGCATGGTTTATTTATTATTTTTATTACTTTGGGAACACAATATTAAATAGTACGAGTGAATATTTGTTAAATGTTGAATCGTTGTCTGCATTTTATAAATTTTCCCTGGAAACATATCGTTTAGGTCAACATTATTAACTTTGTTGTTTTTGATTTGATATTGGTCACTAGAAACATTTAATAGGAAGAACATATTAATAAAATCTAATTTATTATTTAATATGCTTTTTTATTTATTGATTTTCTGCTGAATTCCATGTAATTATTTACTGTCTATTAAAAATTAATTAAAATTCATAATTTTATGTTTTCATTTCCCCCTTTTATTGACTTATTTATTCATATTTAATTACACATTTCAGGGAATTTTATTTAAATAAAATTTTTATAATTTTTTTTATTGTATATACCAAACAGATTTCTCAATAAACATCAATTAGTTTTCAATTACATTTCTATTGAACGAACCAAATGAAACAAAACTAAATTCAAATTAAATTAAATCATGTGCAACACGATTTAATTCTGCTCCTGTTTTATTTATGTGAAATTGGCTCCGTTGATAAAATGACAGCCAGACACTTGATTTTCAAATTAATGCTAATTTTCCATCGTTCAATTAAATCCTCTGTAATTGTTGATAATTGTAGCCAAAATGCATTAGTGCGAGCTTTTTTTTCGATTTGCTGTTGTTTTATCCTGTTTAAAACACCCATTTGGCTGAATTGACAGAAATACACAAAGAGAAAAGTTTATTGTCGTTGAGGCAAAATTGTTATTGAGAAGAATCGTATTTCATACAAAATTGATTAGATCCGTGACACATTTTTAAGACTACACACAAATAAAAGCAACACATTAAACATAATACTGAGATTCGAATAAGTAAGGCCTTATTCCAAGAAAAAATATAGATATTTTTAATATTTTATGAGGATCAGTCCAAAATTGACCCTTCCCCCATATAAGGTCTCCTTTAAAAAAATTACTTTAACGCTGATTGCTGGCTAAAAAATACGACTATAGTGATGAAATTCCACATATAGAAGTTTTATATGATCCAAAATCTCTCTACCAAATTTTATGAGGATCGGTCCATAATTGACACTACCTTAAACGTCTCTTTCAGAGAGTTACTTTAAAAATTAGCGACGAGACTCGACATAAATAAGTATCCTACGAGCCAAAATCAGTTACCTATCGGCGATTAAAAATCTTGACCAAAATCAGTTACCTATCGGCGATTAAAAATCTTGACCTCAGTATTATTTTTGAAAATAAAATATCTTCGAAATGGGTCTCAAAAATTCCGAAATTTTGAGCTGATTATTGGTCCATTCCAAATGTCAACATGATGTTTATTGTTGTTATTGCAGCAATGTGATTAGTTCGAAATTACAATAACTTCTTGTCTCAACTATAATGACACTTTGTTAAGTTCATTAACATGATCTATAAATAGGCGACGGAAGAGTCAAGTGCTCTAATAATACAATTATCAGAATAACCAAAATGATCTGGTCTTTTACAGAAAATGACCTTAGTACTTTTCGCTCTTAGTTGAAATTCTCTTACACTTTTTAAAACGCTTATTTACTAAGCATTGTTAGATCGGATAGGGTTAGCCTATCCGTCCCATAGCTAAGGTTACTGCAAAAGTATCTTATATGAATATGAAGATAAATTGGTACAAGGTGATTGACCCGTTATACAATATCGATACTAAGATATATTTGCCAAAATACTATTCTATGAAATGGATAATCTTTTAGATCAATTCTAACCAAATCAATTCCGGGACCATAGACAGATTCACAATATCATTAAATTAGAAAGAGATCATTTAAAGACTATTCTATGAAATAGATATTCTTTTAGAATAATTCTAATCAAATTTGTTAAAAATTCTGATAGATTTTCTTTGAGAGCATAGCTAGATTCACAAGATCATTTAATTAGGAAGATATCATTTAAAGACTAAATTTCTTTAAGTGTATTGTATATAACTGCCAACCATTCAGTTAAGCTTAATTGAATTGAATCCATTGGTATTGATGTTCATATGCTAATATTCTATATTTTGGTAATAAAATAAATTAGTTACACTGATTGAATACGCATAATATGCAATTGCTGTATATGTTCTATGACTACAAATCTAGTAATTATTTAATAAATTTGAAATTCGTATTTCTAATATGTAGTTAGAAAGTTTTTTAATCTCAAATATTAAACGTCATCCATTTGAAAAAAGTCAAGCTGTTTTTGTATATGTATATGTACATATGTATGTATAATTAGACCCGGGTATATAGTTTATACAAAAGAAAAAAAAATTTACTTGAGTTTTGAAAAATTCATAATTTCTTCCTTTAGGAAAAACTTTAAATTACTTAGGGCCGTTTTAAAACCCTCCACCACCAGCATTGGTGATAGAGGGTATATAGAAGTTGGTCATTCCATGTGTAACACCAAGAAATGTTCATCTGAGACCCAACAAAGTATATATATATTACGGGTCCTTATGAAATTCTGAGTCGATTTAGCTAGTTATGTCCGTCTGTCTGCCCTGTCAACCAAATTCACCGAACATATTCATTATTGTCCTCAGCAGTTTGGTATGGAAAATTTGAAAAATCGGTTCACAATGTAAACAGTTATGAGTAAAAATTTCAGACTACCTTGAAAAAATTTTAGTTTTTTTTCCTAATTTCCGAGTAGTTTTCTCAGAAACTACCGAAAATGATTCGATAAATTTTGGCACATGTTATTATGTTGAAAATCAAAACAATCGATATAAAATTTTCCCATAGCCCCCATAGAAAGGAACATATTTCCGGAAATGGATTTATCGTTAATAACTTCCTCAAATATATCGGTATCAACTAAAAATAATATGAACAGAAATCATACTACCAATGTAGTATGATTTCCAAAATTGGTCAGTGCACCCATATAAGGCCCACTTCCGAAAATCACTTAAACTCATATATTTCATCGTATATCACTCATATATCATATGTATAATCACTTTACGGTCCATAATTGGTCATAGCGCCCATATAAGGTCCACTTCCGAAAATCACTTAAACGCTAATATTTCATTAACTAATAGAGCTATCAGAGTAAAATTCGACATGAATATGTTTTGGTCATAGCTCTCATATAAGGTCCTCTTTCGAAAATCGCTTATACGCGCATATTTCATTGATATATAAAGCTATCGATATAAAATTCGGCACGAATACGTTTTATGTCTGGATCAATCCCGATAAGTATAGATAGATAATTGGTCATTGCTCCCATATAAGGTCAACTTCCGAAAATCACTTAAACGCATATATTTCATTAAAAAATAAAGCTATCGTGGTAACATTCGACGTGAATATGTTTTGTATATACATATATATATGTAAATCATTATACGATCGGTCCATAATTGCTCACATCTCCCATATAAGGATCATATCCGAAAATTACTTAAATACTCAATTTCATTGACAATCAAATTTATTGTAATAAAATTCAACTTGAATATGTTTTGTGTATATGTATATAAATCAGTATACGGAATTTTTCCGGATCGGTTCATAATCAGTCATAGCTCCCATATAAGGTTCACTTCTGAAAATCACTCAATACCACATAACTCATTATTAAATGATTATATCCGAATAAAATTCGACATGAGAATGTTCTGTATATATGTAGATAAATCATTGTGCTAAAATGTTTTCCTATTGGCCATTATTGGTCGTAGCGCCTATATAAGGTATTCAACATTGTTTCGAAAAATACTTAAAGGAATATAATTCATTAAAAATATCGACTTCGGAATAAAACTCGATAGAAGTATGGTTTGTAAATATACAAATAATTATCCTTAGTTTTTTGGCATCGGCAATATCAGCCCATAATAAGCCAAAGCACATTTTTTTGCCATTAGTAGATTTCTGTTAACGCATAGACGAGACCATTTAATTTAATGCAAGTAAGTAAAATCTGCAATTTATGTAAGTATTTACTAGTAAATGCAAATAAAATATTTATGTATATTTTATTATAAAATATTATAATTTCTTTTATCAGCATGATAAATTTTTATTACTTTTTTGTGATTTAACTTGCACATTAAAAATGAGGTTTTTCACAGGCTGTTCTAAGAATAACATATGTAAACAGTATGATTTTCATTACATATAAAACAGATTTCTATCAGATATTTTAACAAAATTCTACAAAACAAGTCATAGGAAATTTATCTCTATAATGAGGAATGAATATTCGATAGATAAGAGTCTGTGAATAGCCCTAATGCTATCATCAGCATCGTTGCAAATTATGAGAATATAGAAGAGTTTCGTTGCCAGTAGCGAATTCTTTAATAGTTTGGCTCATTCAAATATAAATTTTGGCTGAGTTGTAGTAACATAAAAAAAAGTAATGAAAAAACTACATAAAAAAGTATCATAAAATAGTAAAATATCACATAAATTGCATTTAATTCACACCATCAGTTGTAATAAATTTTTATCATTTTGTAAATCGTATTTCATAAATATTTTTATTATTTATACATATATTTTACAAACGAATATTTTTTTTACATAAGCGCAAGCACTAAGTTGACTTCGTAGAAGTACTTCGATATTCCAGTCCAGTTAAATTTCTTTATTTTTGTCCTTTTTCATATTTTTTCTTAGTTACTGTATAGTAGTATTGGTACAAAAACATCCTTTGCCATTAAATATACTGTAGTTTTCTTACTTTTCGTATTTTAACTTAAAACTGCATGCATTGCAATTTTTATTGTATGTCTGCATTTTTTGTCAAAACTAAGAAAACAAAACTGAAAAGTAATGAAAATGAAAAATTCTTATAACTTTTTTAATGTCAAATAAGAATTTATATCAGTAAAAAAAGTTTAAGATGTTATTCTTGGCCTTTGATGAAAATCAGTTAGTTTTTTATAATTCAAGTACAAATTTTTGTTTTTGAAAATATTAAATTCACATTGAATGTTATTAATGAAACATTTACGGGTATACTATAGGGTGGTATTTTGTCTTCTTTACTTTAACGAAGAATGAATACACCACATGGAAAATAAGATCAACAAGGCTCACCTGTTGAAGAATCACAGACTTGAAATGGAAGTCCTTGTCTCCTATTGCTAATCCGTTGATTTATTTCCTAAATGCTTACATGACTGTAGAAGTTGTTCGTACAATATTTGAAGATTATAACTCCAATAGTTTCCCAGTAAAAATTTTTATATTTAATTCATATGGGAGATATCATGCCCCTATTACTAGTCAGGTAATTTTCCTCCAAATTATTCACATGGATTTCTATGTTGCACGTGCAAAATTAGCTCTAATATTTTCCCAGATATAAGAATTTTTGGGCGCCATGAAATAATTCCCCAAAACAAAAATGAAATGAATCCCCTAAAATTTTTTTAGAAAGCACGCACGGGTTTTCTCCTCTGAGATATATTGGCTTCGCTAAGAATACACTCTTCGTGTATTAAGAGCGTTCGGCTTTAGGCTTGCTATTTAGGAAATCTTTACTTTGCGCCCGGCCGTAGGTCGTCTATTTAGGAAATCTTTATTAGGCGAAATGTATTAAACTTTGGAGCCCCATTCGAAAGTATGCGCGACCTACTTTTTTTAGAAATGTCACTAAAACCGAATCGTTCCATAATTTGTTATTTTTTTATCCCTAGATGTCGAATTTTTAAATAGGAACTTATTTCATCTTAAAATTAGGGATTTGTTTCATATGAAATAACCGTTGTTTCATATGAATTAACTCCAATAATTTCCCAGGTATACGAATTTTTGCATTTAATTCATATTTTTTTTAAATGTTAATATTGATACCAAAGTGGCTACGACAAAATTTTGGCACTCTAATTGTTATATTTTCTCCGATATGCTAATTTAACATTTAATTTATGTGGGAGAAGACTTTTCATATTCTCACTTAAGTTTATCATACAAAATTTGAGAACTATAACTGTTATATCTAGTTGCCAAAATTTACTATAATATTAGAGGTGGGATGTGCCACACCCACTATTGCTAGTTTGCCCAATTTTCGCCAAATGTTCATATAGGTTTCAAAGGTATTAATCGAATACTCTCAGAAATAATCGAATGCAAATCAGTTTAACGCAACTCGGGCTGAGTTAAAATTATGAGCAAGAAAACTCCATAAGGCCTAACTAGATTAGAATGGGAAATCTTCTCGAAACAACCTAGCCCGAGGTTGGTATGATGGTATGTATTTTTAGTGGAGAAACAGGATAACGGCTACAACTGATTCAGACGAATGCAGAGCCGGTGACACTTTCTTTGTTATTGCCATTCTTTCGTAGAAATTAGATCCCAATCTAACATGTGTTCTTCTTATTTTTTTATAGAAAGATGTCCTTTTTACTTGATTCGAAATTCACTACTTCTGAAGTCATTCTCTAGAAGTAATTTTTATGTTCTTTTTTGTGAAAGTCATTAAACATCACTTCCATTCTTTTTTGAAGTACTTCGTTTTATTTTTGCTGATTTACTAAACCTGCAAGAAAAAATAGTTGAATGTTATTTTTTCCAATGATAAATAATTATTTTTAGATATTATTTTTAATTAATATACAATTCAATAATAATCTTTAAAACTACTTTACGACCTCAGCCACCATTTAAATAGACAACACTGAGTACAATTGATTCCATTTAATTATTCAATTTAATTTTGCACTTTCTGCATGTCTTTTCTCAAAATAAACAATCAAATAGATTTCAATTAATATTTTTTAACTTTTCTGTCTTGGTCAATAAATACTCGAGTATCTTGATGGTGCTACAATGCTGATGAAGATGTTTTGAATTTAATTTGAATCTAAGCATAGACACTAGCATTCAGTTCGCTTCAGGGGTTTCTTCATAGAAATGTATTTATCAAAATATACATACATGTATGTATCTGCACATCTGTATTGAACAATCAAAGAAAAAAAAATCATGAGAAAAAACTAATTAAATCAACACTTTTCACTAGGTTTTCAAACGAGTTCAATCTTTTTTTATTTTTCTACATTTCCATTATTTGTATTTATCTTCTTTGTTTCGCTTTCGACAAACATTGAAAGCGTATGAAATATTTAATCAAATTTCATCAAACCGGTTGGTGATGCATCAATCAAATTGAAATCATCACACCTACCGACCAAACACATTACAGCATTCCCTGTGAAAAAAAATTATTTAATTTTGATAAAAGCTCAGTTGAATTTCTCTTAAAGTTTATTTTAAAGGAATAACAAAATAAAATTCTAAGGATTTAGATATATTATTACACACCAAAACGTGTCATAGTGTCCATGGACATTACGATACTTCATCAAGTGTCTATTAGGTTTACGGGTTACAAATATTTCATACATGCCGAAAAACTTAATTTCGAAATACCCCAGATTTAAAAATCACTCTGCCCGGCCAAAGGCCATCTTTATACGACGCTTTTTAAGGAAATCCACAATGCAAAATACACTAACGTTAGAAGCAATTCTTCGAAATTCATTAATTAGCTTTAAAGTAAATTTCTAAAGGGGAACTTTTATGGGGATAGGGTCATTTATGGGCCGATCCTCATAACATTTGGTAGAGAGATTTTATCTCGTATAAAACTTATTGGTGTCGAATTTCATCGCTATACTCGTATTTTTCAGCCAGAAACAAGCGTAAAAGTAAATTTCTGAAGGGGACCTTATGGGGGAACTTATATGCCCATTTTCAATACCAAACAAATCTTGCCTCTAAGGAATATTTGTGAAAATTTTCAACCCTTTAGCTCGTTCGGACTCTATCGTGCTTTCAACAGACAGGCAGACGGTCGTCTTAAAATTTTATAAGAAATATTTCGATGTGTTACAAACGGAATGATAAGATCAATATACCTCCCAACGTTTTTGATGGTGCGTATAAAAAAATGCACTATACATAGCTTGACATTCAAGGAATCACAATAAGGGTTATATGTATTTGTAAAAACCGATTTTTGTATCCTTTAACCCTCAATATTTCGCTTAGCGTACAGGTGCATAATTGTGACTTTTAGACCCTTAATTAAAACTCCAAGGTGAACCCCGGTACCAACATTCATTCAGCTATCTAGAATTCCCCAGTTTGCTCCCGGAAATAGAATTATCGTTAATAACTTCGTTAAAAATATCGGTATTTTTGATAATTATCGGTACATAACTAATTAAGAAATAAAGATATTTTAATAATATTCGACGTAAGTATGTTTTAAGTATACATCGGATGTAACTTTTTGACTAACTTTTCCTGGCTATATAAAGAATCGTATATGATGAAAACTATTCTCAGAATCTTAAGTGATTTTATTTAAGTTTTTCAAAGGTGACAAAACACACTAACTAACAAGAAGAAAGTATAGTCGGGCGTGACCGACAATATGATACCCTACACCAGTTATGAATATTAAATGTAATTTATTTTTCATAATAAAGCATTTATCTTCAATATTACCTTGTTCCGATACATTTAAGCAACTTATGGATGAAAAACTAATTTTCTGAAAGTGGCTTTATATGGGAGCTAGGGGCAAATATGGACCAAGCCTGATAAAATTTTGTGAATTTATTTATATGTACATAATATTTTATTGTGTTGAATTTCATCGCGATATTTGTGTTTATAAGTTAATTTTGGACATTCAAGTAATTTTCTGAAGGGGACTTTGTAAGGCAGCTAGGGTCAAATTAGGCCCGAACTCTATGAAATTTGGCAAGGTCTTCAAGGCTTGTATAAAACTTAGTAGTGCCTCTTTTTATTAATATACTGGTATATTTAACATAATTATGAGCTCAGAAGCCCTTTTCGGAGGGTTCTGTTCTATGGGGGCTAGGTGAAATAATGGACCGATTTTAACCATTTTCAATAGGCTTTGTCCTTGGGAGTGTGAAAATAGAGTGTGTGCCAAATTTCATCCAATTATCTTGAAAATTGCGACCTGTACCTTGCGCACAAGGTTTACATGGACAGCCAGCCAGACAGACAGACGGACATAGCTTAATCGACTCAGAAAACGATTCTAAACCGATTGGTATACTTTAAGGTGGGTATAGGATATTTTTGTATGTTACAAACATCAGCACAAACCCAATATACTCTACCTACTAAAGTGGTGTAGGGTATAAAAATTGTAAAATAAAAGAAATTTCTAGTTTTTAGCATTTTTGTATGCACACCTAAATAAATTTACTCGTTTCCAAAATTAAACGAAAACATTTAACTAATTATATGAACTATTAAACATATCTATCTCGCAACATTTTTAATTATCTATTTCAATAATGTACTGCATCGTATTGTGAATATGTGTGGTCTTTTCTATATAATTATTTGGGTAAAATTAATTAATACCTTTTATTTATGTTAAAATTGTATACTCTACTTTCGAGAGATTTCGATGTAGCATTAAATTCTTTAATTTCAATCAAACGTTACAAACGTTTCTTAAAAGTTATTACTAGATCTGTAAAAGGTAACCATTGAACAGTTTATTTGATGGACTATGAAATTGATGATGATGCGCAATGCGCCTAGAATAAAATCAACCTAAAATTGTGTTATTTATTGATCGAAGTCGCTGTTACATTTGATGGATGTATTATTAAAACATTTCAAATATTACTAGTCCATCAAGTCAGTGGGGATTCCCCATGGGGTGGACGCCATCAGTCTGTGATGCAAATATGTACCTATGTGCAACATGTCAGTGTGTTTGTGTGTGATGTTGAGAATCGGTAATTATATCTTTGATGTTTATTACCCACCATGTTGAGTTGTTTAACGCCCATTTCGTTCATCGTTCAATTCAATTCTTTCAAACAGTCGTCGCCTGTCCATTTTCCAAATTTTAAATAAGCTTAAGATCAATTTACAATTCATGGATGAAGAGATGTAAAGATGAATGTTGTTGTAGCACGAGTAGTGGTGCTCGATGCAACTGTGTCAAGAGTATGATGCGCTTTTCTTCCATTTCAAACTTATGATGGATAGATGGGCCACAAATGTGATGATAGATAGACATGTTGTTGTTGATAGATTAGTTTTCAACATACTACGTACTCAAATTCAATTCAATTCAATCAATAAATACACACAAACACACTTTCGACCACAAGGGGGCACGTTGAAAATAGATGAAATAAAAACAATTCAATTAAATTAATACTTACTTACGTTTATCTATTGTAGGTATACAATAAAACTAAAACTGAAGAAAAAAAACTTAAAAAATAGTGCGGCTTTCTTTGTGTGTGGCTTTTTCAATTTCAATATCATCGAAATCCATTGCAATCGTATGATACTTGACAGTAAATTATATTGATAGGGAAAAATTGGGTTTGGTCACTACTACAAATAACCACATCATCATTATGACCATCTATCTCATCATTATCATCATTATTACTTGTATCCTCTACAAGTATCTGAAATGCTATATAAATTGGTTGCATGAAATTTATTTCGCCTTACTTGCCACAATCTTTTATCTCTAACACTTTTATGTGCGTTTTCATTGCTCTTCTTTTACTACATATTTGTTGTAAGAAAAGGTGTGTTGCATTTGTGTGTTTACATTATGAGTTGTACAATGCGGCATGCTTCTGTTTTTGACCACTCATCACATGTGTAATAAAAATAATTAATTTTTAGCCTCTACAAATATTTTCATTAATGAATTGTTTCAATTAATTTGTTAGTTGTTAATAAAATGGGCATTGACTTACTTGTATATTCAGATTTCATTCACATTCTTTATGTGGTCAATGAACTAGTGCATTGCGTAAGTTTGGAAATTGTAAATATGTATTATACTAATATCGAAATAAATCAAAAGCCTGAATAACTGAATACCCTATACTAGACCAAAACATTGACATATAGGTACAAATTTTCAAGTTTAAAAGTCTTTCAGTATCAAGTAAAGAATCAATGTTTATAAGAACCATAAAATATTAACAAAGTCCATAAGTCCATTAATCCCTATTACAGAAAATTTGTCAATCAATTGTTCAACAATAATTGAACTAAGATAAAAAGTTAAAAAAAATGTTGTATTTCGATTTATAATTGACACAATTCCCTCTCAAGCATCCTTTCCATCAATAAAAAGTAAGACCCCAATAGCTTTTTTGACATTTCTGATCACATTTGAGTTCTGCTCGATTAAAATGATTATAGATGCGTTCATTTTCTGATCATAAATGATACTTTCGTCAGGAAAAAATTCTATCCGCGACTCTTCTAAAAGACACCTTTATGAGCCCATCATCTCATCAGTTCTGATTAATTTTTTAATCTTTTTTGTGTCATTATTCATATTTTACTAATTTTTGAGTCTTTTCTTAAAACATAATATAATATGAATTTTTTTTCTGAAAGTCTACTTTATACTTATTACACCACATAGAGGATAGGATCAACAAGACACATCGGTGCTGGGCAATGTGTAGGAGAACTATAGGCATGAAATGGGGTCTTAGTCCTACTATGACAAATTGGCTTTATAAAAGTTCAATTAGATCAATTTTTGCTTATGCTTCAATAATCTGGTGGATTGCTTTTGACAAAAAGTCTATCATACTTCTACAAGGAGTTCAGCGTACATGCTGCTTGGGTATAAGTGGTGCCATATGTACTACTTCAACCAAAGCTCTGGAAACGTTACTAGATATTCCACCCATTGAAGCATATTTCAGATATGAGGATCTTTACTTTAGGCAAACTGGCCAATAGCAGTTATAAGACATGTCATCAATGTAAACTGGACACATTAGAAGGTTATACACAATCCAGACACAGAATATATAGGAAACTTTGAAACGCTGATCCCAGATAGAATGTCTCGGTCAAGTGGAAAACTAGAGGAAATACCAGTAGGAATCCGTTGTTATACGGATGGCTTTAAATTGGGGGATAAAGTGGGCCTAAGGTTCTATATTGAAGACCCAGAAACAGAAATATACCACCGTTTACCTAATCATAACACAAGCTTCCAGGCACAAGTCCAAGCAATAAATTGGATTAGAATAAATATGGCTCCCACAGCCCTTAATATATTTAATGACAGCCAGAAGCCAATTAGGGCGTATCAGGTGATAGAATTAAATCTAAGACCGTATTGGATTGTAAGAAAGCTTTAACTGAATACTCTCCCAGAGGTAAGGTTTACATCATATGTGTACCAGGCCACACGGGAGTAGTCGGCAACGAAAGGGCGAATTTAATAGCTTTAAAGGGAAGGGAGCTTGAGGTAGTTAACCTGACAAACCCAAAACTATTCGACGCAACAAAAGCTGAATTAAAAATATGGGTGAGAGAATCTTATAAGGCCTCTTGGAATAATGAAACGGTGGGTAGAACCACAAAGATCTTGTCTTCCGAATGAAGTTGTGGATCTTTGCTAGACGTTCATTTGATAAGCAGCTTTTGTCTATGATTGTTCGTCGACCAAACATTTCCTGTCTTGAGTCAGCAAAAACGGGACAATGGCAGAGAAAATGCTCTGTGCTTTCATTTTCCTCTTTGTCATTGCAGCTAGTACAGAAATCATTGTTGTTGCCTCTGCCCATGTATATCCAGTGGCCAGTGTCCTGTTATGACCGCGATGAGGTTTTTGAGATGAAATCTTGACAGGTTTATGGCAAAGTTTGTCCATCGTAGGTCAGATTTGTATGGTTTCCAAGCAGGTGGATTCATTTTCACATCTTCTATTAGCGATGGATTGCAGTTTGTCTGCAATCAGCTGTTTTCCTATAACCGCCATTCCTGACAATATAATGATTATTTATAAAACCGTTATTATAGCTAGATTAAAATATGAAATGATTCTTTAATCTGAACCTTACTTTTACAACATTTTTTCTTACTGTGCCACAATGCAATTCGATGCATACTGACCAGAATTTTAGTGATTTTTAAAAATAAATATTAATGCAACCATTAAGCAACATGACTTTAAAAAATTATTTTATTGCATTAAAAATATTTTCATAAATAAGAAAATAAGTATTAATTTTAATACCCAAGCAGCATGTACGCTGAACTCCCTGTAGTAGTTATATATTGCACTTTTTGTCCAAAGCAGTCCTCCAGATTATTGAAGTATAAGATAGAATTGGTCTAATTACACTTTTATAAAGCCAATTTGTTATAGTAGGACTAAGACCCCATTTCATGCCTATGGTTCTCCTACATATTGCCCAGCACCGATGTGCCTTGTTGATTCTATCCTCTATGTGGTGTCTCCATTTTAATTTCCGGTCAAGTATTACACCTAAGTACTTAACTTTGTCTGTCACCGGTATCTTCTTGCCCAAGAAGCAAGGTTCAGTATATGTAGAAATTTTTGTCTTTCTTGTGAATAGACAGATTTCCGTCTTCGCCGGGTTAACATTGAGGCCTCTCGGTTGAGCCCAGCTCAAGGCCGTATTCATAGCCTCCTCAGCTCTTCTACACAAGTAATTTGGATCCTTTCCCTTTAAAAGTATTACGACATCGTCTGCATAGCAGACAGGTCTAAGTCCTTTCTCGGTTAGGGTCCTTAGGGGGTTATTAAACGTGGCAGCCCAGAGTAAAGGTGACAAAATGCCATCATGTGTTATACCCCGAAGTATCTTTTTCCTGATAGATAAATCTGTTCCTTAGCATGTAGTTGATCCAGTTCCTTAGCTTATAAAAACCTCTATTGATTTCAGGAAAATTGGTTCATTATTTGGCATAGATTTTTCCCTAACATCGTGAGCATTTGTCATACCTCCATGAAAGATTGTTTTAAAAACTGAATATTGTGATGAAATACGACATACTTACTTAGTTTCATTAGGTCTTATCTCTCTACCAATTTCTATCTGGATAGGTCGATATTATCTGATCCATATCCCATTTATGCTTCTGACCGAAAAACACTTATCGGTCCATTATAGTTCAGTTTCATATTATTAAAATTTATTTATTTACAATTATTAGCAATATGTAATTGAGTAATAGCCAATTACAATTAATTTTAATTAAAGTTATTCCAATTTTAATTACTTGTAATTGTGAAGTTTCCCAATTACAATTATTTGTAATGCATAATATTATTACTTTATAATTACATGCAATATACAATAATTACGTACAAAAACAAAACAAAAATATATTTAAAATAGGTCGGATCGGTAAAAGAATTTTAATTGTTTCCCGCTATATCATTGTACTGTTGTTGGTATGAAATGAACATAAAGTGAGCACCTAAAATGATATTATAAGGAATCAGTTTTTAAAAAATGTTTAACCAGACACTCTTATCTATAATAAAAAATATTTATTTTAATTTATTTCATTATCTGATAAAATGTTCATTACTTAACCATTGACTAATTTAAATTAAAAATTTTTGCAAGTGTCAACATACTTTCACGTACATCATACACGCATACAAATGCAAATATTTATTATTGTTTACGAACTTGTTTAAGTCCTTTTAATTAAATATGTACATTCAGTTACAAAAAATAAATAAATAAATACTTACAGTACAAACTCACATGATTATCAGATAGTTGGTCGATTATAATGAAGTGATTATTTAATTAAGTTGTGTTTTGACTGAATGTTAAGTCAATAAATATTCGCACATACAATTTGCAAAATGCAGAAAAAGTATGTATATGCCCAGCATAAACATGTTAATAACATGAACTTACTCAAGAACTTACTTTTCAATGAGTACTACATATCTCCTGAATTACTTAAAAGGACTCTAGTAATGACAAATAACTAAGTACATATATATGTATGGAATTACTTTTTGACCTTGACATTTTATTTTCGAATGTCAAAACTAATATATAGTAGAAGCAGTGGAAGTAATCCCGTAGGCTTAACTTACTTAACTTCTTATTTGTTGGCTATCGTTGTAAGTACTTACCTAACTCCTCCTTTGTAAGCGAGTGTTGTCTCCAAACTTATCACCGTGTTAAAACAATGACTTAAAATAATATTGTGTAATTAAATTTTATTAGTATGTATGTATTAGTTTTTGCTGGGTGTATATACAGATATGCGATATTTAAATATATACACGTTTAAAATGTTCTTTAATGGCATGTTTAAATAACAATATTTAGTGAACAGGTTAACGCACCATTTATTTTAAATACAATTAAATTTTATATACAGTAAATATGAAAAATATTGGTTTAAATTTTTATATAAAAATATTTTCATCTAAACGTATAGATCTAAACATTACCAGAAAAAAAATCATAATTTTTATTCAAAAACAAAACTCCTTAAACTCTTATTAGCTAGCGATCGTGGTAACGACTTACTTCAGAGCCTAAATTGTGGCGGAGAGTTAAAGTTGTCATTACACCTAAGGCAGGTTGCAAATCTGGGCAATTGCAAAAATCCTTTCAACCATTCAGCCTTAGTTCGTTTGTCCTAAAACAATGAAAAAACTGATTGACAGTTACATTAGGGAGTCATACCTTTCAATGAACGCGAGGAGCCTACTACAACACGTCTTATGGTGCTATAGAACATGATCTATGCTGTGTTCCAGCTGTCAAAATAAACTGGCCCTTGGAAATGCTAACATTCAGAGTAATTGAGTTTGATTTCTGTTGAAGATCGAGGACCATATGAGCTATCATAGGCTGTCCTAAGGAAGGCGTACTGTCGCCATTCTAGTAGAGACTGCCTATCAATAGTGTACTCGAAAAAGCAATGACTTATGATTCCGTTCAATACTTTTCGATCATTCTTCACTAGAGCCTTAATTTGAATTCTATTATACTATTTACAAAGCCGTCAGGGCATTAATTGTTTGTCAAAAGCTATTTGGTAGTCTCAAGCCGAAAAAGATTTTTTGGACATAATAAATCCCATATTGACCTATGCCGTTTTGGCTTGGTGGGAAATAGTGAAATAGGTCACTACTCGGGCTTCTCTGGACAAGATCTATCGTCTCATTTGTGTCTCTAGAACTGGAGCTGTGAGAACTAGTCTCACAGACATATGCAATGGGCGCTATATTGCACATTCCACCTATGAATTTCAGGTTATTATACCGAACAGGGACAAATGGACTGATCAAAGTTAGTGGCAAGAAAATGGTTATGAAGTTTAGTTCACAGATGAGCCCAAACAAATAAATGGCGAAACGGAAACATCTGTGGCCCCAACTTCTAAAAGACAATCCCCATGGGATGCTATCCTTCAATATTTCAAGCATCCACCTTTATCTGTGCTAAGAACTGTTTTAGGAGAAGCATCAAAAAATTAAGAATATATCGGATTGCTAAACGTCACTCAAGGCCTTATTGTCGAAATTAGGACGGCTGCTCGATTGACTGCTTCACTTCACTTAATGAATTATATAGACACAACAACCTGACTTTATGCTGAATACCTGGCCATGAGGGTCACTCTGGCAATAAAGGGGCTCGTTGCCAATTTATTGTTCCTAATCGCTTTTTTGGTATTCCGCGAGGATATGCCAAAGCTAAATGTGACTCTTGGGTGAAATCTATTGGGAAGCAAATCCAGGGCTCAGATAAACAAGAGTTTCACAATATTGTCAAATGGAAAATTCCAAAAGCTAGTAGCGCTAAATAAAAGCGATATTATAGTACTAACGGGATTACTTATTGAATATTGGGGCCTAAGATACCATCAATTCGCTTTAGACAACTCTATAACGAATTTATGGAGATTCTGTGACCTACAAGATGAAACCTCAGAACATATTCCATGTAACTGCCGATGATTGGGATTCCACAGAGCTAAGATTTTGGGTGCTACCTTACTAATCTCAATAGAAATCTTTAATCTCTCACTAACTAAACCAGTTTACCTTCATGCGTGAACTGAAATTACAAAAGATCCACACTTGGATCGTAGTGCTTCAATCTAATCTAACCTGACGATCGGTCATTATGTTTCAAAAGGAATTAGAGAAAATAATTTTAATGTGCAAATGCATACCTTCTTTTTGATATAAACGTTTTTTTCACCATTAAAATCATTTAAAATTTTTATGAAAATACCAAAAAAAAAGTAATTTAATTTGAAACCCTCAACAATTAATCGTTTCAAAAAGGGAAACAGTATTGGATCATCCATGCATGCAATTTTCCTCCAGCGACAATATAATAATATAGTTTTACAAACAGAAAAAAAGTTAAATAAATAAAATTGTAAACTAAAACCCTTAAAATAATGTTGGCCGTAACTCAACACAGAAGATGTGAACCAGCCATTATTTGGCCAAAAATTCAAGAATACGAAAAAAAGTGTTAAAAAAGACGGGAATATTTTGCTGGTAAATGACGACAATTTGTTTTTATTTTTTTTTTTTTTTTTGTGTTGAGGTTATTTAACATTGTTTCTTTAAATGTTGCACATTATTTTTATGTTTATTTATTGTTGTTAATATTAAGTTTTTATTGTGGCACTTTTATCTGACAATGGGTAATATTTCAACATGGGCAGGTGCCACTTACCACCACAGCCGCTACAGTTAGACAACAACAAATGTTTTGTATGTTTCGCACAGTTGCGCACTTTGTCTGTGGGTTTTTTTTTTTGGCATTTTTATTTATTTTATGTAACCATTCATTTGCAATTTTTTTAATTTATTTTTTAATATCTTTACATTGTTTTAAAAAGCAACTGATAAAAACATAATGATTACACAAGAATGGTAATGAGTCGTGTATACCAGCAACCACATCAAAAACTATAATAAATTTACAAAATAAAACACATACTTTAGCACCCACCATTATAATAATTATTAGTTTTTTTTACTATTTATTGTATGTGCGATAAAAATCATTAACTGCAACTCCATAAATTGTTTGCTTCAATTTGTAATTTGTTAAAAAAAATTCGACTAAAATCTAGTAAATTCAACAGGGGGTGGAGTACATATTTATAATATTTTTCTGAAACTGACAAATACTAAGGTTATGTTAGGTCGTTCGTTTATCAGAAAATATATTTATATCCGAAGGATATTTGATCCATTGCGATTTTGATTTTTAAAAATGTGTGCTCACTGAAAAATCTAATAACTTCTTCCAATATACACATTTGATCAGATTCAAGTTAAATACAGGTTAAGTTAAGTTGATAGGAGGTTGTATCTACATCAAATCCGAAGAAATAAACCTAGGTCACTATCGGGCGCTAATTTTCATGGAAAATGTTTGTTGGTAAAAACAAAAACCTTATATAGTATTCACTAAATATATTATCGTCCGATGTTCAAAAACTCAGTTTCCTGAACGTAATTCCTAAGAATTTTCCAATCAGTGTTCGTGAGAGATATTATATCTGGAATAATATCATTCCCAAGATATTTGGATGTAATTTCGGCGAAAGCCTGACAATGGCAAAGAAAGTGCTCCAGAGTTTCACTGCCTTCTCTACATGCTCTACAATCGTCTGAATCCGCACGTTTAATTTTGTATAGGTATGCCCGTAATCCTGTGTGTCCACTCAAAATACGTACCATCATACTAACATCAGACTTCTTCATTTTGAGGAGGCTTCTCGTTCTGCTCTCATTAGGGTTTCATTATTTTAAAGCTATTATCTTCATTCTTTCATTGCCGACTACTCGCGAGTGGCCTGGTATCCATATGATGTGAACCTTACGTCTGGGAGAGTATTCGGTTAGAGCTTTTTTACAATCCAATACGGTTTAAGATTCCGTATTTGCTCGGACTTCTGCCTGGAACTAGTGTTGTGGTGGTATATTTCTGTTTCTGGGTCTTCAGTATAAAACCCCAGGCCCACATTGTCTCCCAATTTAGAGCCATCCGTGTAGCAACGGATTCCTACTGGTATTTGCTCTAATGTTCCGCTTGACCTGGGATCAGCTTTTCAAAGTTTCCGACATATTTTGTCTCTGGTATGCGATCGGACACGTTCGATGATTGTGTATAGCCTTCCAATATGTACAGTATACATTGATGACGTGTTCTATAACCGATTTTGGCCAGTTTGCCTAAAGTTATGAGCCGTTCGGCTGTAAGTGTCGCTTCATATCTTATATATGTTTCTAGTTAAATACAAAGAGCAAGGAGTTAATCACCAATTCGCTAGAATACTATTTAGATCGAAGATTTAAAAACAAAAGACGTTGGTTAATAGAATCATAAAAGAATTATTAGATATAACTACATGTTTAGAATATCTCAAAAACGAATTGGAGATTTCCGGAAGAGCATTCCTTTTATACCAAAGGTATATAAGATTCAAAATATTACAGCTTCCACCGAAGCCGATTATGTTTCGGACTAAGTCTAAAACCAATTGAACAGGACAGGACACTTTATAATGTCGAAATGAGAGAATATTGGCACCAAAGTAGAAACGTTCACAAGAGTTCTGGTTGATTTGTTGATGGACAGTTTTGCTCTGCGTGAGTTTAGAGCTACCCAGGACTCTCATTTCTCAGGCACTTCCCCGGTCATCTATCAAAGATTTTCAGTGCATGACTGAAATTCGCATTTACCCCAATTAAATAGCAGGTAGCACTGATAGTCATAGAATGATTAAAAGCATTATACCAGACAAAGTCCTCAAATATAATCAGCATACTTATATGTAAGGAGATAATCGGTGGACACCGCATTGAATGAAGTTCTCCACTATATATATACACATATACTTACTTATGTATGTTGGTAAATCCTTCGATAGTAAACTGTATACATTGGCGGTATGCATTGATATCAAAGGCGCATTTAGACCCGTTTAATAACTGTAACTGAATCAACTACATGCTAACAGATAGATAAGCTGCAATATAACTTTCAGGAAAATGGTAGTCCGAAGAATACCACAAGATATTGTGTCCCGTCTAAGTAACCACTATTAATAGCTTACTAAGGACCCTATTCGAGAAAGGACTTAGAACTTTCTGCTCTGTAGAGAATGTCATAATACTTCTAGGGGTAAATAATCCAGATTACTTATGTAAAAGGGCTAAGGAGGTTATGAATACTGAGGTTATGAAAGCTGGGATCAACCGAGATGCCCAAATGTTAACCCGGCGAAAGCTAAAATATGTCCATTCACAGGAAAAATAAAATTTCTAAGTATACCGAATACTGTTTCATGGTCAAGAAGACCAAAAGAGTTTAAATACTTAGGTATAATCCTTGGCCGGAAATTAAAATGGAGATATTACATTGAGGTGATACCGATGTGAAATATATATAAGATATAAGGCGACACTGGGCAAATTAAAAGCATATACTTAAACATCGGAAGTTCCCGATCTTATACCATTCAGTTTAAGCATGTGTAAAGGACGGTATACATCCTCCTATTAACCCTAGTATTTATGACTATAACCTGCTCGCTGTTTCTTTGCGTGCGGTAAAATTAACTATTTTATTTTAAAAATCTATAAAAAATTAATTTAATTGTTTTATTTATTATTAAATTAACTTTAACATTGCTGATGACCATAACATAAATGTTCTATTTAATTATAATTAACGATTTTTTAGTTTTGGGTTTAATGACACTCAGGTGTCACATCATTGTCTAATTTCATCATTCATTGCTTTCAATTGACTCTGAACTTTAAACAGTTCTATTGTTTCAATCATTAAAGCGTTCATTGACAGTTAACGTTTGTTTATTCTTAAGTCTGTCTGAATGTTTTTCTAACCCATCCATTTGACCAGTCATTAGGAGACATTTCACATTTAAATAGTTTCGTAAACAGAGCTTGTGAGTTCTTTTGTCCCTTATAGTTTAAGCATAACATAAACAACAATGAAAAGAGAAATAAAAAACAGAATTAATAAACCCAAAAACCAGATATAAAGATATAAAACGTTTTTTTTTTTTTTTTTTTTGGACCGACAAGTTGCCCACCCAAATACAAAAAACTATAAGGTACAACGAATAAAATAAAAGACAACTTAGCAACGTTTTCCGTGTTACTTGTTCTGTTAACGTTCTTGTCAAAATGGTGTTAGAGGGTCAAAGGTTTTATAAGTTAAATCTTTCCCTCAAAGCCCGCATCACAGTTAAATGACCAGTGTAGTCAAGCGATACCACGACTTTTTAATGTGCAACACTTGTCCAAAAAAATATGCTTTAGAATCAAGTCATACGAATGAATAGAACAACCAACCAAATTGTTTGTTAACTAAACATTTTTTATGGTGAGAAAATTATGGTCAACATTAAACCAACCCATTTATTATACTGTAGATGAAGCTGTTGTCTTGTATTTTTTGACAGTTAAGTCTAATTTAGTTATCAGCGTAAAAATTTTCTAAAAACGGCTAAACAAAATATGTTGAAAATTAAATAACATTATTTTTCTTATCAGAGAAACGTAATGTTGCTACATTTTACGAATTAGTTGAAGAGAATTATAAATTAACGAAATAATAATGATTTGTGTGTTCTTGTTAAAAGGTTTCATTCAGTGTTTCTTAATTAGTGATGAAAAAGCTTTAGCCAAATAATAGATCTTGTTGTATTCTACATTAATGTGTGACACTATAAGGCGAATTCGAATGTTTTTGGAAATAAAAGGTTTTGATTCGACTAATCTACCAGGCCTTTTAGGAAGCTGTGATTAGAACACATGCCAAAGATTCTGGTGATGCGTATACTTATATTAGAAATTCCAAATATAACATTTCTAAGAAAAATTATATTAGTTTCACAAACAAGTATTAGATCGCATGATTATAGCCCGTTAAGATCATTGATTTTTGTTCGAAAATATCAACTTTGGAAGTAGTTATGTGGAGCGGTTTCGGAACTAGATTTTAACCAGTGATTTCTTAAAACTAAGGGCTATACAACATCGCAATATGCCGGACAGATGACGAAACATTCCACAATAGGACTGTACTGGGTTCCAGGTCATCTACGGATACCAGGCACTAATATCGTGGACTCACTTGCAAAAAAGGCCTCCTCACTAGCAACAGAGCACAGCGCATTTCTTATCGGCCTATCGCTCTCAAGATACAAATGCTCGACTCGTGATAAACTCCAGGAGCTTGCGAAACACAGATGGTCGATTGAGGCTACCTGTAGACTGGTTAAGATCATCAAGCCCTACATCAGTTTCCGAAAGAAAATCTGCGGAAATTAACTGCAGTGGTGGCTGGCTACAGTCTTTGGGGCTCCATAGACGTCGTACGACTCACGAAGATAACAAGCCCTTCTTCAGTTTCCGAGAGCAAATCTACGAAACTCCATTCTAGAAGACGGACTTCTACTTCAGTTTCCGAGTGGTAATAGGCTACCGGCCTTTCGGCCTCCATGCCAGAAGACTGAATTCTACAGTATCTATCAGGAAGAAGAATGTCGAAGTGCTTTGCGTGAGTACCTGCCATGTTGGCCTAACTCACGGTGGTGTTTTTCATCCACTGGATGATCAAAAATATAGCGACTCACCACCGCCCTTTTGTGTATCTTACACGCAGTTTGCAATTCACGTTTATGAATTCCGGTCCATTATAATCGCGCACTTTGTTGAAGTACTCGAGCTATCTAATCTCTTGCCATAGTAGCTAAGTTGGGGAAGGACAGATGTCATGAGCAAGCTCAATGTAACCCCGACAAGGAGGCAATCACTGGTTATAGTCGATAGAAGAGGCGGACCCAACATGAGGTGAAAACACCCTATTGATGCCAAGAGAATAAGGGACTGACCCCAGTGCATTCTTATATGTCGCCCAACCACACTACTGAGATGGCTTCTGTTGGTTTGGCAACAGCACCTAGAGACGTATTTGGTAGCCCAAGATAATAAATCAGAATCCCTCTTCATGAACCGATCTGTAACAAAGGATGTAAGAATTTCCAAAGTCAACTGAACCCAATACTTGCCCCGACAATTAGTCGCGTAGCATGAATCAATATATCCTGTTGAGATGTTAATAGCACCGAGAAACTTTCTCCGAAGCGTAAAAAGGCATACTGAATCAGTACTAGTCTCCAATATATGGAGACTTTCCCAATCTTTCACCAATTTTTGCATCAGTTCCATCCCCATGATCATAAAGATCTTTCAGCGGAATGACAGGCAACTACTAAACGCTAACCTGACAATTCCCCAGCATATACCGGCTTCCTACTACACGACCGTTAAAAAATACCGATCGGGTTCAGGAATGTGTCATTTGAATAGAGAATTAGAAAACGCATTATATATAGTGTATATCAGCCCTTAAACCAACAATCTCTTCCCGCGAATTTGGTTTTAAACCACAGCCACTACGTAGATCCCGAAGGAACCTCAACCAACTGACCAGCCAGGACAAGTCCTGTGGGCAACTGACCACCCGTAGTACCAGATTATGTGGTTCTCTGGTTAGACTCCTTTTAAAATCATGCAAGGACTAGGCCTTGCATGAGTTTATAGTCCCGGCAGACTAGAGGTACTGGTAGCACCTCTTTACCCCGGGATTACCATGATGGGACATTTCATCATGGAAACATGCCTCGGGGGGAATCAAGAAGAAGAGTAAGATTAGAGCATTACTCACTTCTTCTGTTAGTGCGATGCATAGATTAAATCTGCTAGGAGCCAATCATGCGCGATCTAACAGATCTATCTGAGGCTAATATCCGAAAAATAGAATCCTTTATTTGTTTGGATAGAAATCCGGAGTAATTGGGTTGAAGTGTACTTTCTATCCAAAGGGATCAACGAAATGGACTCATGTGTATCACCATTGATATTCTGCTAATCTAACCCTAACCTAACGGGCTCAATTATATTTAGACATTGTAGTAACAATATTTTTTACACCACTTTAGTGCGGAGACTATATTCGGTTTGTGCAGGTGTATGTAACATATAGATATAGTTGCTAATAAAGTGTATTTTCTGAATCGATTTAACGATGACCGTCCTTCTGTCATTCCGTCCAAGTAAACCTTGTAATCAAACTACAGAACACAATTTTTAAGATAATTTAATGAAATTTGGCGCATACGTTTCCTTTGAACCAAGGATGAATGAAACCTTTTTAAAATGGCTAAAAATGGATTCATTACTTTATCTTTTCCTCCATACAACCGTAGCCTCCGAATAGACTTTTTGAGCTCATAATTATGTTAAATGTTTAAATGAAACCATTAAATGAAACTTAAATAAATTAAAAATGTGTTGACATAAAGGGTAAACTGCATCACTAAAATAGTTTAACGATCACTGCATGCCACATATGAATCGAAATTATACTTAATCTCTATGGATGAACAATTTATTCTATTCTATTAAGGTCTTCTTTTACGACTCATATCAGTTAAATTTAGAAAAAAAACTAACAAACTTTTATTAATGTTTTCTAAGATTATTTCCAAGATACTCTTTTATTTTCTAGTTGACATTTAATAGCAAATGTGTTGTGGTGTGGCATGGTGGCTTAAATTTGAAACATTTCGTTTTGTGGCTGCTACATTGTTGATTAATATCTTTTTTATATTTTCTTTTTTTTTAATTTTTTGGTTTTTTCATTTAGTTTATTTTTTTAATTTTTTATTATTTTCGTTTAGCTTTTCGTGTGGTCATAAAAAGCCAAATCATGTTTGCAGCACGAAAACATTTATTAATTAAGAGAAAAATCACGGTGTTGCATTTGATGTTAGTTTTCTGTTTATTTCTTCATCTTTTTTTTTAATTTCTGTTTTAGTTACTTACTTGTATTAATAAAACGCATGTGTGTGGCATGTTGTAAATGAAATGTACATGTTTTATAAAATATATATATATATATATATATATATGTATATATATTTTTTAATTTTATGGTGTTTAAATACTAATAACAATTTAATGCATTCACACGAGTAATTTTCATTTTCATTATATGTATGTTTATAGTAAGTAGAAAGTAGAGCTAAAATTGTACTATTACATGTTAGAGAGAGTTATTTACACATGTAAATACATTTATATATTATACTAGCTGAGAACGATCCGCGTTACGGGACTTATATCGAATAACTTTCCAAGTCGATTAAGGTATGTTCGTCTGTCTGTCTGTTCTTTCGTCCGTCCGTCCATCTATATGTCCTTGTACACACGCTGTTTTCAACAACTTATTTTTATGTAAGTCTAAATTTTACTGCCTATTTTCGGGATGATCAGTTCCCAATTGAACCAAGTCTCCAAAAAAGTCCCCTTTAGAAAATTACTTGCAGGGCAATAATACATTTATAAACGTAAATCGCTTTATATAATAATCTGGTGGAATACTTTAGATAAAAAGTGCAATATCAAACTACTACAGGAACTTCTGCGTACACGATGCTTGGGTATAAATGGTGCCATGTGTACTACTTCAACCAAGGCTCTGGAAACGTTGCTAGATATTCCACCCATTGAAACATATTTAAGATATAAAGGGGCGCTTACAGCCGAACAGCTCTTTACTTTAGGCGAACTGGCCAAAAGCGGCTATAGGACACGTCATCAATGTATACTAGACACATTGGAAGGTTATACACAATCATCGGACGTGCCTGATCGTATACCAGACACAGAATATGTCGGAAACTTTGAAACGCTGATTTGATAGAATGTCTTGGTCAAGCGGAACATTAGAGCAAATACCAGTAGGAATCCATTGTTACTCGGATGGCTCTAAATTGGGGGATAAAGTGGGCCTGGGGTTCTATATTGAAGACCCGGAAACAGAAATATACCACCGTTTACCAAATCATACCACAAGCTTCCAGGCAGAAGTACGAGCAATAACGGAATGCGTAAATTGGGTACCAGCCCACTCGGGAGTAGTCAGTAACGAAAGGGCGAATGTAATAGCTTTAAAGGGAAGGGAGCTCGAGGCAGTTAACCTGACAAACGCAAAACCATTCGACGCAACAAAAACTGAACTAAAAATATGGGTGAGAGAATCCCATAAGGCCTCTTGGAATAATGAAATAGTGGGTAGAACCACGGAGATCCTATGGGGTGACCCTAATGAGAGCAAGACGAAAAATCTCCTCAAAATGAGCAAGTTTGAAGTTAGTATGATGGTACGTATTCTGAGTGGACACACAGGATTACGAGCACATCTATACAAAATTGGCCGAGCAGATTCAGACGAATGTAGAGCATGTGGAGAGGACAGTGAAACTCTGGAGCGCTTTCTTTGCCACTGCCAGACATTCGTCGAAGTTAAATCCAAGTATCTTGGAAGTGATGTTATTCCGGAAATAACATTCCTGACTAACACTGTTTGGAAGATTCTTAGGAATTTCGTCCAGGAAACTGAGTTTCTGAACACTGAAACATAATTCATTCAGTGAACATTCTTTTTTCATGATAAGGAGCGCTCAACAGGCCCGATAGTGGCCTAGGTGTATTTCTTCGGATTTGATGTAGTATACATTCTCCTATCAACCTAACCCTAAATCGCTTTATAAGGATAGGTCCACTCTTTTAGAAAATCATTGCTTTGGTAAAAAAATTGGTGACATATTTCCATATTAAGGTAAAAAAACAACTTAAATGTTTTATTATTAAAAATATTCCACATGTTTTAATTTACTCATGACCTACTATGTATTCTCACTCATTCCCCTTGTGAATGCAGCTGAAAACTTCTGAGCCGTTGCAGCACTCTAATCGATATTAGTATGAGCATCAATGTGATTTTCAAAAGAGGCTCTATTATGATTTCTTGTGTCAATCATGGACCACCAAACTCTTTAGAATAAATAACTTTAGCCTTCTACCTCATTTCATTTGTTTGTGTTTTTAACACGGACGGACGGACATGGCTAATATTCAAAGGTTTCTCTTGGAAACACATGGACCATATAGTTTCAATACTTCCAAATTGAATATTTTCTGATTGTGAGTATAAAAATTATGACAAATTTTTACCAAAAAAATTTCCTGTTTTACTGATTTCGTCTTTTTTTGATCAGCAGACAAAATTTTGCGGTTTAATTTCATCTGTGGAACATGGAAATTCTACTAGGAATATTCTGATTTCCTATATGAATACAAAGCTATAGTTAAGTGAAGGCCATATTTTATCAGACGCTTTGTCATTAACTAAAAAAATTTTAACTTTTTTGGTTAGGTGTGAACTGGAATTACCATGTTTTTTTTTTTTTAAATAAACATATAAAATGATAAATTATATTATAGTATAACGAACTAAAATGCAAATATGTAAAAAATATAATTTACAAAATCATGTAAACAAATAAAAAACACTTTAATAGTTTAACTATTTAATACTACAAGTCATCAGAGCACCTTAAAACATAAAAATAATTTATTTAAACGACACAAAATTTACCCACCCACAATATTATGCGGCAACATTAAATCATCAGTTAACAGTATTTAAAAAAAGTATGATAAGAATACAACAGCAAAAAACTCTAATAACAATAGCAAAATATATATGTAATAATAAATTATTTCATACAGTCAGTCATTGAGCCAGTTACTTACTCATTCAGTCAGTCAGTCATGTTGGTAAATATTGAATTTAAAGCAACTTTTATTTTTCTTGAAAAATAAAAATTAAAACAAAAATTTACCGAAAGAATGCGTGGGAAAGTAATCAACCAGAAATACAAAAAAAGTCTACATTTTAATATGTCATAGATATCATAACTACAACAATAATAACAACAATATCAGAGAAAGAAAAAACATAACTTGACGCTCCAATTTCAGACCAAACAAAAAGTGAACGAACAGAAAAAAAATATTTGGAACACAAGGTTGAAACAACTCAACAAGTCAACAATGATTGTACGTCAAAACGTAAAACAAAGTGTGGTAAAAGTGCAACATTAGTTATGGTTGCATCAAAAAGTGTAACATGACATGCAACATTGTTGCCGAGTTGAACTTTTAAAACAAACTTATGATATAAAGCTCTTTTTAAATATTCACCAAAATGCATTTAAGTTAACTATAGACGACAAGTTTGTTTAGGTTGATAGAAAACGACTGTAAGGAGTCGCTATAAATCAAGGACTAAACTACCATGGATGATGTTCGCCAAAAATAGCCATGTTGGTGACAAAGTTTTAAAGCAATTTTTCTCAAAATAGTTATAACAACTGGCATCGTTAAGGAGGAATTAAGAGTTTTGCACCCTATAAAGCTACATAAAGATGGTATTTCCCGTCACTTTTGCAGATGAAATTGGGACTGGTTTCCGTACTTCTGTACGAGACTTTTACTTCATGCTTGAAATTAGCATAGACCCAATGGCCGAATGCATACCCAAACGCGGAAAACCGGTTATCCGACACCAAAGTTCTATCGATAATAAGGCTTACATCCTTCCAACGTGGTTTAAAACACTATACCAGACAAAGACCTCAAATATAAGCGGCATGCTGTTCACTGCATGAAGTTGTCTACTATACAAAAGTGATGGAAAAGAGTATTTCGCTCTACACCAAAGGGTGGCATTTTGTCCCCTCTTTTCCGGGTAACCACGATTAATAGCCTTCTAAGGACCATAACCGAGAAAGGACTTAGATCGGCCTGCTATGCAGACGACGTCGTAATACTTCTAAGGAGAAAGGATCTAAATTACTTGTTTAGAAGGGCTGAAGAGGCTCTGAATACGGGCTTGACGTGGCTCAACCGTGAGGCCTCAATGTTAGCCCGGTGAAGACGTAAATCAGCTTTTCACAAGAAAGACAAAAAATTCTAACTAACCGTTGATCGGAAATTAAAATGGAGGCACCACATAAAGGATAGAACTTATTTTGACAATAAAAATTAATATCAATTTACTACAAGAAGATCGCCGTATATGGTGCATTGATATACCTAAGTGGTACGATGGGCACTACGTCAACCAAGGCAGTGAAACCGTTTAGAGCAAATACCCGTAAGAATCCGTTGTCAAATGGATTGCTCTCAATGTGGCGGATAAAGCGGGCCTAGGGTTCTAAACTGAAGACCCAGAAACAGAAATTTACCACCATTTACCTCATCACAACACTAGCTTCCAAACAGAAGTCGAGCAATGCGTAAATTGGATTAGAATAAATGTGGAGCCAACAGAAGTCACCGAAGGCAATTAGGGCTTTATCAGAGTATAAAGTTAAATCTGAGACAGTATTGGATTGTAAGAAATCTCTAACCGAATACTCTCCCAGAGGTAAGAGTTAGACCATTTGGGTACGAAGTAGTTAACCCGACAAATGACTATATGTGAATAAAACAATCTGGGTAAGGGAATCCCATTAGGACTCAAAATTTCTTTCGGGATAAAGGATGAATACATATTGACTTCCAAAACCGAATTGCGGATAGACAGACGCAATTTTGTGTTATTTTCATCTCAGAGTAAAGAACCTCTCTTTCCCCGGAAATTACAAAATCAAAGTAAATAGGTACTTGAAATCTCGCAAAATTTCAACAATCTTCACTTCAGGACGCATAAATCAAATGAAAACAATTTTAATCTGTAGATATGAAATCCTGATAAATAATGCCAACATTTTCCCATTTAGAAAAACTATATAGCATTTTTTTTTACTTTTAGCTAACAACTTTTTGGTAAAAAACAATAATTTTAAGTGTCTTTTACGACATACATTTCTACTCACTGTATTTGTGTGTTTTTTTCTTCTTTTACACACCAAAATTTTCTACAAAATAAAAGTGACATTTTCCCACAGAAAATTATGAAATGTATCTTTTTCAAGACAACTACAAAAAAACTATTGTCTCTAAAAGTTACCGAAAAAAATTCACAAAAAAAAATTTAAAACAACAAACTTTGAAATTTTGATTGTGTCTTAACACCAAAACAAGTTAAAATAACAACAACTACAGCAAAATGGAAAAGTTATTATTTTTTAAGTTAAGTTTTTGTCTTGATAACAACTTGATTTTTTTATAAACATTTTCATGTAAAAATAAATAAATAAATGTACTTTATGTTGTAGAAATGTCCCCCATTAGGGTGTTCAGCAATTTAAATGACGGAAAAAAGATTACGCTTCAAAAAATTACTTTAATGTGCAATATGTGACTTATAAATATCAATTTTTATTATATTTTTAAAGTCTTGTATAAACACTTGCCGTGTTGGCTAGGGTGAGCTTATTAGACAACTTACCACCACTTTTCGTGCTTCTTACACGCTCGTGGCAATTTTTGTGCATGGTTCTGACGGTCCATGTACAAGCACTTTACTCAAGTACACGAGCTATCTAATATTTCACCATTGCATCCCGGTTGCTTAACTTCAGAGATACATAAATATCAGTTCCGTTTACAACTATACAGATGGGATGTCGTCTGTTGATTGGCCAATAGCACCTAGAGTGGTAATTGTTAGACCGCAATACGAATCCATCAAATATGCCGAGGACTTGTTCTTACTCATACCGAACTTATACCGAGTTATGGATTTTACCGTGCATCAGTCTTTTAACCAATATTCTATTCCCTCAAGTTTGGGTTTAAACCACAACCACCACGTGCATCTCGAAGGTCCTCTCCATGGACTTTACCTTGTATCAGTCATTTAACCTACATTCTATACCCTTAAGTTTAGGTTTAAACCAAAGCCACCATCACTGCACCTCAAAGGGACCTCTACAACCGGAACAAGTTCGAAACTCTGCCCTGTGTGTTACCGGTTGCAGTGGTAGCAGATTATAAGCCTCGCTGATTCTACCTCCTGCCAAATCATTCCAAGGAAAGGCTGTTTATACATTTGATCGTCACCAGTTTATGGTGCCGGCAGACTAGAGGTACTGTTAGCACCTTTTCCCCCGATTTCAATAACACAAACATGGAAAAGATCATGAAGGTAATATGGATGGCAGAGTAAGTAGGGTTTGTCTTTCCATTTGTAATTCCTGCAATAAATTTTTCCGACCCTATAATGTAAATATACTCCCGGAAAATTTATTTATTGTTAATAACTTCCTTTAGAATAACGGTATTAGCAAACACTTTTAAAGACATAAAACTAATAACATTAGAAGTTGTATTACCAACTAAAACCCAGATCGGTTCATTGGTGACTATAGTCCACATATAAGGTGCACTTCTGAAAATCAATTAAACGAACATAATTCATTAACAAATAAGTAAGAAATTATAGTCGGGCGAGACCGACCATATAATACCCTACACCTGTTACAAAAATAAAATGTGATTTAGTTTTCATAATAAAGCATTTAAGTTGAATTGTACCTTGTCTCAGATATACTTAAGCCATTTATTGTTAAATAAAATTGTGGACATTTGAGTAAAATTTTGAAGGGGGTTTTGTATAGGGGCTATGGTCAAATGAGACCCTATAATTATAAAATTCATGAGAGTCATAATGGCTAGAACTTGGTTTTGCAGCTTTTTGTCGAGGTACGATTATATTAAACATAATTATGAACATGAAAGCTTTATTCGTCGGGTTCAGTTGTATGGGGGCTAAGTGAAATCATGGACCGATGATAACCATTTTCAATGGGCTGCGTCTCCCGTACCATACAAGATCATGTGCCAAATTTCATTGAATTATCATCATTATCATTTCGACCTGTAGTTTGATTACATAGGTTTACATGGACGGACAGACGGACGGACATAGCTAAATCGACTCAGAAAATGATTCTAAGCCGATTGGTATACTTTAAGGTGGGTATAGGACCAATATTATTGTGCGTTACCCACTAAAGTGGTGTAGGGTATACAAACCATTATGGGACAATTTAACACTAATATGTTGTGTACCGGAACATTTCTTTCCGAATCAACCGGTAATTGGTCAGAGCTCTCATATAAGTAAATAGCTCATGAATTAATAATGCTATAGGGATAAAATTTTACTCGGATGTGTTTTGTATATGCAAACAATTATGTGAAAGTTTTATTCGATCGGCCCATAATTAGTCTTAGCAGCCATATAAAGCTCTCTTCTGAAAATTACTTATCCTAGCATTCACATTAGGACCTTCCCCGACAACACAAGACTAACTAAAATCCAAGTCCGAAAACAATCATTTGGGATACCCTACTTTCGAAACAGTACATACATATGTATGTATATTCCGAAATACTCGTAAAATTAAGAAAGTCAGTATGAATGAACTTAAACATGAATGAGTGAATGACTGAACGAACTGTGTTTAGTACTTAAACTTAAACAACAAACTGCGACAAAATGAAAATAAAATACTTTTACAATTCGTTCTTATGGGACTCCAAAATATTTTGTTTTCAGTTTTGTTTCGGTTTTATTTAGTTTAGTTTTCTTTTTTTTTAATAAAACTTTAAAAAATTTTCTTATGCTTGCGGTAATTGTTGATGTCATGCTGAAGACTGTCATTGTCAAGTTTTATTGGTCACAGTATTGTCTAAGAATTTATTTTTTTAAGTAAGAGTTGAATACACATATTTAAGAAGATGCCCTACACATTGCAAAAAATGTTGCCCCACTTTTGAACCCCCTTGAGAACTCATTATGAAAACAGAGTAACATCCTTTTCCCACTAAAGAAATAATATCTGAGTTATGATATTGTTAATACAAAATTTAAATTTTTCTTTAAATTCTACATAAAGGGTATTTATGATTCGGCTTTATCTATTTTACTCGTTTAATGTAGTAAAATAATATTTTGTGTTTTTTTGTAAAACTTGTTCGTACCACAAAAATACATAAATCTAGATCATGTTTTTAAATTAATTTAATTTTTATGTTTTTAGCGCCAAGTACATTTTAATATGAATATTTGTGTTTAAAATTTTTATGGGAATTTATATTTTTTTGTTTAGTTCTTCTTTTTATTTTTTGGGTAAGTATTTACTTAATTAAATAAACTTTAACATGTTAATTACAAAAACACTTAAATTAACAAGATAATACTTGTTGTGGTCATTTTGTAATTTTAAACAATTTATTGAAATGTCAAATGTCATACAGTTCTCACGACGTCGATGTCGTTCCCAGGTACGTAATCGTTCCTAGTTGTAAGTTATTTGATTATTTTTTGGCTTTTAAAATGACATAATATTTAATAGCGCAGAAGTATAAAGTTAAGAATTACATTTTTTACATAAAAAGGTTGTCACTGTCAAGATTTTTAATAAATCTATAGGTGTTTTTGGTTATATTTTGTTATCTGAAGATTCTACCCAATATCTTCCAAAAAAGGTTTAACCTATGTCATATCTGGTTCCTTCCTTGATTGAAAGATAAATTAAAATTCAGTCAACGTTCTATCGTTCTATCGATTTTCTATAGATGTTCTTTATTTTCTTTATTAGCTGCTAAAACAAATTGGTGTAATATTTTTGTCAGTTCAGTTCAGGAACCTATGCCGAAAATCCGTATAAAACCTGAAAAAAGTACTTTTTTCTTACAAATGCAACTTTGTGACTAATGTACAGGATCACAGTGAAGAAATAGCTATCTGAACTCCTTTGGACAAGTTTTGCTAGGACCAATAGGTGAAAAGTTGCACTGATTTGAATAAAATCCTGTATGACAAAATGTCCAACTTTGACCCCCTCTAAGTCCGGCAGTTCTGTACCGATAGCGCTGAAAATTACTGTCTGGCCTAGTTACCAATAGTACTAACCTTGGTGCAAAATCGGAAGACATCGATTTTTAAAGTTTGGTCAATTGTCACGAAATGACCCATATGTATTTGAGCTAATCAGACAACATAAGTTCATTATTAGAAATTGGAACCGAAAAATCCACCTGATAAACTCATTTATAGCAAAAACGCTGTCTATGTCCTCTTATTATTTGTTTCCGCATTAGACCACCCATAAATAGTTTTATTAACAAGATCTTATTAATTATCTTCTTAAAAATGTGGCATCTGGACTATATTATATTACTGCAAAAAGCCAAAAAAATAATAATTTACCTACCGCCCGCAAAAGTTGTAAAAAAATTCCAATATATAATCACTTTTTTTCTTATAGATTATAACATTTTTATATTTTGGCAGACGGTTGATTTGACCAGATGATTGATCTTATCACCTTTTTTATGAAGTTTTTTTTTGTTTATACGCACGACCTTTGGTTAGTCAGTCGAGTATGCAACTTATACTAAAGCTTCAGCAATATGATCAAAGTCATGTATCCATGTCATCCACTTGTTACTATATCAATAAAACTATAAGTATGTATGTAAAAATATTAGGGATCACCTTAAAAAATTTTTGTGAAATTCCTGAAAATAATCCATAAAAATTCCATGAATTACTTTCAGTGAGAAGTTATGGTCGCCATGCCCGAACACATCCCTTTATGGCGCAGTAAAAATTGTTATTATCGAATTTTATAGTACTCTCGGAAGAAGGAGCTTTATGGGTCATCAGATGACTTATATAACGAATTATATATAATTCAATAAATTAAGTTAATAAAATTAATACCGATCAATACCGCAAAACTGCTTGAATCTTCTTAGATAGAATTTTTAAAATAAATCGATAATTTTGATTATATCTTAGGGACAGCCTAAGTGTAATTACTCGACAAAAGTATGTTTATGTATTTGTCAGCTGCATTTTGAACACTATCGATTTACATTTCATTTTATTGTGTTTTTTTTAGGTTGAAGAATATTTTAACATATTACTTGCTCCATCTATTCGCAAATGGACCACCGCCTATAATGACCATCACCTGAAGTAATTTGAGCTTTAAATGTTTTGGTGTTTTTTTTTTCAATTGCTGCTGTTATGTTTGTTGTTATACATATACATACTTACATACATACCTATATATATATATATATATTTTACCGATAAAGTACTTAAGGTAATTTGATATATCAAACGCGTGGCTATCCGACATATTAGAAGAGCAAAAGGCAAAAAATAAAGTCAAAAGAACATCAAAATATGATACGAATATACATCAAGAATAAATATGTACAGCAAAGAAAAGTTGACAGACAGCAGCAGAAGCCACTAGGGACTAAGTATAATCGTAAGTACTTTAATATAATTTTTGGTAGACAGAAAAGTTTATTCAAGTAAGAAAAAAAAGCAAAAGTTTTTAATAATACACACACATAAACTCTACAAAATTATAAACATTTATTTAGCAGGTGTTTTACGTGCCATAAATAAAGTCCAGTAAAAAATGCTTCTGTAATAAGATACAATCTTATATGGTTGAATGTATCTATAAGATGTTGCAAAATGTTTTTATATTAAGTACTTATGTGGTCAATGTTTAAATTAAGGTCAAGACGAAAAAAATATTTGATTTATGCCACCCATAATGACACATTAATTAGTTGAACGATAAAAGGGCATCGACACTGGGATTATATTTAGTAGCTTTTAATTGATGTATTTCTGTTGAAAATGCACGATTTTTACACCTAAGTATGTTCAAGATGTCTAAGTCCTTAACACCTGCCTTGACGGCTTTATTTCACGGTGATATTTTTCACCCACTGGGTAGACTTGGGACATTCTATCACGCGCCTCTGAATCCTTCTATGAAGAACTCAGGTGGAAATTTTTGTACATGGTTTTGCCGGTCCGTGTACAAGAACTTTGCTGAAATACTCGAGCTATCTAATCTCTTGCCATAGTAGCCCCGTTGCGGAATGACAGGCAGCAAGGGATCAACCCAACGCAATCTCCGACAAAGAAAAAGCAATCATTGGTCTAAAGTCAACATCAGGTGAAATCAAACTTCCGACATACCAGAAGGTGACCACCCTTTTGATGTCATAAAAGATTGCAATCCCCATCAACTAAAATGACCCATTCCAGTGCATTCCTTCGGCAACAGCACCTAGAGACATATTTGGTAGTCCGAAATACACAGCCAATAAATCAGGATCCCCCTGTATGTCAGATAATGTAACAAAGGATGTAGGAAAATCCAAAGTCAATTCGAACCCAATAACTCCCCCGTCAAGTTGTGTGGCAGGTCTCAATCATAAGTAGCGTAGCTTGAAGCAATAAGCATCCTATTGAGATTGCAACAGCACCTGAAGTAAAAGGTCTACGAAATCAGTACTCTTTCCCGATCGTTTACCAACTTACATCAGTTCCATTAACGATCTACGGAATGACAGGCAACTACCAAGTGTCAACATAAAAATCCCCCAACCTATACTGGCGCCCTACTACGCGAAGAGTAAGAGATACTCAACGGGTTCAGGAATCCAGCTCTGCCACATCACCCAGTGACATCTGTTGAGATGGCAACAGAACCGGAGAGAGAATCCAGACATATATGGCATATGATATATCAGTCCTTAAAACAACATTCTCTCCCCGCGAAATTGCGTTTAAACCACAGCCACTACGTGGATCCGGAAGAAACCTTAACCAACTGACCAGCCAGGACAAGTCCTGCGGGCAACTGGCCACCTGTAGTGCCAGATTATATGATGCTCTTCTTCGACCCCATGTCAAATCATTCCAAGGAAAGGCCGAGGATACATTTGATCATCACCAGTTTATAGTCCCGGCAGACTAGAGCTATTGGCAGTACCTCTTATTGCAATAACACCAAGATGGAGATTTCACCAATGCTCCCGGGGGTACAAATAACCAAATGTTTGTATTGACACTAAAGCTACTTGTAATACAGTTTAGGTCTTCAATCCTGTTGTAGTTCAAATGGATGTCAAAGTCGTTTTGCAAAATTTGAGGATTCCATCTCTAATAGATTCTCAAGTATATGAATTTTTGTACCTAATACATATGGCGGAGTCACGCCCCTATTGCTAATCCGCCAATTTATTTACAGTATGGATGTCAAAGTTGTACTTGTTGTACGAATTTTTGTACTTAATTCATATAGGGTATCTAGAAGCCTTTCGCTAGTCCACCCATTTTTGTTTAAATTATTCATATTATCACAAAATTTGAGGACTCTAACTTATACATTTTCTCAAAAATACTTATTAAATATTATCTGCGGGAAGTGCCGCGCTCACTATTCAAAGTCCGTCCATTTCGCAAACAATTGTTGTTATGGATGCCAAAGTTTTCCATAGGACTCTAGCTGTAGCTATAGTTTCTAAAATAGACTACTTTTAAAGCTTACTTTGTATGTGGGCGTGTTACCTTGTCTACTTGAAATATAAAAATAAAAAGTTGCCTATAGTTCCTTCCAGACAAACATAAAGACACTGTGAAAATTTCGAGAACATCCGTCCAGCCGTTAAGAGTCTATAGACTTCAAACAAACAAATCCACAAATGCATAAATATATAGATTGTACGATTGTAAAATAGGTTGTATTGTTTCTCCTTTACAGTTCACATATTCAATGTGACTTATCACAAACTTTGTATACCAGTCCCAAATCTGATACCCTCAAGTGTTGAAAAATTTAAGATTTTGATAGTCGAAAGCCTTAATAGAGTATGCTTGTGGATATTAAGTATTAACATTTTCAGAATTGATTCTGGGATTCTTCCGAAGCCGTATAAAATGGTCATAAGTTACAGATATAAAGTCAGGTTTCCTTTATAACTCACTTACATCATTATCAAGTTAAAATTTTATGTATAAATGTGCTTACCAAACTTTTTCTGATCGGTCCATATTTAACCCTCACTATTATACAAAACATTTTCCGAAGAATCTGTTTTTAAAAAAAAGAAACTTGTGTTCCATAAGATAAATAGTATTGAATATAGGACGGCGATATATTTCATTAAAAATCCTGCCTTGCTGTGGTCTTGAAAAGAGGGTGATCCTGATGTTTTCGTGGTACTCAATAAATATCCGCAGTATTTATTAAAAAGCCCATATGATTACCTTAGAAACTTTTCCAACTCTATGAATTCTTATTTCTATTTAATTTATTCAAGAACTTTTTAGATCCCACAAGCCATTGAATATATTTAAATTGGTTTGGTTTCAACAATACTGCTCAATTATTTAGATTAGATTCAGATTCAATTAGAATAGGATCATTAGAAAAACCATAATGTACATTTAAAACTATATAAACCTAATTAAACTCTTTTTTTTACCATATTTCTGTCTACAACAAATAAATTTGCTATATTATTAACAATTGACAAAGCTAACCAGCCAAAGAATTTCAAATTTATATCTTTGACTTTAGTATTAACGGATCGCCTTAATAGTTATACATTTTGTCTATGGCACAAATTGTTATTAGAAAATTAGTTAAATTGAAAAATTGCAACCTAATTTTAAACAAATAGAAAATAAGCACTTCTTAGCAATAAGTAAGTAAATGAGTGAATTTAACAATTGTGTTTCATAAAATTGTCAATTTAAGAGGAAAAAAATTATAAACTGCAATACAACAATACAATGCAAATTGAATGCAACTTATAAAATGCAATTACGAATGTGTGTCACGTCACATACGGTTGTTAAAAGATGCACAAAATTAAACGTAGAAACGCTTAACAATTTTACAGTAGTAAAAACATTTTTATTATTGTTAAGTACACTACAGTTTAAAACATATGGCATATGTATAGATATGTAGATCAGGCTGAGACTAGAACTTTTTGAGAAATCGAATTTATTACACAGATTTAACGCAATTCCCTTGGAACAAAGGGTGTAATGCTCTATGATTATGAACTGAATTATTAATGGATCAGGGATCTTAACTTATGTATATGACTGTAGCATTTAAAAATAAGAACAGGTGTTTTGTGTTTTGACCATATGTGAGGTTAAGTTGAAATCAGAATATTTACTACATCAGATTCGAAGAAATATATCTTATACATTATTCTTTGAAACGAAACTGAGGTTTTGAACATAGGACAATAACTATGTTCAAAACCTAAGTTTCGTGTAAAAAGTTCCTATGAAATTTCCAATCAGTGTTCGTGAGGGATTTATATCGGATATAGATAAGTAGTACAGTGTAGTTTAGGATGTATACTAGATCAGATCCGAATAAATACACCTAATATATTCATCTATGAAGAGAATTATCGTTCAGCTTCCTGGGAAAAATTTCTCAGAAATTTCCAATCAGTGTTAGTGCAGAATGTACATAATGTCCATGGACGTTATTTCACTATTTTAAAATGTCATAATGTCCATGGATATTGGGACACTTTTAAAACAGAAATGTATTGGAAAATTTGTTTACAATTTAAGAAAGGGACATATATATTCCGAAAAGTATTGGTCCTAAATTTGGTATATGTTGCATTGTGGATTTCTTTTAAAAAATGTCCTGATAGCCGGCATTCGGCCGGGCACAGGAGTTTTAAACTCTGGGGTACTTCAAATACCGGCTTCCCTAAATTAAGCCTTTTTTTGACAAATGGACTCTTTGAAATCCATGGACTTTATGTCGCATTGCTCATGGAAATTTTGCATAGTTGCACCCGAATTCCTGTATGTCCACTTAAAATAATACTAACCTCGATTTTCCTCCATATAAGGAGTCTTCTATTAAGTACTCGTGACCTACCCATCGTTCCATTATTCAAAATCTTAATTCTCTGTATGGGATTTTCTCGTCCATGTTTTTAATTTAGTCCTCGTTGCGTCAAACGGTTTTGTTTTCCTCATGTTGACTTCTTCAAGCTTGTTAGACGACTTATCACCGCCCCTTTCTGCTTTTTACACGCCGGTGACAATTTTTGTACATGGTTCTGCCGGTCCTTGAACAAGTACTCGAGCTATCTAATCTCTGACCATTGCTTAACTTCCGAGATGCAAAAACATCACATTCGTTTACAACCACGCTGATGAAATGGTCTCTGATGATTCGGCAACAGCAACTAGAGATATAATCGGTATACCGATATACCAATCCGTCAAATAAGCCGTCGACTTGTTCTTACTCACAAAGAACACTCTGTGGTAAATGTGGTAGAATAAACCCTAAACATAGCCGGGCAAGGAAAGAAAATTCAATGGTATCACTTGTATTAGATACCTTGCATCCATTACCATTCAACCCAGCACACTTCTCATTCAACCGATACACTCACTCTTGGTATTCGGATGGATACCCCTACATCCATCCCGCATCGTATATACTTGACACCAACTCATTTCCAACGCTTAGTCCCACAGTCATACCTCTGTTGTCTCGGCAACAACACCGAACTTTTCCCGAATTCACTTCCCGCGAATTTGGGTTTAAGCCACAGTCACCACATGCACCCCGTAGGGACCTCTCCTATAACCGAGACAATACAAAGTCCGACACTCTGCCCTGTGGGCTAAAAGTTCCCATAGGGTATCATATGATCGGCTAGGCACGACATTAATAAAGTTTTTTTTTTCATACGTTTTTATTAACATTTAAAATAATAAAACAACTCAAGCAAATGTTTGCAATAGAGTTAATAATGATTTAATGATAAAATGATTGATTACAGAAAGCAACAGTAGGAATATTGTTTAGTTTATTGTTCTCTTAATACGACTATTTCTTTAATTTTTAGTTTTAATTTATGAACATGAGAAAATCATAAAACGAGAATTGGCCATAAACTGATTTATTTTAATAATTTTTATAAAGTTTTTTTGTTTTGTTTTATTTTTTATTGCAAAATACATCCTTTGTTTTAAAAAAATCAGCAAAAATTTTTATTATAAGAAATAACAAAAAAAATTATCAATAAAATTAAATATGAATATAAAAAATATTACCTTGATTTTTAGTAAATTTGTCATATTTTTATAAGTCTATATTATTTTTTGTGTGATTTTTTTTTATACAAATTAAAATGAACTTGGCGCCATACATTTTATTGTCATCATAATCATTATCATCAACCATACGCCTGTCAAATAATCCATTTTAGTACCCATTTTTTAGTACAATTCGTATCATGCGAAATGTCACTCACAACTTGCAAAAGTATGAACGTATCATCACACAATAGCAGTGATGACTATATGTATGTAATATTTGTTGTTTATATACTGTTTAAGAACGAACTACCAAGTGAAAATGAACATTTATTTGGAATACTTGTTGATGATCACTTAAATATTCTTTTTTATTACTAAACTGAGTCAATTTCATTAAGTTGACGCAAATTGTTGATCACTTTGATAAATCATTTGTTAGGGGTAAACGATATTTCTTTTATAGAAATAATGAAATTGCTTAATATTATACTATTGAACTAAATGTATATTGAATTAACAATTTGTTATTATTTTTGTGAATTACAGAGTAAGTATTAACCCTGCATTTTTACAACTAACGAAATAATATAATACTGCTGAGTTAATCAACTAAATAACACTCTTTCAAAACTAGTTAAACTTATCTTTGATATAAACTCTTCTACATTGTTCTGAACTTTACTACATAATTTTAAAAATCTTCTGCAAATAACTGAAATTGAAACCTTATACTAGCCCACCCTTATATTGAGAACATTTTTTTTCTTGGACCAGCACTCAGGGGATGACCTCTACTCATGCAGTGCATTGTTCTGGAACTAGGAAAATATATTGTGGGAGGGAGTATAGAGGGAGTAGTGTTTGTGGACATTTGATTAAAAACCTTTTCACATCGAAAGTGACGGGGAATACTTCTGCAGGAAGTTTGTTCCACATTTGAACAGCGCGGCTGAAGAATGAATTTTCCCTGTAATGTGTTGTGCGGTCCACTGGATAATCGACCACAAATGGGTGTGTTCTTGATGACAGTCGTGTGCTACGTAAGAATATATAGGTATCGGGAATGAGTTCCCTAATTTCAGAGGAACACATTCCATTATAGTATCGATAGAACAGTGAAATATACCCCATGTTGCGACGGTGCTCCAATGAATCAATTTTTTGATGTTTAGCGATGCCAATCGGGATAGATTTTTATAAATTTCGTCATTAGGTATTTTATAACAAATTTCTTTTAACATCTATATTAAAAATATGCCCAGAAAAACTTACATGAGAAAGCAATAAGTTTAAAAGATAAAAAAACAGTATTTCACTTCACATTTTAACTCGGTGATGACATTAATTTACAAATAACTACTTAAATAAGTACTTAGAAATAGGGAGTTAAAATTTTTTGTTTTATGCACAAATAAATGATCGACACAGAATACGAACCTGGGCCTTCTAATCAAGTAAGAGAGCTATATTTGTCATCAGGGCACCCCACCATTCATGAAAGACCCACATCTTGGTGTAATTGCAATCCCGGGGAAAAGAGGTGTTACTGGTGATGATCAAATATATCCCTGGAATGATTTGATATGGGTTCGAACCAGATAACCACATAATATGGTACCTCAAGAACCGCTAGCCCACAGAGCAGAGTTTCGGACATTGTCTTGTCCCGGTTATTGGAGAGGTCTCTTCGGGGGGGGGAGGCATGTGGTGGCTGTGGTTTAAACCCCAATTCGCGTGAATAGAATGTCGGTTAAATGACTGATACACGGTAAAGTCTATAATTCGACATAAGTTCGGTGCTGTTGCCGAGACAACAGATACTCCGCAGAGGAGTGACTATGGGACTAAGCATTGGAAATGAGTTGGTGTTAAGTGTATATGATACGGGATAGATGTAGTGGTATACGGACCTTAGTGTGTCGGATGTTGTTCTATATGAGTGTGTCCGATGAATAGGTGTTGGGTTGAATAGTGTTGGTTAAAAGGTTTCTTATACAAGTGATACCATTGAATTTTCCTTCATTGTCCGGATATGATCAGAGTTTTGTCTGTTCGTACCAGATTTGTTCTCTGTGTATAACAATAATTGCTCCGCTTATTTGATGTATTCGTGTATGGGTATACCAATTACGTCTCTATGTGCTGTTGCCGACTCAAAAGAGGCCATCCCATTTGCTTCTCGGAAGTTAAGCAACGCAGCAATGGTCAGAGATGAGATTGTTCGAGTACATAAGCAAACTGCTTGTGCGTGGACCGGCGGAAACATGTACAAAAATTGCCAGCGGCGTGTAAGAAGCATAAAGTCACGACACACCGTCTAATCAGCTTACCCGGTTGTTGAAAAAGTACCACCGTGAAATAAGGCTAACACGGTAGTTGTTCGACTTCTAATCATCTGAGTGATTTTCAATAGATGCCAATTATGAACCGAGTTATTCACCTATTCAAAGTGTGATAACTTTCTTTGAATACATATTTTCGGTTGATTTTTATTTTAATTTTAAAGGATTTATTGATAAAAAAAACTACAGTAAAATGGGTTGTATGGGGGTAGATCGATCCACATAAAATTTAAAAGAGATATTTTGGTTCTTATAAAACTTCCTACTGAGGAAGTTATATGTACTATCGAGATTGTTATGTCTGTGAGACGATTTGGTCTGTTATGCCACTGATGAAGTTCTTCATCGGTGGACGAAGTCGACATTTCTATTTTCCTTTGAATAATTGTTTATTATGGGAGAAATATTAGCTACGTATAAAATTTGAATTCGGGCACTAGGCCGGCTAACGACTATTAATGGTATAATAAGACTATGAATACAATCCGATGTGATAAATACTTCGGCTCTGGTCGGTTAACCCTTACTTTTGGTCTAAGACTAGTCTGACAGACTAGATGTATGCTTCGGTTCTTTGTCGGCTAATTATTATTTATGGGATCATGATACTACAATCCAATACTTCGACTTTTAACAACGACTTAAAGGATCGGATAGCTACGGTCTACAATAAACATCAAGTAAGAATTTCTTCTTTGTCTGGTAATGCACCAAATTGGTTCTCCAATTCTTGATTGCTTTAGCCATGTTATCTTTGATATTTTTATAGAACTCATATTAAAACATTCATATTTAGTATTATGATCTAGTGATTCATCAATTTTAATCGCCTTACGGAATTCACTTGAACTCTTATCGAATATTCACAAATTTCCTTTGTTGTATTTATCATAAATAGATGACAACATTCGTGACTGGTAGATAAACAAATATTTTGATTAAATTTGTTTCGGCTACAAAGCATTAGACTTTGATTATCACTTATTGTTGATGATGCGGTTTGCTGTTGTATGATCCACTCAGTAATTTAGTTTATCATAGTTGTGATGATATTGTTGATGTCATCTCGTTTAAATGTTTGTTAAGTTGTGGGATGAGTGGGCAAAATAATAGTATTTTGCAATTATTTTCATTAACTTTGAGCAACAAGATTCGAATTCATTGTAGATAAATCTGCCAGATGTGCTATGTACAGCAGTAGATATTTATGTAAATATTTATTTACAAATGTTTGTGAGAAATATGTATTGTAGATTCTAAATTAGCTTAAATAGAAATTCCGGATGTTTTCAATTGAAGTTACGAGCACACAGTTGTGAATATTTAGTAAATAGTTTAAAGGTCATTTTCCAATACTCTTTTAGTTGAAATCTGAGTATATAATAAATATATAAATTAATGAAATAATTGCTTATATATGGAATGTTACATAATTAGTTTAGTAATGTATAAGAAACGTAAGCGTTTATATTTATTGAAAGATATATACTTTAGCAGTTGATGAAAAATATATCCGTTATATCCGGACTTTCTTTGAAATCTCGGAAGGATTTTCTTTGCGTTCAGCGTTCAGTTAAGCTCTGTACTTAAAAAAATGCACCTTGGAATTACTCTGACAAAGGTCTTGACTAGTACCATTATGCTCGAAGCCAAAGGACTTTCATCTTTCCAGACTTTATAATCTTTGTGACTTTGTTATTATGCTGTAGACAAAAAGTAACCTCGTAAATATTTTAATCTGAATTTAGTGGATTTAATGTTGCTTTCGGTTTTTAATGATTTTTTATGGATTCTTTTAATGAAATTGAAATTCCATTGGGAATATGGGGGCGTTACCGCAACGAAGAAAATGCAATAAATATGCATATGAGTAAACCAAACAAAAAAACATTTAAAACGAAAAAAAAAAGTTAAATAAAAGATTTGCAACATACTCACTCAACAATCCTTTAAGACAAGCAACCATATATAATATTCATAAAATAGTTTCAATACTCATACGTTCTTCTTGGGTTGACTGTAAAGAGGAGCTAAAATTAAACTCTCTTTCTTTTGTTCGGTTTGATTTGAATAATTCAGTTCCCACACTATATGGATTGCAATGTTGGCTGTCTGTCTGTGTGTTCATCTTTTTGTATATTCTATGTCTGTTTGTCTGCCATGTCTGGTCAAATACAGATTCCTTTTTCAAGTCAGTTCTATCTTTTCGGCAGCGACGTGGCAAAAGTTAGTGTTTTGGTTTTTGTGCAACATATTTTATGCCTTCAGATGTTTTACAAGTTTGTTAAAATGATTCCTTTTTATAAATTTGTTTGTATTTTTTGCTGTTGAGTTTAACAAAAAAGGTTTTATTTTTGTTAATTAAAGTTATTAATAGGAATCGCTCAGGTAATTTATTATCATCGTTGTTGTTATTCTGTTTGGCTTAAGTTCAACTAAAGATTAATATGGCACCGATATGTAAATTTAAAATTAAATGGAATGTTTTATATGTCCTTGTCTAACTAATCGAAATATGAAAATGTGTTATTTTCTTTAAATTGAAGAGTATTTTGTACTCTACACTCAAGTGGAAAAGGTATTATGTGTTTCTGTGCTGATATCTTTAATAGTAAAGAAAATTCTATGAAATCTATATATATATATATATATATATAAAAATGAAAGTGTGTTTGTATGTATGTATGTATGTATGTATGTATGTATGTATGTATGTATGTATGTATGTATGTATGTATGTATGTATGTATGTATGTATGTATGTATGTAGTATGTAGTATGTATGTATGTATGTATGTATGTATGATGTATGTATGTATGTATGTATGTATTATGTATGTATGTATGTATGGTATGTATGTATGTATGTATGTATGTATGTATGTATGTATGTATGTATGTATGTATGTATGTATGTATGTATGTATGTATGTATGTATGTATGTATGTATGTATGTATGTATGTATGTATGTATGTATGTATGTATGTATGTATGTATGTATGTATGTATGTATGTATGTATGTATGTATGTATGTATGTATGTATGTATGTATGTATGTATGTATGTATGTATGTATGTATGTATGTATGTATGTATGTATGTATGTATGTATGTATGTATGTATGTATGTATGTATGTATGTATGTATGTATGTATGTATGTATGTATGTATGTATGTATGTATGTATGTATGTATGTATGTATGTATGTATGTATGTATGTATGTATGTATGTATGTATGTATGTATGTATGTATGTATGTATGTATGTATGTATGTATGTATGTATGTATGTATGTATGTATGTATGTATGTATGTATGTATGTATGTATGTATGTATGTATGTATGTATGTATGTATGTATGTATGTATGTATGTATGTATGTATGTATGTATGTATGTATGTATGTATGTATGTATGTATGTAGTATGTATGTATGTATGTATGTATGTATGTATGTATGTATGTTTGTTTGTTTGTTTGTTTGTTTGTTTGTGCTTTATAGACTGCTAAACGGCTGGACCGATTTTCCTGAAATTTTCACAGCTTCTTCCTGTATGTCTGGAAGGAACTATAGGCTACTTTTTATGTTGAAATTTCATGTGGGCGACGTGCCACGCCCATATTAAGGAAATATTAACTAAGTATATCTGAGATAATATAATAGTTAGAGTCTTCAAATTTTGTCGGAGCAACTTTAGTATCAATATAATTATTTAAGACAAAAAGTGGGCGGATTAGCATTAGGGGGCGTGGCACTTCCCATATAAATTAAATACAAAAATTCGTTTATCTTGGAAACTATTTTAGTTAGAATATTAAAAATTTGCACGAGTAACTTTAACATCCATGTAAACATTTTGGGAAATAAATTGGCGGACTGCCCATGAGGGGAGCAGCACCTCCCATATTAATAAAATACAAAAATTGATTTACCTGGGAAACTAATAGAACTTAATTCTTCAAATTTTGCACTAAGAACTTAAATATTCATCTGAACATTTTGGAAAAAAAAAGCGGACTTTCGTCATGGGGGGCTTGGAGCCCCCATATAAATTAAATAAGAAAATTATTATATCTGAAAAACCATTAGAGCTAGAATGACATTCATGTGAACATTCAGAGAATAACGGGCGGACTTTCAATTTTACTCACATATGAAGTAAATACAAAATTTCGCTTATCTGGGAAACTAATAGAACAAGATTCTTCAAATATTGCAAGATGAACTTTATTATACATATGAACATTTTGGAGAAAAAAGGGCGAACTTTCATCTGGGGGCCGTGAGTTCCCATATGAATTAAATAGAAAAATTCGTATATCTGAGAAACTATTCTACATGAAGATCTTTGACATTAATGTGAACATTTAGAGAATAACGGGCGAACTTTCAATGGGATCTTGGCACCCCCTATATGAACTAAATACAAAATTTCGTATATCTGGGAAAATATTAGATTTTTTTTGTCATCGATTACATTAAAATCTTATTTAACGTTCGGAAAAAATTTATCTCTGGAAAACATTATAGCTAGAATCTTCAAAATTATTAAGAAAAGCACACTGGGTATAGCTAGTTTTACTATAAGTTTGCTAAACGACTCATACAAAAAACCTGCAATTATTTTCCATAGCGAAAGTAACACTAAAGTACCCTTCACGTGTTCATTAGTTAGTTTGAAAGGGGGATGTAAATAACATAACATCCATCGGGCCTGTTTTACGATACTTACCAGTGCATCTAGAGCATCACAACTGGACTGAAATCAAATGACCTACGTGAGCCACTTAATCTTGTTTGAGTGGCTACCCTTCTTACCTAAAACTAAAACAGTGGGAATCGAACGCACGACCTTCTGCGTACTAGAAGTTTTACAAAAACCTCTGTTTTTCGATCACTATTTTAAAATTAACTTAATATAAAGTATATAAAACAAACACTTATGGCTGTTTTACTATTTTTATTAAAGTTTCAACATTTTTAAAATGAGATTTTGTCAATTAGTATATAAAGAGGACACCTGATCGCAGATTGCCCACCACCGAAGGGAATCAAAAGACCCATCTCCGTACTAGTATTTTACTCATTATCACAGGATGACGAAAACCCGCCAGTACTGGGTTATTTAGACCTTGCACCGCAACATTAATGTTTAAATTACTTCTTAAAATTGTTTGATTTTTTGTTTTGGGGGAATACCCCCTTACTTATTTTGGACCGCGAAAAATACAATGTGAAGGTTTCGATTCAGATAAAAATAACAGCACTATATCCCAAAAAGAATGAAATAGAGCAACTGGTAAAAGAGGTGAGTGATAGCAAAACTATCGACAATCACTAAAACGCTATCTGGACCACAAAGTGAAAGAAACTCCGAAGGATACATAATCTCAATATTTGAATCAAAGGAGGAGCTGTATACTGATAATCCGTCATTTAAGTAATACACAGTCGAAGTCGTAACATCCCTCATTCAAATAGATCTCATCCAGAAATCGTAATGGTGACAAAGCTTGGCAAGATATTCCGAAGATGAGCACATTAGCGAAATCAACGGTAAAAGGATGAGGCAGTAAAGCAACAAGCAGTCAAATTCTCAAATTAGGATGTATTCACCAACTCGCTACCCGTAGAAGTCAAATCATAAAAGCGTGAATGTGATCACAAACACCCAAGTGGCCAAACGAAACAAAGATACATTAGTCTTAATTCCGAAACCTTCAACGAATCGAAACGAGGTGTTGTCGACTTTGGATCCAAAGATGAAATGTGCAGGAGACTGAAAGATATGGAGGAGAGCATTAAATTCCGAAACCCTAGATTAGAGAATTACTATTACAGGCAGTCATTCCAACTGGTATGGTTAAGGAGGTAATTATCATCTAACAGATGGAAGCGGAACTATAAAAGATATTTACTGCCTTTGGGGTATGGCAAGATGGAAAATAATATTTATTCCCAAACCTGGAAAACCTAGTTATGCGACGCCAAAGTGTTTTTGACCGATAAGCCTTACGTCCTTCCTAGCTAAAACCTTGCAACAGATTATCAATAACGTGGTTGAAAGCATAATATCAAAGAACGACCTCACATATAAGCAGCATGTTTATGTAAAGGAAAGAACGGTGGAAACCGTATTGAATGAAGTTGTCCATTTTATAGATGAGCCCTGCAATAGCAAACTGTATACACCCGATTCAAGTATACCCAGCTATCTGGGATCAAATACACACTACGAAACAGATAGATAAGTTGTGAAATATACGCTGTAACTATAAGGAAAAATGTATTTCGATGTACACATCGGGTGGAATATTGTCCCCTTTAATCTGGGTATCCACGATTAATAGCCTCATAAAGACCCCGTCATCGAATATATGTATTTGAAGGGGACTGGAAGAAGTTAACTTAACGAATGCCAAGCTATTCGAGGAAGGGGGTACTAAATAAAAAACCTGTGCGATACATCGATTGGAACGTTTTTAAGAACTACGTCTTGAAACTGAGTTTTTGAACATCGGACGAACACATCTTAGTGTAAAGTTTTTTCCACATCAGGCCCGATAGTGGCCTATATATATGGCCTATATATTTCTTCGGATAAGTAAATGCTGTTTGTTAAATTTCCCTGTCTCCCTGTTACTATATAAATTTCCTCAGAGTCGTTTCCGTGATAATTTTATTCCTTAAAGCTTCTTTTTTTTAAGTGTTGAAACTAAAAAAATATAGTCGGCCAAACTTCGAAATTTTATATTTATTTTCATTTCATCAAATATTATATGAAAGTATTAAGTACTTCATTCCTACTCATATGCATTTTTTTGGAAAAGGAAAAGTAATCGATTTAAATGAACATGGCCCATAAAAGCCTTGAGAAAACTTTTACTTTCTAGATGAACAATATCAATATTCTGAGAATAACATTTTTTAACGTTTAATATTTTTCAAGTGTTCATTGTTGTTGGTGATGTTTTCGATGTAATTGTTGCTGTTGTTGTTTATCAGTTAAATATATGATTTAATAGTGCCTTGTCCTACTCCACATTGTTTTTTTTTCTTTGCGCAAATACTGACTAACAGCCTGACAATGACAATTTAGTTCACAAAGTGAAATCAAAAACTCTACAAGTGTAAATGTGTGTCAATGTGAATTATGTTCTTGTTTAATTTTTTTTATTATTTTTGCTCAGAGCACTTGGAGTCGCACAATACAAATTGTCTTTATTTATTGGTGACTTTGGTCCGGTCTGTATGTTTGTGCTATGCTATGGAATGGTGCGGCCTTGCATACAAATTTAATTTAAAATACACAAATAAACAAAATAAAAAGAAATAATTGTAACACTCTTCATATGAGTGTGTACTCTCTAGAGTACTGGGTGGGTGACTCATATTTTTAACAGCCATATTCATTAAAAACGATAAACAAATTTTTTTAAATGAAATAATTTTGTTTATCTTGTTGATTTTTTTAAATTTTTTATTTAATACACCTTTTTTGAGGGATTCTCACGCACGCACACGATGAAAAACACCCGCAAACGCACACGCTGATCAACCAAATTGATGGTTAAGAAATGAGAAATAAAATAACAAACATGATCATAAAACGGTGATGCCGACAAAGAGACAACCCCAATCAGCCAACTAGTCAGACACACAGTAACATCTTTTCAGTCTTCGGACACATACATACATTCAAGCATATGTAGTAAAAGGAACGAAGGACCGACAGACAGACAGATCAACATCATTTATATCGTGCAATTAAGTTAATGAGAAGGTCCCTAGATAACACTTAATTAGGGTGTAAAATCGTCGCCTTTAGTCAAATCATCTAAAGAGGTTTTCTTCTTAGCGCCACATCTACATAGTAAAATTGTTGTTGTGTGCAACACGAGATCTGTTGGATGTTGTGTATGTTGGCATGTCAATGATTTTTCGATATTCTACGATATTCACAGAATTTATAGATTTCATTATACATATTTCAGAAATAAGATCTTATTAAGGTTCCATTTATAACGATATATATAAAATAGCAAAGTTGGTGTATTGCAATCCGGGGGAAGAGAGGTGCTACCAGTACCTCTAGTCTGCCGGAACTATAAACTGGTGATGTCACTTCACTTCTCGGCTAGTCCTAGGTATGATTTGACATGAGGTACTAGGTATGACATAATCTGGTACTACGGGTGGACAGTTGCCCACTAGACTTGTCCTGGCTGGTCAGTTGGTTGAGGTACCTTTGGGATCCACATAGTGGCTATAGTTTAAACCCAAATTCGCGGGAAGCGATTGTTGATTTAAGGACTGATATACCCTATATAAAATGCGTTGGCTAATTCTCTATTCAAATGACACAGGTCTGTGTACAAAGCAGCATATGCTGGATTCCTGAACCCGATCGGTATTTATTACCGGTCGTGTAGTAGGGAGCCGGTATATGCTGGGGAATTGTCAGGTTAGCGTTCAGTAGTTGCCTGTCATTCCGTAGAAAGATCTTTCTGATCATGGGAATGGAACTGATGCAAAAATTGGTGAAAGATTGGGAAAGTCTCCATATATTGGAGACTAGTACTGATTTAGTAAGTTTTTCGGTACTGTTGTCATCTCAACAGGATATATTGATTCATGCTACGCAACTATTTGTCGGGGCAATTATTGGGTTCAGTTGACTTTGGAAATTCTTACATCCTTTGTTACAGATCTCTTCATAAGGAGGGATCCTGATTTATTATCTTGGGTATTTTGGGCTACCAAATACGTCTCTAGGTGCTGTTGTCAAACTAACAGAAGCCATTTCAGTAGTGTGGTTGGGCGACTTTAAGAGGTCCAGGAATGCACTGGGGTGAATCTTTAGATGATGAGATGTTTATAGGGACAGAGCATTCCTCATAATATCAATAGGGTGTTTTCACCTGATGTTGGGTACGCCCGTTCTATTGACTCTAAGTAGTGATTGCCTTTTCCTTTGTGGGTGTTAGATTGAGCTTGCTCATAACACCTATCCTTCCTAAGGATAGGTGTTAAGGCAAAAGATTAGATAGCTCGAGTACTTCAGCAAAGTGCTTGTACATGGACCGGCTTAGCCATTGCCACCTGATTTCTTCATATTGAAGGGGCGATAGTAGACTGTTCTCAAGGCTACCCAGTGGATGAAAAAGACCACCGTAAGATAGGCCAACACGGCAGGTACTCACGTAAAGCACTTCGACATTCATTTGTCATGTAAAATAGATCTACACAGCATTTGATGTAATCTTATCCCGATAAGACCTAGTGACTATCTGATCCGACATTAGATGTCAGATCATATCAGTTCAGTAATAGATCGTTACAGTAGTAGATCAGCAAAGTAGTAGATCAGTCTACTAGTATCAAACATTGATGCACTATAACTCAGTGAGTTTTTGACCGATCGGTAGGCATCGGTTTCAAAAGTTGGGTCACTTGAAATGAAAAGCTAGGTAAATTGTATTTGATTATGAACCATGTCCATTGTAGGGTTTAAGAACCCAAAAGGTTCTGTCAAAATAGAATTGATGTCTTACATTATGAGTCTGTGATAAAAAAGGATCAGCAGGATTGAAAGTGCATATATTTTATATGATTCGCGTAGCATCGGGTTTATTTGATGAAAAGTAAGATGTCCAATTAAATTTAATGTTCTATTTATTTGACTATACCGCGTCTCAAATTTGTAGCCTTGCGGTCGATATTTAATGAGCTGTATCCTTTGATACAACAGTTTTTTATATAGTTTTTGCAACTAAAACATGCGTTAATTTAGTCAAAATTTTCTTATAATTTTTCAAAGAAAATTAAAAATATTTAAGCTACCAAAAACATACACATTTGAGGAATTAGTAGTTTAGTGTAATTTTCTCTGTCCCTTTCTCTAATCTGATGTTTATAAAATTTAGTGCGGGTGGTCAAGCGGCACGGTTAAAAACAATAAAGAACTAACTTCGATGTTGATGATAGAGCAAGGAAATAAACGCTCACGCATCTTTTTTTATTTTCTTAATCAGCTTATAGTATGTTCATAGTACTACAAGCAGTCTGCTATATTAGTTGAGTAGATCAGCAGCAGCAACAGCCTCATCATCATCTTCTTAGCCCTGTAGTGACACACCTTAAATTGTAGTCAATGAGTGATGCATGCAACACGCAACATTACAGGCCAATTTATTGAGTGTAAAGCAAATCAAATGTGGATGGATGTGTTTGTTGTACGTTTGAATTTGTGTATTTGTGAATGTTGTTTGTTCACATTGCCTGGGTAAGAGTATACTATGACGCACCTCCTTAAGGGCTAATTTAAGGTGTTCTTAACGAGTTTGTTTTTGGTTGGGTGTCGCCGACAATTCGTTGCGTTTCATTTTGTGATTAAAAAGTACAAGAATATCATCACTGTGTAAATTTTAATGTGCAAAAAATATAAGAGCCAGTTAAAGTTAAAGTGCATTGAATTGAGGCTTAAAGGAATGAATTCACGAAAATTGTTAAAATGTAAAAAATCGATGCAAGGACCACATCCCATATAAGCTAAAACTTAAAAAACGTCTTCTCATCTATATTTTTCATCAAAATGCTTTAAAAATTAGAATGTATGTGTGTGGTAGGTTATTTAATCAAAATTCTCAATTTCCAAAAGACCAGAGCAAGGACAGGCCCACCTCTTAAAGCTTAAAAACGACGTTGAAACTACAATTTCCATCAGACTTTATCAAAAATTAGACCATAAAATAATATACAAAACTGCATAAAAAAAAATCGAGGCAAGGACACGCCCACCTCCCTTATAACATAAATTTCTGAAGAGTAGTCGTAGGACTATGAAACTGAATGTATGTTCAATAACAAATAATTGTTACAAATTATCATAAATTGTTTTTGTATTTCAATACAAATTTGAAATATTTTTGTGAAAATTAGTAACAATTAGTAACAACTTTTGGTTATTGAACAGATCCTTAGTATGGAAATATCTGTTAGTCTAATTAAGGAAAATTTTAAATTTAAAAAAATCGAGGCAAGGACACGCCCACCTCTCATATTAAACACGTAAATTTTCACTTAGAAAACCAAGCTTTGCAAAAAAAAAAGTGACTTATCATTCAGACTTTCTTTAATAATTTTTTACGAAAGAAAAAGCAATAAATTAGTTTACACTTCTGATGTCAAGAGTGTCTCATTTTCAGGTCCTTAAGCAATTTTTTTGGTCAATGAACGTTTGCTAGACTTGATATATTTCTATAATCAATGTCTGTGTATTGGGTTAAATAAGTAAGTAAGTATGTGTGGGTATAAAAATTTGTATTTAAAAGAAGAAGGTGTCTTAAATACTAAAAAACTGAGATAATTACATGTTAATTTTAGTCAGCCAGTCAGCCAGTCTTTCAGACAGTAGGTACATATGTATGTGTATGGTTAGTTGTTCTTGTCCTTTCCTTTTTTCTTTGGTTTTTATTCAGTTTTTTTCATTTCGATTAAAATTCATGTTGTTTTTGTAATAAATTTTGTTGTTTTGGTTTTAACTTGTTGTTGTATTTCGTGTGTTATTCTTAATTGTATGTGTTAATCCTTGACAGCGCTCCTTTTTTTCTGCTGTATATCTGGTTGAGGTAATTGAGTTGACTTAAGCTGTGGCGTCAGTGGCGGTATTCTTTAATTCTGTGTCTTGTTGCTGTTAGTGTGGCAATTGGTGGCTTAACCCGGTGTTCGAATATTGTACACATTTTGTTTGTTGCACAGATAATTAAAGGGAACAAACGTATGAGTAGTCGAAAAAAGTCTGTTTTCAATGTGTGGGGCATTTAATTTTTTAATTGTTTCGCACACATAAACATCTTTCCGATAAACTGAATTTTTTTTATTAGATTCTAGTTAACTTAAGTAGCATGCCGCAAGGTGAGTTATTTCTTTCACTTAAATTAAATTTGTTCTAAAAACACCGCTTGAAATGTCCTGAAGTATGTTTAGAAGACACTTTTATTGTGCCACATAGAGGTTTTCGGTACTTTGGTTAAATACATTTCTGTGATCTAACACTTTTTATTACCGTAAAATTACCAATTATGAAGTCATAAAATTTTTATTTATTTTTCAAACTCTGCCACAATGTTTGAAAACATTGTGACTTTGATGGATATTAAATAAAATTTGATTGATTAAGATCTTTTTTTTAGTTTCTTTGGGAAAGTAACCTTGGTTACTTGCAATTATGTGGGACATTTTATTTGTAGTTCCCGCTTAAAAGAGTTTAGCTGATATTTACGGTAGTATTTGGTATAAAAAACTAGATTGTAATCGGTATTAGCATCGGGAGAATCAAAAAACATGTACACGTACGTACATACGTTTGTGTACATTTTCTTTTGAAAACCAAATGTTGTGCTTAATAGAATTTTTGGGGTATTCAGAAATTAGTGCATTTGTGTTATTCATCCCACACGACGAATTTCATCGCTATAGTCGTATTTTTAAACCAGCAATGAGCGATGAAGTCGTTTTCTGAAGGGGAATTTATATGGGGAGTAGGGTCAATTATTGACCTATTCCCATAAATTTTGGTAGAGAGATTTTGGCTTATAGAAAGCTTATTTATGCCGAATTTCATCGCTATATTAGTATTTGTAAGCCGGTAATGAGTATTACTGTCATTTTCTGAAGGGGACCTTATATGGGGGTAGGGTCAGTTATTGACCGATCCTCACAAAATTTGGTAGAGAGATTTTGACGCATATAAAACTTATTTATGTCGAATTTCATCGCTATACTCGTTTTTTTAAATTGTTATGACTGTTAAAGCTGTTTTTCAAGGGACCACTTGTATAGGGGCTATGCGAAATCGTGGACCGATATTGCCCATTTGCAATAGCAAACAAACCTTACGAATATTTGTGGAAAATTTTAAGTCTCTAGCTCAGACAGACGGACATGGCTAGATCGTCTTAGAATTTAATAAGGACGCAGAATATATCGAGCCCTTTTCGCACAAAAGACGTAACCGACAAAAACTAAATTTTACAGGAGAGCATTTTTTTTAATTATCTTCGAAGTAGAACATAGCATTACTCCAAAACTCCGTTAATAAATATTATTACATCTAAAATATGGGATGCAGTTTGTTTCGATTTTATATTGACGCTATATCCGATTTTTTTTGTCGCTTACGTCTTTTTTGCCGAGACAAATTTTTATGATATAAACAATGTTGAGGCGGTTACGTCTAAATTCTCAGTCTAAAAAAATATTTTTTGGTGTATATCTTTATATAATTTGTATAAATCTGAAATTTAAGAGTGTAATAAATATTTTCTTATAAGATTTTAAGGTCATCTAGGGATGTCTGTATGTCAGCCTTTTTGTTGAAAACCGGATAGGTTCCGAACGTTATGAGCTAGAGTGATGAAATTCTCCAAAAATGCTTATTGATGACAAATATTGTTTTGTGTTAATAATGGGCAAAATCGGTTCTTGATTTCACTTAGCCCCCATACAAGTACCTCCCGGATTATAGTTAAAACATTAATAAATATGTTGTTTATGTAGCAATCGCTATAAAATTTTGCAGAAGTCGGTTATATATACCTGTAAATTATGTTGGGAAGTTTGACAAATGACAGGCAATATTTAACCCTAGCCTGCATATATAGACCCTGTAAGACAATGATTTTATGACCATAGCAGTCTTAAAAATATCAGTATAGCAACGAAATTTGATGTATGATGATGTTTAGGATGGTTTTCTATGCCCCTCATACAGAAAATAAGTTTACAGTTAATAAATCTTTCAAAAATTAAGAAAGTATCATGAAATTCTACAAAAAAAAATTGTTTTCAAAACTAATCACGCGTTTAAATTCTATAGACCTCGGTCCACAATTGACCTAATCCCTCATTAAAGGCCGTATTCTGAAAATCACCCTGATGTCTACATTAATATCCATACATGGTAGTACAATTCGCCTTATATCGAATAAATAAGTAAATTCTGGGACTATTGATTCATTAAGAGTCCATATACAGGTCCGCCTTCCGAAATCCCCAAATTTACAACCAAATATAAGAGTGGGTTAAATGGTAATAATATAAATGCAATGTAATTAGTAATTAGAATGAACTAAATTCATAAAAAGTTATAGAAAATTATAAATTTTAGCACATAAATTGCAATGGCATAGTGATAATTACATGAATTTATTAAAATTATACTCAGATATGTGGCATTTCATTCAGAAACAAATTTAATACTTTAATTTGTTCAAAATTTTTCTATAAATTTAATATATTTTAAAAGAAAATTTAGACGTAACCGACACTTTGCTGTTAAAAAATTCATAAACAGAAAATTAATGTGTACTTACGTCTTTTTTTTTTTTTTTTCTTGTAAAGTTGAAACCATTGGGTCTATAGCTACGAAATTTTTAGAGATGATGCTAATGGACCTAAATTATCGATTTCTATAAAAAAACGAAAATCGAAAATCAAGTCGCTTACGTCCATTTTGCAAAGAGGGCTCGATATATACTTTTGTAGATCTACGACCAATATTTCGATGTGTTACAAACGGAGTGACAAAATCTATATACCCCCATCTTATTTTGATGGTGGGTATACAAATGGTAGCCGCTGTGCTACAAGTTAACGTGGCCTATTTCGCTAAATTTTTCCAGAATGCAATTCTATAATTCAAAGTATATGTTCATAGGCAGAGTTGGCCAATATTTGCAAATTCTCTAATAATACAGAATTTTATATTTGGGACACAAGTATACAGTCGGAAGGACAAAAAGATGAATATGTTGAAAATTAGTGGGTGATATGAATTTTTTATTTCCATATTCGGAAATGAAAATAATTACAAAGTTTTTCCATCGTTGGCAGTGTTGCCAGGAGCTTCAGAAATAAAAGCCTAAATCGGAAATGTAAAAGGCCAGAAAAGGCTAAAAGGATTAAAAAAGACAATATTTTTATACCTTAAAAATCTGTTTCTGCCGGTCCACACTAGGAAACTATTTTTGGGAAGCTTTTGATTTTGCGTGAGAGAGAAAGAGAAAGAAATATCATTCATCTCTCTCGCGGTACGGAGTTTCTCGTTCTCGGAAACTCGTTTTATTTTGTCATTCTTCTCATTCGCACAAAAACAAATCAATGCAATTAACACGTAGTTTCTGAAACAAAAGTTTCTATGTGTGGACATTAAGGAAACTTTAAAAGATAATTAAAAAAAATTTTCTCAACTAAAGTTTCTGTGTGTGGACCGGCACTTTTTAAACAAGTGAAAAATTAAAGTCGGACATTCTTAACCATAAACAAATGATTTTGAACAATTTTCTGAGTCGATTTAGTCCAAAGTCCGGCTTACTAGCTGGGTGTCTTCGCGAATTTAATAAAATGCTTCTATTAATACCCTAAACCACTATAGTGAAGAGGATAAAAATTATTTGTCATTTACTGACCTTTTCTGTCCATGTTAAGCTTTTTCTCAAGATGCAGGTCACAGTGTTCAAGACAATTTTGAAATTTGGCGTCAGTGACAAATTTCAGTTAGATAAAGCCTGTGGGAAACGGTTAAAATCGGTCTACCTAACTCCCGTACAACTAAACACCACGAATAGTGCTTTTGTTAAATATGTATATCTTTATCTCGAAAGAAACCAGAACAAAGTTTTATAGTTTTTTATAAGCACTGATGATAATAGTTGGACCACCCACCCTGAGCCCTTATAAAAACTTCCTTTCGAAAATTACTCAAACACCCATTTCCTTATAAATACTAATATCACCATGAAATTCAGCATAAATATAATAGTCCCTATATATAGTAGTCTTGCAATAAATGGACAGTACAATTGCCAAAAACTAAAGAGTTTTTTCGGTTTTGTTCATAAGAATCAAAAATTAATTTATCTAAAACGGAAGCTCATCTGATCAGTTAAAGTAGACGGAAATCAGTTAAAAGTTGTAAAATATATTTCTTTCATAATATTTACTATAGCCGTAATCAAAATAAACAATACTTTTATTACAAAAACTTTTTAAATTTGAAAGTTTTTCTAAATATTCCTGAAATTTTAGCCATTTTAGGGCTAAATAAGAAAGCGAAAAGAAGTCTAGAAAAAGCCAGAAGCTAAAACATAAATTTTGAAGTAAAATGATAAATAAAGAGGCTAAATTTAACCTTAAAAAAGCTAACCTGGCAACACTGATCGTTGGCCTGTGTGATTACAGTTACCCTTTTTGACTAAATATTCCTAAAATTTCGCATACTGGTCGGAATTCAATTTTTATCGTTACTTTCAATATATGTATGTATGTGTATGCAGTTCATCATATTCACAATAGTACAACTAGTGGTACAAATTTGTGGAAAATGTTACAAATTTCCTAAGCAATATTGATCTATTAAATATTTCTCCCATGCACCTTTACTGATAAATAGAATGTCACATTATACAAATTCTCTTAAATAAAACAAACTAAGTATTTATATACATAGATAAATATTAAATACCAAACAATAAGAAAAGAATAGGAAAATAATATTCATACATTGTTATAAAAAATAACAACAAAAAAAGTAACATACCAAATGCAAATAAACAAGTAGAGAACAGACGGACGGACAAGAGGGCGGAAAAATAAACAAACTGAAATTGTCATGGGAAAAATTTTGAATACTCGTACTTGTTTATGTACTTACTGTTCACGGGTTCCACATAAAAATATCATTCATTCTTTCATTTATTTACCGTTGCTTGTAGAGTTTTTCTTTAGACATTTTCTATTGTGATCACTTTTCGATCTTAGTTCGTCTCGTCGTGCGACTCTTATTTGATTATTTTTAGTAGGAATTTACGAAATGGTCTATGCATTGTACATTCAGATGATGAACGGACAAACTTCTATGCGGAGTAAATATTGTTTAAGAATGTTGACGATGATGTTTGTTTTCATCAACAATGACACAAATTGTATTATAAAGTTAAATAGTTCATTAAATAACACCTTAAGAAAAGTAACAGAGCCTAGACGATCAAACCCGACCCTATCAGATTTATATCTATAAAGATCGTTTGTGGGCATATGTTCATTTTTATGGTAGTAATCACTATACCAGCATATGTATATGGTCAGATTTTGCACGAATGTAGAAATTTTGTTAAAGTAAAATTAAGTTAAGACGAGATTTGATTATTTATACCGATTGTTATAATGGGGCTATATTCAGTTAAATTATAAATTTCCGAAGATTTTGCCATAATGTAGGGGTTACAATTTTTAAGAATGATTGCAACATGACAATAACTACTAATATACAATTTAAAATAATTGTATAGCTCTGCAGACTTGAATACAAAACAATTGAAATGAAAGAAAAATACAAACAATAAAAGTATTTTCCAGCAAACAGCTATGATAATGTGATAATGAATGACTGAAAACAAAGCGTTGGTAAAATATCACCTAAAGATATAGACAAACTTGATCCATATATGAGCCCATCATACAGATGAAGAAATGCGTTTAAGTTTTCACTTCACTAGAATATGCATACTGCTGCTATAACATTAAATGTAGAATAGTAAGTAATTCAAATAAATACGCATCCATACTTCAGAGGTTTGAAAGTATTGTTTAGTTTTACGATGGAATATTTTTTCTCTCATAACCAGGCTTTCGTCGAAATTAGATCCAAATATCTTGCAAGCGATGATATTAGAGATTTTAAAATCCTCAGGAACATTGATTGACATGCGTAGAGGGCAGTGAAACGACGGAAAACTCATTCTGTTATTACCAGAACTTTGTCGTAATTATATCCAGTGTTGCCAACACTAGTCCACCACTTACCGTTAAATAATGTCACAAAAACCGTTAGAAAGTGTCAGTTTTAGGTTTTTGCGATAATTCCTGGAAAACGTCAAAATAAATACAAAATTTCAATGTGTACACATTTTATAAAAAATTAAGAATATCGACCATAGACTATGCTATAGACTAGTCTGAAGGCAATAAACTTGACTGTAGACTAGATTATATGCCAGACTACAGACCAGACATTTTGCTGAACTATAGTCGACACTATACTTTATATTAGACTATAGACAAGACTAAGACTAAACTAGAATATAGACTAGACCGTAGACTAGTCTATAGTCTAGTTTAGACTATGTCTAGATTACAGCTAGACTATATACTGGACTATAGACTAGACTATAGACTAGACTATAGACTAGACTACTAGACTAGACTATAGACTAGACTATAGACTAGACTATAGACTAGACTATAGACTAGACTATAGACTAGACTATAGACTAGACTATAGACTAGACTATAGACTATCTATAGACTAGACTATAGACTAGACTATAGACTAGACTATAGACTAGACTATAGACTAGACTATAGACTAGACTATAGACTAGACTATAGACTAGACTATAGACTAGACTATAGACTAGACTATAGACTAGACTATAGACTAGACTATAGACTAGACTATAGACTAGACTATAGACTAGACTATAGACTAGACTATAGACTAGACTATAGACTAGACTATAGACTAGACTATAGACTAGACTATAGACTAGACTATAGACTAGACTATAGACTAGACTATAGACTAGACTATAGACTAGACTATAGACTAGACTATAGACTAGACTATAGACTAGACTATAGACTAGACTATAGACTAGACTATAGACTAGACTATAGACTAGACTATAGACTAGACTATAGACTAGACTATAGACTAGACTATAGACTAGACTATAGACTAGACTATAGACTAGACTATAGACTAGACTATAGACTAGACTATAGACTAGACTATAGACTAGACTATAGACTAGACTATAGACTAGACTATAGACTAGACTATAGACTAGACTATAGACTAGACTATAGACTAGACTATAGACTAGACTATAGACTAGACTATAGACTAGACTATAGACTAGACTATAGACTAGACTATAGACTAGACTATAGACTAGACTATAGACTAGACTATAGACTAGACTATAGACTAGACTATAGACTAGACTATAGACTAGACTATAGACTAGACTATAGACTAGACTATAGACTAGACTATAGACTAGACTATAGACTAGACTATAGACTAGACTATAGACTAGACTATAGACTAGACTATAGACTAGACTATAGACTAGACTATAGACTAGACTATAGACTAGACTATAGACTAGACTATAGACTAGACTATAGACTAGACTATAGACTAGACTATAGACTAGACTATAGACTAGACTATATACTAGACTATAGACTAGACTATAGACTAGACTAGACTATAGACTAGACTAGACTATAGACTAGACTAGACTATAGACTAGACTAGACTATAGACTAGACAAGACTAGACTAGACAAGACTAGACTAGACTAGACTAGACTAGACTATAGACTAGACTATAGACTAGACTATAGACTAGACTATAGACTAGACTATAGACTAGACTATAGACTAGACTATAGACTAGACTATAGACTAGACTATAGACTAGAAACTAGAGAACTAGACTATAGACGAGACTATAGACTAGACTATAGACTAGACTATAGACTAGACTATAGACTAGACTATAGACTAGACTATAGACTAGACTATAGACTAGACTATAGACCTAGACTATAGACTAGGACTACTAGACTAGACTATAGAACTAGACCTATAGACTAGACTATAGACCTAAGACTATAGACTAGACTATAGACTAGACTATAGACTAGACTATAGACCTAGACTATAGACTAGACTATAGACTAGACTAGTAGACAGACTATAGACTTAGACTATAGACTAGACTGTAGAGTAGACTATAGAACTAGACTTAGACTATAGACTAGACTAGACTATAGACTAGAACTAGACTAGACTAGACTAGACTAGACCTATAGAACTAGAACCTAGACTATAGACTAGACTAGACTATACTAGACTAGACTATAGACTACTATAGACTAGACTAGGCTAGACTATAGACTAGACTATAGGACTAGACTATAGACTAGACTATAGACTAGACTAATAGACTAGACATAGGCTGACTATAGACTAGACTATAGACTAGACTATAGACTAGACTATAGACTAGACTATAGACTAGACTATAGACTAGACTATAGACTAGACTATAGACTAGACTATAGACTAGACTATAGACTAGACTATAGACTAGACTAGACTAGACTAGACTAGACTATAGACTAGACTATAGACTAGACTATAGACTAGACTAGACTATAGACTAGACTATAGACTAGACTATAGACTAGACTATAGACTAGACTATAGACTAGACTATAGACTAGACTATAGACTAGACTATAGACTAGACTATAGACTAGACTATAGACTAGACTAGACTAGACTATAGACTAGACTATAGACTAGACTATAGACTAGACTACAGACTAGACCAGTCCAGTGGTATTTCTTCCGATCTCAGCTGCGCTGTTTTTGAATCTATATTCACACTGTTATAACGTCTCTAAAATATGGCCAAAAACAGTAGAACACAATAACCTAAAGTGATGGAGTAATTCTGAGTCAAGCTTCGTATTCAGATTTCGACATTTTTAAAATTTTGATGACCGGTGTAATTATTTAGGTGTGTTATTGGTGTATATAAAAGTGTACCATGAACTGATTATTCAATGGATCTAAACGTACTGTTGTAATAAAAATAAAATAATTTTTGAAAAATGTTCTCATGATACATTTTGTTTACATTTGTTGTTATTATTGAAATAATATTATTATATTTGTTGCTGTTGTTGTGTTATATTTTAGTTAACAACGAAAAATACCTGAAGAAAAACAAAAAAACAACAACTGCAAACAAACAAACAACAAACAAGTAACAATCAGAAAAACTTTATCACCCAGAAAAGTGTGGGTACATCATCATTTTGTAAGTATTAAAATTTTATTTTTTTGTTTGGATCTTCGGGAAAATTTCCCACAATCATTATTCATAATGTAATCATATACTCTGATATATAAACAATTACACAAACATAGATGATGTACACTCGGGCCTACAAACAGAAGTACACATACATATGTATATGTAGGTATGTTTGTAGTGAGACGCTATGAATTTTTGTGTTTAAACTATTGATTAGAAAGCTTTAAAAATACTCGTTTAAATACCGAATTTCGAACAAAGAAATGAATAAATAACATTTAACAATTAGTAGTAATAATGGTCCATTGTACAAATTAATTTAAGACCTAATTGTGAGGAAAAAATTGAAGAAATTCGATCATTATTATAATTTGGTGGGAAAAAACAATTAGTTGGTCTGTGCAACAAGCAAGTTTGTTTTAGAGAGAAAAAAAGTGGGGCACTAATAATTAATTAATATTTGACCATTTACTGAAGTTTTGGGAATTTAGAAAAAATAATCTTAGAAATATAATTTAAAAAACTGCTACTTAACCAAGTTATAATTTTATGTTTAACATGTAATTTCTATATTTCTTTAAAAATATTTTTAAAAAGATATATAATAGAAAAAAAACAATTATTCTTGACATATGACTTCTATTTCACCCAAAGCTCCATGGAAAAAAACTTTCCCGAAAGTCAAGCTGATGCTTTCCAGCATTATTCTTAGTTACACTCTCGCTTCACTTCTTGAAAATCGATATATACCCGTAAAAATAACCCAATACAAAGGAACTACTAAGATAAATATAAATATCAGCGATAACAAATTCTTAAAATAAAATAAAAAATGGCACCAAAATTATATGCATCCAAAAATCCATCACAACACAAACAAATACAAGCCGACGAAATTCCAAAGAACTATAACGCAAATTTAGCATTCAAACCGCTTGATTATATGAATCAAAGCCAGGCAATTATCAGGATTCAAAAAGCATTGGTTGAATCTTGTCAGAATTCATACAAAATAAATGTTCAAATCACAAATCAAAATCTTCAAATAGTTGCATAAAATACGCACACGAATAATTTCGCATACAAATAATGGCTTCTTGCGTTCCTTCAATCATTTGCTTTCTGTCTAGCGTCTCACGTCTTTCGAAGTCCTCAGATGTGTTGGGGCTCTTTGGAATTCATCTAATTCATGGTGTTGCGCATTTTAGATCCTTTTGTTTTGTTTTTTTTTTTTTTTTTTTCAAACAATCAGTTTTATGCAGTTTACTACCTGCCCATTTGGTCTTTATTTTCTAAAATAAAAAAGCACACAATTTTTAAAGTTTTCAAAATAACAATCAAAACAAAAACGTTTTCTTTTCTTGACTTAAATTTTGCGCTATAGCGCCGTTATTACGGCTATATAAGCGGACAGACATGATCCTATAACAATGATAAATTTATGTATATTTTGTATCGTCATGTCATCATCATCATCATCTGTTCCATTTGCAGTAAAATGTTTAAATTCCACAAAAAGAAGTTTAGTTTAAATATTTTAGAAATGAAAAAACAAAGTCATCATTTTGAAGAGATCACTGGCCTTGTGGTTTTGTTTTAATTTATTGTTTGATCGAGTGTCTGTAAAATGTTTAATGCTATAGAGTTCGTTTTATATCCACCATCTAAAAAAGGAGGATATATTGATTTTATTATTACATTTGTAACACATAAGAATATTGTTCATAGACCCATAGAAGCATACAGAATATGTATATAAAATTTTGGTTTGCCATTAAATAATTTTGCACTTTATTGTAAAAGAATGTAATGTACACAGAATAAGCATTTCAGAAAAATCTAAAATGGGTGCCATCAATACAGCCAATATCTGCCAAATAAATAAAAGTTAATCACTAAACATCCATGTTGTATAAACTCAATATGTCCAACTCGATTCGTTTCATATCGAGCAACATCTTGCCAGCGTTACCACTTTGGTCCAGCTGGACCATAATTGGTAGTTTCAAATCTCTAAAATGACTTTTCGTAGCTTGGTTGGTATGCTTACATTCAAAAAGCACCTTCCGAAATTCAACTACTTGCTTTCTTGAGTATGATTTGGAGAAACATTTTCTCGATAAAATAAATTATATATTTCATAATGATATTGTGCCAAAGTATTTGGGAATTTTGTACCACGTTCATGACGAAAATTGTCAGTGTTATTTATGATTATGTATATCAAACTTATTTGTGCCAATTTTTGGAAAGATAGTAGTATACTCGTAGTTATGAGGTCCGGTTATATGGGGGCCAGGGCAAAAATTGGTCCGATCCTAATAAAATTTATTGTCGGAATTTATGTTTATATAAAATTTATTTATGCCGAATTTCATCGTGATACTAGTGTTTCTAAGTGAATCGAGGACATTCAAGTCATTTTCTGAAGTGGACTTTTTATGGAGTCTGGGGTCAAATAATGTCCGATCATCATGAAAATCGACAGTGTTATTTATAATTATATCAAACTTAATTGTGCGCATTTTTGGAAAGATATTAGTATATCTGACGTAGTTATGAGCTAAAAGGCCCAAATCGGAAGGTCCGATTGTATGGAGGCTAGGGCAAAACTTGAGCCGATCCTTATAAAGTTTATTGTTGGGATTTATGTTTATATAAAACTTATTTGTGTCAAATTTCATCGTGATACTAGTGTTTATAAGTGAATTTTAACCATCGAGTCATTTTCTGAAGGGGACTTAGTATGGGGGATAGAGTCAAATGATGCCCGATCATTACGAAAATCAGCAATATCATTAAAACTTATATAGAACTAAGTTTTGCCAATTTTTGGAGTGACACAAGAACATTTAACTTAATTATGTGTTCGAAAGCCCTAGTCGGGGAGTACAGTTGTATGAAGGCTATACGAAATAATGGACCGATTTTAACCATTTTGAATAGACTTCGTCCTTGGGTCAAAAAAGCACTTACCAAATTTTATCTAATTGCGACCTGTAGAGTGCGCACAAGGTTTACATGTACACATGGACGGACATACATAGCTAAATCGACTCAGGATGTGATTCTGAGCCGATTGGTATACTTTAAGGTGAGTGTAGGACAAACATTAGCACAAACGCATAATAGTCGGGAGTGGATAGTGGTGTAGGATATAAAGCGGGACTGGTTAAAGCTATGGAATAGGTACATGATAAAGGCATAGAAACCTCAAATAGTCGAATTTGCCTTTTTGAGCTTAATAGATCCACTTTCAAATTATCTATGAAGTCCTTGTATAGCGATTCTATAGAATATTAGTCTATGGTCATGATTACGCTTATAAAATTATGGTAAAATTCCCAAAAAAAAGTACAAATACTAAAAAGGAGTACATTTGCATTATGTAGTTAAAAGTACAATGACTAAAAAAAGTACGCGTGCTGCTGAAAACAGTACGTCTGGCAAGCCTATTCCTCTTAACAGAAGCGATTGTCCAAATGACGAATCGTATTGAAAATGGTTAAAATCGGTCCATTATTTTACCTAGCCCCAATACAACAGAACCTTCCTTATAGAGCTTTTAGGCTCATAATTATGTTTAATATACTCGTATCTCGACAAAAAACATCACAACTAAGTTTTGTACTAGACTTGATGACCCTGGCGAATTTTGTAATGATCGAGTGTCACTAGTCCCCATACTCATTTTCAGACCCTTCCTGAAAATGAGTGAAATGTTGCAATAAATATATATCTTATGTAAACGTAAACTCTTCCTTCAAATGAGAATCCGAGCATATTTTCCCCCAGCTCTTATATAAAGACTCTTTCAGAAAAATAGTTTTTCATCAATAAATTGCATAAATATATCGGAGGCAAAGTACAATTTAACTTAAATGCTTTATTATGAAAAATAAATCACATTTTATTCTGGTGCAATGAATTTCAATGGAATTGATATTGACAATGACATGTCGGTCCAAAAAGGAATTATGTCCAAAAAGGAATTTGTCTTATTTTTGCTGTTACAAAAAAGTAAAAAAAATAAAATCGTTTTAAGAAAATTTGATATAAAAATTCTAAGTCCGAAATCTACCTTCAGAACAAGGTTTACATGGACAGAAAATAATTCTAGGCCTATTGGTAAACTTTAAGATGACCGATGCTATAGTAGTGTAGGGTATGAAAAGGTCTAGAAAACATTAAATGAACTAAGTTCAAAAAAATTATTGTTTTTTTTATTTAATTAAAAAAATATAAACAAAATTATTGTAATCTTTAAGAAGCATTAAAATTCAATTGTAAATCATGACAACAAAATGCCAACCACCAAAGAGTCCATATCATAAACATGAATTTAACACCTGTACTGAACCGACATCTTTTGATCCACTGTTTATGGAGAATATAAATGATGTAGCGGATACATTGGTTGAGGTATGTATTTAAGTAAAAAATTATATTGTACCGATACAAATTAACAAAAACGACTTTGCAGATTATGATTGTATGTGGCATACACCGTTGCAAGGCGAAAGCATCAAAATCCACAATAATCAAAGCATTCCAATTTTACGATATCAAACGACATCGATTTGATGTAGCCCGAGAAGAAGAAGGTATTTCTAGGAATGATATGGTTTGTAATTTTCAATGCAAATGCATGATGACTCATATAGAAGCGTTGCTGGCTTATGGTATTGTTAAGAGATCGGTAAAAGCTTTTTATCATGGAACTCCAGACTACAGTATACGAAGTCCTATTACTGAAGCGGTAATTTTAAAGGAACAAGAATTTATATGGCAACATGCTGCCACAAGAACCGTTCAGTTGTTTGAACCATATGAACATATATTTTTCAATGCACATCAAAATTATGCCCAGTTAATTGTAAAAATCTACAAAGAATTACATAATCGCATAAAAAGTCGTGCTGATCCAGTTCTAATTGAAGATTATCATCCCAGAGGATGTGTTAAGAAGATAGTTATTGGTACAAAGTCCCCACCCAAATTGGATAGCGAAAAACTAAGATGTGTGGAGAAATGTTCCAAAATTGAAGAAATGAAAAAGTATATTAATCATTTGCCGGACAAATCGTTTCCATTCAAAAGTGTGACTAAATCTTGTGAATTTATATTTGGTTCTAAAGAATCTTCTGCACCACCACAACCTTTGGAAACACAAGCAGGAATAAAGAATAAACCCAAAAAATATGAAGTGAATCTGCCACGTTGTTACCAATGTAATTGTCCCAAATTGATTTGTGATTGTGACATCGAAAGAGATACAGGCATACTAGCCGTCGAATGTTCCCAAGGGCCTTACGAATGTCAGTGGGTGAGAATCGATAAGAATGACAGACCTGATCCGTGTATAGAAAAAAGAGAATTACATCAGTGTCCCATCGATTGTCCAACTTCAGAAAGTTCTAGTGAAGAAGATGAAAATCAATGGTCTGAGTGTTCTGAAGGAAATGAATCTGATGAATATCGAGAAACCGCGGAGGAACAAGAGTATGAAGAAACGGATAATGAAGAGTCTTTGGAAAGGATGATGCCTAAAAATTTACCAAAACGTAAAACCACAAATGAGTGTGAAAGAAGAGAAATTAGTAAATTACCTGCTACGAAAATTTGTTAATTGATATTTTATTTGCCCTAAAGATCTGTCAGTTAATTTACTTGTCTGTTTTTTATAGCGATAAATCTAAATTAAACACTAAGAATATTATATTCGTTATTATCAGATCTTATATACCCGCCATTAAAATATGTATATATGTGTCGCAAAGTTTTATAGTAGCCAAAATCTGTTAACTTTGAAATTATGGCACTCGTTTTAGGTTTATAAGATTCATAATCGAATATAACATTCTTATTTAACATGGACTTGGGCCAATTATGTCTGAACTGAACAGAATTAGAAAGAAATAAAAGAATAACAGTTATCACCACTTCAAAAGTAGCACTAAGTGAATTTTTTTATCTTTGGTGGAAGTGGAGTCTAATGACTTCCGAAGAAGCCTATTTCCCAATTTTATTTAAGTCAAATTAGTTGTATTCTATAATGCAACAATTTTACTTCCAAATAACTTAAAAAATAAGAACATAAAAATTACTTCTTGAGAATAAATTCGGAAGTAGTGAATTTGCAGTCAAATAAAAAGAACATCTCTGTGTTAAAATCATCACTTCTGCAGGTCTTTTTCAGTACTTCCATAGAGCAAATTATACTTCTTTTTCGCTTCTTTGGAAGTTCTTTTTTGCTGAGTTTTTAATTAAAGGTCAAAAACAAACATTTTTATTTCAAATGAAAGTACCGATACTATTATTCAAAGAATATAATATCACACAGTGGCTTGGAAACATTTATTTTTGTAAATAATTTGGTATCTCCGGAACCAATGGGGACCAGTGGGTAGCATCTCAAATTTGGTCACCTCGGTTATCAGTGGTAATTTTACAACCACTGGGTGAGCTTATTCGACGACTCACAAAAACGTCACTTCTGTTTACAACCACGCAGATTGGAGGGCCTCTGTTGATTCGGCAACAGCAGCTAGAAACGTACTCGGTAGACCGATATACGAATCCTTCAAATAATCCTTCACGGAGAACACACTGTGGCAAATCTGGTATCAACAAAGTGAACCTTGAACATCCGGACAAGGAAGGAAAATTCAATGCTATACTTGCATAAGATACCTTACATCCATCACTATTCTCATTCATTTGACACACTCATTGAGAAAAACACCCGCTACACTCAGTCTAGGTATACGAATGGGTGAGGTCCGCAGCCACTACGTATCATATACACTTCACATCAACTCATTTCTCACGATCGGCAACAGCACCGAACTTATAGACTTTACCGTGTATCAGTCTTAACCAACATTCTCTTTCCGCGAGTTTGGGCATAACTACAGCCATCACGTGAACACCCAAGGGACCTCTCCAATAACCGGGACAAGACAAGATTTAGAATTTCTAAACCACTATGCATTATTTCAGCATTCGCCGTGAAATCGCCGGACTGGAGCACACAAATTTGCCATAAATGCTATGATTTTCGGGTTCGAACAAAAAATTATAAGAAATGGGTACTTCTTCATAAAATGTATGAACTTTTATTGAAAGCTTTTAAACTCAACGTTTTTTATTAATTCATAAGTTTTATTCAAACTAAATTATTAAAGTCAAATAACTAAAAAATGCACAATCATTCAGATCTAAAATATTTAATATAAAATCAACAGATGCCACCGCTGGAATTTCTAAACAAATAAACACAAATTAATGAACTTCATCTTTGTTAATTTCATTTTTTTTTTTCATTTACTGGCAGTTTGTTTGTTATTGGTCTTGTTAATAGTCGCAGGTATTTTGTTGATATTACAGGTGAGAAAATAGTTAACATATTATTGATTATTGCAGCGGTCGAAACTTAATAGACATCACAGTATTTTAATGCAAACAAACATTAATAACACCTCTTATTCATCTTTGAACTGATGAAGAAGTTTTCTCGCCATCGACAAGTACGTAGCATATTCTTACTCAACTAAACTCCAACTATGAGTATGAGTATATTAGGGTGTATTTTTATTTTCAAAATTTCTAAGAGTTTGGGTCTGAAAACTTATGTTAGAATTTTGGATAGCTCGTAATTTGACTTGTGCTAAATTACATCTCTGGTGATATCCGTTTTCAACAGACCAGTCCATAACAGAGACTTGTATTATGATCTCTAAATTACTAAGCTTCTGAAAAATTTATTTGCCGTTATCGATATTGTCCGATTTGACTTACATTTGTGAACTTTACCTAGATCCGTAAACTTCGAAATTCCCAAAAAGGAAACAATTTACAGAAAACTCAAACTTAATAGAGAAAAAAAAAACACCTTAATCTTAATGTGGAGGCATTGGAGTTGTATAGAGGAGTTCAGTTAAGTAAGTGTGCATAACTTTCCTTCTATAGCTGTCAATACATACATCATCTAACACTTTGTACTGCGAGTCCAAATACCGTATAGTGTAAACAACAACACGTTGCTTTAACATCATCTTCATGCATCCAGCCAGACCCCATCTATAAAAAAACACAAAAATTGGTATATTTATATGGAAAAAATATAGTGTTAAAGGCAGACCAAACAAACAAATCAATAGAGAAGCTATAAAAACAAAACCCCAAAAAAAAAAAACGAATAAGAAATACAATGCTGCACGTATTCGAACATGGACCATTTATATGACTAGGAACTAATGCATGTAGTCAACTGGATGTATGTACGGACGGGAGTGATTGAGGGACAGACATATTGCTAATAGTAATAGAACTCTTTTTTTTTCATTTACATACAATACAAATTTATTGGTAGCACAGGCATCGTCTAATACACGTACGTATACAATCGCATTAAGTTGTACAAATATACTCGAATACGTTTCAGTATTAAGTAAAGTGGATTTAATGTGTTGCAAGTGCAGTATTTGAATTGTGAGCAACAATGTTTTATGAAGTTGAACTACACCATTTACAATCTTAGGGTTAAAGAAATATTTTTCGGTTTTGTATAATTTAAGGAATATTAAAATTTCTTTAAGTAATGTTTTCCTGATGAGGACTAGTTGTGATATTCAAATCATTTGGACAAATTCAACTGTTGAAACCAATGTAATGTTTCGGTTGTTCCAAATTTTGTATTCCCTTTATCAACGTCGGACGAATATTTTGGTCAGATTAGACTGATACATCACAATATCAATACCAATAACAATCGAATATATTTCTTAAAAATTACGTCTCCAACCGTTCTCGGCATCAGCTTTTGAAACACCTATTCTATAATATTTTTTGCTCTAAAGCTCTAAAGTTTCGGTTGTTCCGAATTCTATATTCCCATTATCAACGTCGAACCAATATTTTGGTCAGATTAGGCAATTACATCCCAACAATAACAATCAAGAATATTTCTCGAAAATTGGGTCCCCTATCATTCTTGGCATAAGCTTTTGAAACACCTATTCTATAGCATTTCTCGCTTTAAAGCTCTATTCTCTCTGGCACTGTTAATGGAAATGGTGTTAATACTTCATTTACTCCTGTTTATTTGAAGAACAACAAATATCGATCTGTCTGTGAATGGTGCAAGTACACATTTAAGTAGCTTAAACATCAAAGTAAAAATTACCGCTGACAACATCTATCAATTGTTAATTTTCTATTTACCAAATAGTCTTAAATGCATACAATATATACCTATATACATCCATATGTAAGTAAGTATGCATAACCGACTATGCACAGTGGTATAGGAAAAAAAAAGAGGGAAATAATTCGGTAACTTCTAAACGGTTAATCCGATTTTAATGAAATTTGGTATGCACAAAGAGGAGGTGTTGTCGAGTTTAGGTTTTGAATTTGGACCTTATAGGCCAACCAGGGGCCCGGCGGGGGGTCCTCAAATTAGGACACCTCGGCTATGTTAAATTTTTAAAACGATCCTATTTCTTCATTTGAGTTCCGATTTAAAAAAAATTTCGTATATAGAATCTCCTCATCGAGCACTATAAAAAATGTTGTCATAGCAGTAAATTATCTCTTATAGTTTAGGAGATATTCGCATTTGAAAATTAAAATTTTAAAATTTTTACCGTCCTTACTTTAGTTTTTTTTGATAATAGCAGGTCCAAATATTCCCGATTTTCGCCATTTTGTTTTATTCGCTTAACAACAAGTTTATATATCAAGCAGTGAAAGAATTATGTAAAAATCATGACTGAGTCCAAAGTTATAGGCATTTTAATTTAAAAAATTAAAAAAAGGCGATTTTTTGTCATTTTTTTGGGAAAAAAGTATCTTTTTCTTTTTAAGTTATCTAAAAAGTTTCTAAGAAGATGTATATAGAATTTATACTTTTTGGAAAGCTGACTTTACATAAAATACGATAAATGAAACAAAACCTAAAAATTTTTGATACCGAGGGGACCAGGTCCATCCAAAAAAACCCTATTTTTTATGGAAAATTAAATTTTGAGCAAAAATTCTCAAATCGCATAGTCGATATCAAATTATAGTGACCTGTTTTATATGACCCAATAAGTTCTTAATCATTTTGTAACGGGTTTCGATAACCCCGCCCCTGGTATGGATATAATAGGCAAAAAACCAAAAAATCCCATTTTTGGGATTTTGTAAAACTTTTTTGGGAATTCCGGGATTTCTAATAAGAAAATTCGAAATTTTTATTTAATTTTGGATTTTGAGTAAAAAAATCTACCTAACTGTAAAATTTCATCAAAAAATATTCATAAATAAAATTTTTATTGCAATTAGAAAAATTTGTATCTTCGCAAAAACTGAATAAAAAACATTTTTTAATTTTTTTTAAAAAAAGTATTCCGCGAATTTTTTAATTTTCAAAAATTATATACAGTTTTGAAAAATAGACAAAATTACCTTTCCATTGATATATAACATGCCTACCTAATGTTTTTTAAGTGACAAATTAATTAGGGAAAACTCAACATCTTTTAGAAAATTTACCTAGCACTATTATTTTCATCCATATATGTAACAAATTTAAGAGTTAACCTTATGGATGAAAATAATAGTGCTAGGCAAATTTTCTAAAAGATGTTGATTTTTCCCTAATTAATTTGTCACTTAAAAAACATTAGGTAGGCATGTTATATATCAATGGAAAGGTAATTTTGTCTATTTTTCAAAACTGTATATAATTTTTGAAAATTAAAAAATTCGCGGAATACTTTTTTTAAAAAAAATTAAAAAATGTTTTTTATTCAGTTTTTGCGAAGATACAAATTTTTCTTGCTTTTTTGGACGGGTTATCGAAACCCGTTACAAAATGATTAAGAACTTATTGGGTCATATAAAACAGGTCACTATAATTTGATATCGACTATGCGATTTGAGAATTTTTGCTCAAAATTTAATTTTCCATAAAAAATAGGGTTTTTTTGGATGAACCTGGTCCCCTCGGTATCAAAAATTTTTAGGTTTTGTTTCATTTATCGTATTTTATGTAAAGTCAGCTTTCCAAAAAGTATAAATTCTATATACATCTTCTTAGAAACTTTTTAGATAACTTAAAAAGAAAAAGATATTTTTTTCCCAAAAAAATGACAAAAAATCGCCTTTTTTTAATTTTTTAAATTTAAATGCCTATAACTTTGGACTCAGTCATGATTTTTACATAATTCTTTCACTGCTTGGTATATAAACTTGTTGTTAAGCAAATAAAAAAAAATGGCGAAAATCGGAAATATTTGGACCTGCTATTATCAAAAAAACTAAAGTAAGGACGGTAAAAATTTTAAAATTTTAATATTCAAATGCGAATATCTCCTAAACTATAAGAGATAATTTACTGCTACGACGACATTTTTTATAGTGCTCGATGAGGAGATTCTATATACGAAATTTTTTTTAAATCGGAACTCAAATGAAGAAATAGGATCGTTTTAAAAATTTAACATAGCCGAGGTGTCCTAATTTGATGACCCCCCGCCGGGCCCCTGGTTGGCCTATAAGGTCCAAATTCAAAACCTAAACTCGACAACACCTCCTCTTTGTGCACACCAAATTTCATTAAAATCGGATTAACCGTTTAGAAGTTACCGAATTATTTCCCTCTTTTTTTTTTCCTATACCACTGTGCTATGTTTATTTTATATAAACTTTACAGTGGGGAGAAAAAAAGTGTTAAAATAAATATATTTTCTTCAAAATGTTGGTCTTTTTATATATAAACTAGGTCAATTTTTCTAACACTGCTGCATAACATCATCAATAAAAAAATGTATGTTGGGAAAAAATAAATTTAAAATTCATTAAAATAAAGATTTGGTTTCACTGTCCTAGCCCCATAAATGATAGAAAAATTTGCATTCCTTAGTGTACACGTAGTACAATAAACACTAATAACTCTTGGCAAATGTAAAATAAACTCTCATTTCTAAATACGATTGAAATGGTAAATTGCAATGTTATTGGTATTTACGAAAAGTGTGATAAAAATGGAATGTAAACTGGCAAATGTCAACACTACTGTCAAAATATTGTCAATGATGACAGTAAACTGAAACCATGAACAAAATGTCTATCACTCTTGAATGAACTGAAAATATGTGTATCAACAAACATACATGTACGAAAAAGTTCAAAATTTGTTTTCCAGTTTTCTTTTGTGGTTAAATTTTTCTGAATAATTTATCATTGATGTTTTACGTGAACACCTGCCGTGTTAGCTTGTACATGGTTCTACCGGTCAATGTACAAACACTGAAGTACTCGAGCTTTCTAAGCTCTGAACATTGCTGCCTCGTTGCGTAACTTCCGAGATGCAAAAACTTCCGTTGACCGTTTATAACCACGCAGATGGTAGACCGAAATACGAATCCATCAAATAAACCGAGGACTTGTTCTTACTCACAGAGAACAGTCCGTGGTCCTGAATAAGGAAAGAATTATCAATAGTAGCACATGTATAACATACCCTTCATCCATCACCATTCAACCCAGCACACTTCTCATTCATTCGACACACTCATAGAGAACAACATCCAACACACTCACTCTAGGTAAATGGATAGGTAAGGTCTGTATTCCCCTACATCCACCTCCTATCATATACAATTCACCCCAACTCATTTTTCCCACATTTACTCCTCTGTGGGGTATCTGTTGTCTCGGCAATTATAGACTTTACCGTGCTTCAGTCTCTTAACCTACATTCTCATCCCTCGAATTTGGGTTTAAACCACAGACATCACGTGAACAGCAAAGGTACCTCTCCAATAACCGGAACAAGAAAAAGTAAGAAACTGTGCCCTGTGGTCTACCGGTTCCCGTGGTAGCAGATAATGTGGATCTCTGGTTCGACCTCAAATGAAATCATTCCAAGGAAATGATTTGATATGCAATCCCCGGTATTGCAATAACAATAAAACTTTCCATTTTAATTGTAAATTTTAATAATGATATCTAGGATCTTTTAGATTGTAGATGACGACCCAGCTAAAAATCTTCAAATTTTGGTAATGAGTAATCTAGATAATGTAGTTATTTAATACATTACCTGGTAATGAGTAGTCGTTATCGATAACATTATTTAATTTAATGGAATTTGTAGCCAATTATATGGAGCATCAGTCCAATTATCTAAAGCATCTATCCAATGTTTGTAGTTCGAATCATAGTTAATATTAGTATTTTTTTCGAAAACGTCGATTTATACTTTTATGTAAAAACTATTCCAAAAAGTACTATAAAATAACTTGTTGATGGAGCACTGAGTAAGCGGAAGGACTAATAAACACAAAAAATAACTGTAGAGCCAAATTTAAGCCCAGGAAAGTTGGGTAAGCCCATTTGTAACCAGTTATTTTTTGAACCTCGTCGAACAAAAATAATTAGTTATTCACCCCAAAAGTAAGTACTTCACATTGATTCAATATTACTTACCCGCTTACCGGGTAAGTAAAGTTTTTCCTGGGGATATGTACATATTTGGGCAAGCCTTTATCGGATTGCATTACCCAGATAGTCCTATATAGTTTAACTTATCGAGAGACGAAGTAAAGTTCCTAATATTTTAAGGCTTTTAGAGATAAAGACAGAAGCTATATCCACAATAGGCCTCTGACGACAAAGGATACCCGGATGAAAACAATCTATGCTTCTGTGAAAAATTACTTTTAGAAATAACATATATTTCTTAATACACTAGAAATCTTATTTTTAAAGAAAAGAAGAAAAAATGTGGTAGCGTTTTCTAAAATAAAATAAACATTTCAAATAAATATTTCACACAATTTTACAACAAATATACAAAACTGACACTAAATATATGAGACAGACAAGCAGGCATTTATAAAAAAAATAAAACTTTGCGCCTACACATTCACATTTATTCGTTTCTATCTTCTCATATTTCCAAGATTATCTATCTGCACTTTTAACAAAGTCCCTTCCTTTGCAATGGCACGCACATACGCAATTGGCATTAGGCTAAATAAGGAATAAGCCAGAGTACCAGTCAGTTGAAAACATGCTACTCCTGATACGCAACTACTTACTACTAAATGCTTATTTCATCTAAAGTCTAGATTTTTGTTCGTATTTTTTTTATAAATTGTCACTACTCAAATATTGGGGAGACTATCGAAATTTTCATACCGTTGAGGCCTAGAAAATATCAAAATGTACTGTTACCATTTGCAGTGCCTTTCAGGATAATCTGAAAAAGTGATAAATTCCTTGCTATGATACACTACACTGTCTCAGTATGTATAGTGATATTTGTGGAAAGCCCGATATGGGCCCAAGATATTTAAAAAGCTTGACAATGGCAAATGTTTATTTCCTTTCTTTTATTTTATATAGTTGTGCCCTTAACCTGTGTTTACCTTATGCACCATAAAAACCATTATACTAATCCGGACTTACTTATTTTGAGGAGATTTTTCATCCTCATATCGGCTTAGTCCAAGCCATCGATACTCGATTTGTCTTTTCTGCTTGTAACTCCGCTCTCCCCAAGTTTCTTTTTATCGGGTTTCCAATAACACAAAGCTGGTTCATAAAGTAACATACCCCGGGAGACTCACTATTCGATTCTGGCACTCTTATAGTCCGATACAATCAAATAATTAAGCTAAACAGCTGTTGGCGCTATATTAAATTCCAATCTATTATTTTATCGAGCGGGCATTTGCCTACAATGATAATGATTCTGTCTGGATTGGAATATGTACATCAGTACAAGTACGTGCATTATTTTCTATATTGGGTATATGAGATTCGTCTTGGCCCTATACAATATTATTACCTTTTGAATTTTGATTTTATGTCGCTAGTTTAAGGTAAACGCCATCAACACACCCCGAGGCGTGCGACATTGATGTACAACCACAATGGCCATTTAAAATGCCATTGAGCATGTAATCGCTCTTAAATTGCAACAATAACAGCTAAGTAATGACAACAACAACATCAGCAGCAACTGCAGCAATAACGAACGACAGCAACATGGCAATGTCGTTGATGTGTCTGGCTGTTGTATGAGCTGGAGTTGATGGTTACGCGTTCTTGTTTATTATTGTTTTTGTTGTTGCTGTTCCATTACGAATTTTGTATTACGCGTATTCACCATAAATTCAGTGACTTTATCTGTGACTTTATATCGAAACAATGGCAATGACAATGAAGCTTTACAACAATAACGATATAACAACTGCAAGTACAATAGTAATAATAATAATAACAACAACAGCAATAATAGCAGTAGCAGCAAATGACAGCAGTAAGTTTACTACAGCAATAACAACAACTTAAACCAACCTTAAAAATGATTGTTAGTCAGTTGCTCCTAAATATTCTTTCCTATTTTAGAATATTATTGTTGCTGTTATAGCATACTGCTGCAACACTTACATATTTGTCAGTCAGTGAATTCCAAATCGGTTTAATCACGAGTTTTTCTTCCATATGGAAGGACACTCACTCGTATCTACAGGTTTAAATCCATACGTGTGTATGATGCGTATACGTAAAACAAAAAACAATGACAATAAGTAAATCACCATTGACTTGACTTCACACTTTTATCAGTATCACGTCATCTGTTGGCAATTTCATTTGACACTCACATGTTCAGTTTTGCAACATGGTGTGTCGTTGTTGAGTTTACATTCTCCAGTATCCAGAACATCATGCAACATAAACATCATCAACTTTGTTCAACTCGCATTCACGAGAATAATCAACAATTCCCGTAACTTGTAGATGTTTGTGGTCACTTTTATTTTGTTGCACTTTTTATATGAGATGATGATTACACAGAATGTATGTAACTATTTAGTTGTCATTTGATATCATATTCTGGGATATTTTGGGTATAAATATGTAAATTGTCTTTTAATACATGGTATGTAAACTAGCTTAAAGGAATCAACTGGAAGTAAGCTTTTATGTATTTGTAGTTAGTAATAAGGAATTTAGAAAAACACACTTGGTCCATATCCATTGAAATTTTAGTTACTATTTAACCACTCTCTATATACCGCTTTCGATGTGAGATCGGTGGAAACCGCATTGAATGCCAACTGTATACACTAGCGGCATATACAACTATGACGGAAATCTGTCTTTTCACAAGAAAGACATAAATTTCTAAGTACATTGAACAATGTTTCCTGGCCAGGAAGATAACTGTGGCAGACAAAGTTAACTCCTTAGGTGTAATCCTTGAAAGGAAATTAATATAGAGACACCACATAGAGGATAGGATCAACAAGGCACATCAGTGCTGGAAGGTATGTAGAAGAACCATAGGCATGAAATGGGGCCTTAAACCTACTATGACACATTGGCTTAATAAAAGTGTAATTATACATATTCTTACTTACGTTTCAATAATCCGGAAGACTGCAATAACCCCCGTTGACACCAACTCCGGTTAGCGTTCAACCGGTAGATATTCTGCCAGTTAAAATAATTTGGGTATAAAAACTGTCAATTTAACCTTACGATAAAATATAACCAGACATTGAGATAATGGTGGTAAGTGTAATATCAAACTAATACGGGGAGTTCAGCATACATGCTGCTGGGGTATAAGTGGTGACATGAGCACTTCGTAAACCAAGGCTCTGGAAACTATGCTACATATTCCACTCATTATTAAAAAATATATATAAAAAACTAGACCTATTGGAAGGCTATACACAATCATCGGACGTACGCGGTTGCTTACCGGGAAACTTTGAAGAACTGCTCCCAGATAGAATGTCATGATCAAGTGGAACATTGGAGCAAATACCCGTGGAAATACATTGTTATACGGAAGGATGTAATTTAGGAGATAAGTGGGCCGGGGTTCTATATTGCCGTTTACTAAATCACAATAATAGCATCCATGCAGAAGTCCAAGCAATAACGGAATGCGTAATTGTATTAAAATAAATATGGCTCCAACAGCGCTTAATATATTTACCGACAGCCAGAATGAAATTAGGGCGATATCAGGTCATGAAGTTAAATATAAGACCGTATTGAATTGTAATGGCTCTAACTATCTTCTAAGTTTTATGAGCAACGGTACCATACGGACCATACCTCCCATATATGTAAAATACCATTCTGGAAATAATTTTGTTTAAATTCGACTCAAATAAGTCTAATATGAATCGAAATCTCTTTACCAAGGCCTATGAGCGAAGACATTCTTCCAAGCCTTAAAAGGTCGGTCAACAAATGACCTTTCCCCCATACTACTCTTTAAAGTAATTTATAATCAATTAATTGTCCGAAATGTTTAGCATTACGATAAAATTATGATAAAATAGATAAGTTTCATATGAGCAAAATCTCTCTATCAAATTTTATGATAATTGACCCTAACCCCTGTATAAGGTCCCCTTTAGAAAATGAGTTCAACTGTCATTACTGGCTAAAAAATACGAGTATTGCGATAAAATATAACATAAGTAAGCTTCTTAAGAACCAACACCTCTCTACTGACTTTTATGAGAATCGGAAAATAATTGACCCTAACCCCCATATAAAGTCCCCTTCAGAACTTGACTTTAACGCGATTAAATTCGGCTCAAAATACGAGTATCGCGATGAAATTTGACATAAGTTCCTTAAGAGCAAACACTTTTCTACTAACTTTTATGAGAATCGGCCCAAATAAAAGTTTTCTTATTTAAAAATACGAGTTCTGCGATAAAATTCGACATAAACAAGTTCTATACAAAACAAAATCTAAACGATAATCGGTCCATAATCGACCCTACAGCCCATATACATATGCATGTTCATGGTTTAAAAATTAAACAAAAATATTTTGTTTTTAACTGTCGCAAACTGTGCAATCTGTGCCCTTTTGATTTAACATTGAATTTGTCACAAATTGTATAGGATTTTACTTCTGATCATTTTAAAGTACATAAGATGCGGCACAGCCGAATTTAACAGTCTAAATTCGGAACAGATTGGTTCACAAATCTCATATATTAATAAAGATCAGCATAAATCGAATAAATTAGTAAATTATTGTAGCAAATAACAAGAGGGTCGATTCATAAAGAAATAAGTCCATATCCATATAGGGCCATCTTTCGACATTTTTTATTTTTACGTGCTATAATTTGATGATGGGTATATTTAATTCTGCGTAACTTATTATAACAATCTTACTTGTTTCTATTAAGTTACACTCGCACGACAACAATGGTAAGCAGAAAACGATTTATTTTTGATAAATTGATGATAAGTACTTTAACACTACAGGTTATTTTGACCTAATCAAGTATGTTTATAAAAAATCAATATTTACCAGAAAAAATTTAGAATTTTTAAGTTTTTTTTTTGATGCAACCGAATAATTTTAACCACTAAAGTTTTTTTCCTCTATTAAACAAATTAAGTGTAAGTGATAAGTTTAAGCCAAAACAATTTGAATTTTTAAACTTTTTCTAATTTTAATATAGTTTTTTTTTTTTTTTTGTTTTTATTTAATGCATCTGGCACTGTTGTTTAAACATATGTACATTTACATGAAATAAACATTTTGAAATTCTTAAATAGAAAGATATGGAAGTTTTTGTTTTTGCCCTTGTTGTTTGATTGTTGTTCTATTGTAAAAGTTTATTGGATTTTCGTAATACGAGATAATAAGGTATTTAGAAAGTTATTTAAAGATCATATTACAAAAGAACAAAAGAGAATAAGAAATAAATAAATGTTGGTTGCTGGTATTTAGTTATAAATATGTTTGTTTGGCTCTATGTCTTTAATAAACAATTGATTAAATAACTGTATTGTAAATATTTGTTATAATTTAGATACATCCATTAGATACCAGTCAATCTAAAAGACAAAAAAAAAGAAATATTCCATGCTCATAACAGACAGCACTCGTTAAAAATGAAACAAAAATGCTGGCTGTCTAGCTGCTAAATTAGTAATCGATATGCTCTGTACTAAATAAGTGATCATTTCATTTAACTAATTATGAAATAAAATAGCTTTATCATTCTATTGGTATTGAATTTAATGGATTTTAAAGAAGACACACTTTTAAAAATCACGCTAATTTACCGAATGAATTCAGCCTTACGATATTCTTTACACAGATGTCAAATATTAAATTACAAATTAAGACATATTTAACAGTTACAATTTGTTATGATAGTTTTTATTGTTTAATATTGGGTTATTTGAAAATTAGTTATTAAAAATTTTAGAATTTGTATTATAAGTGGTGATATTTGTTAAAATTTTGTTTTTATATAACCACTAGCTATACCCAGCGTGCTTCGCTATCCTCATCGTAATGAAATAAAATAAATATTATTGTAAATTTTCACTCAGTCCAATATACATTTATGAATATCTGCAAATATCAAAAAGTCCCCTTTTATAGATTTTCAATCAATAATGATTGATTCTAGTTTCAATATTACAAAAAACTCAAAAAATATCAGTTGGAGAACGAAAATGTAACAGAAAGTCCCTTTTTTAGATTTTAGTTGAATAAAGATGGTGCATGTTAAATTTTCAACCAGAAGTTCCTCTCATACAGATTTTTATACACTCAGGAAGCTGCGTGTCCAATTTTATGTTTTTAGGTTCAATATTATAGAAAATTCAAAAAGTACCGTTTGAAGAACGAAAAAGTACCAAAAAGTCCCCTTTTATTGGTTCTCACTTACTTCGGGCACTACATGCTTAATTTCATGTTCCTAGGTTCAATATTATAGAAAATTCAAAAATTACCTTTTAAAGAACGAAAAAGTACCAAGAACTCCCCTTTTATAGATTCTCATTAACTCCGGGGTTCACATGCTTAATATCACGTTTCTAGGATCATGTTATAGGATCATATTGTAAAAAACACAAAAAGTACCAGTTAAAAAACGAAAAGGTAATGGAATAAGTCCTCAAATTTGGGGACTTATTTCAATATGAAATAATTCCCCAATTTAATAATGAAAAAAGCTCCGGCCGCAGACCGGCTATTAAAGTAATCTTTATTAAGCGATTAAACTGAAATGTATTAAACTTTGAAGCCCCACTCGAAAGTATGAGCGACCTACTTCTTTTAGAATTGTCACTAAAACCGACTTGTTCCATAATGTGTTATTTTTAAATATGCACTTATTTCATTTTAAAACAAGTAAGAAAGTATAGTAGGGCTTGGCCGACTATATGATACCCTACACCAGTTATGAATATTAAATGTGAATTATTTTTCATAATGAAGCATTTATCTTGAATATTACCTTGATTCCGATTTATTTAAGCAATTTATTGACGAAAAACTTATTTTCTAAACGAGGCTTTATATGAGAGATAGGAGCAAATGTGGACCGATAAAATGCGCTGAATAGATTTGTATTTATATAATATTTATATAATATATATAATATTTGTCTGTGCTAAATTTCATTGCAATAATAGTACTAATAAATGAATTGCGGATATTCAAGTCACTTTCTGAAGGGGGCTTTTTTGTGGGGGCTAGGGTCAAATGAAGTTCGATAATTTCGAAATTCGGCAAGGTCATCAAGGCTTGTATAAAACTTAGTTGTGTGAGATACATTTCATCGAGATACATTTATATTATACATAATTATGAGCTCAAAAGACCTTTTCGGGGGGTTCAGTTGTATGGAGGCTAGGTGAAATAATGGACCGATTTTAACCATTTTTAATAGGCTTCGTCCTTGGGTCAAAATAAACGTGTATTCCAAATAAATCGACTCAAAAAGTGATTCTGAGTCGATCGGTATACTTTAAGGTGGGTATAGTACTAATATTTTAATGCGTTACAAACATCAGCACAAACGCATAATACCCTTCCCACTATAGTGGTGTAGGGTATAATTAGGGATTTCTTCCATATGAAAAAAATGGGGTGTTATTTCATTTTAATTTAGAAAGTTATTCCATTTCGTTGGGGCTTTTTTTTTCATTTTTAAATTGGGGAATTGTTTCATAATGAAAATGTCAAAAATATTTTTTTTAAATTTTGTACATAGATTTTGTTTTGTATAGAACTTGTTTATATCGAATTTCATGTCTACAATCGTACTTTTAAGGAAAACCCTTTCCTGAAGGGAATCTTATATAAGGGCTAGAGACAATTATTGACCAATTATTAAATTCCTAAGTATAAACTTTTTTATGTTTTCATCGCCTTAGTCGTAATTTTCTGAAGAGGACCTTATATGAGGGGTAGGGTCAATTATTGAATATCCTCATAACATTTTGTAGAATTTTGTTGATATAAAACTTGTTTACATCGAATATCATCACTGTACTCGCATTTAGTAATTAGCGTTAAAGTAATTTTCTCAAGGATGGCTTATATGGGGGTTAGGGCGAGTTACTGACATATTCCGCATGAAATTCACTAGGAAAATTTACGTTCCTATAAAAGTTTCTTATTTCGGAACTGGACCTTATATGAGGGTAGAGTCAGTTATGGTCTGATCCTGCCTGAAGTTGGTAGAGAGATTTTGACTCGTGTAAAAGTTATTTTTAAGCCAGTAATGAGTGTTAAAATAATTTTCTGAAGGGTGCCTTACATGGTAGTATAGAGGTTTTGGCTCGTAAAAAACTTACTTATGTCGAATTTCATCATACTATACTCGTACATTTAAGACAGTAATGAGAGTTAAAGACATTTTCTGAAGAAGTCCTTATATGGGGGTAGGGTCAATTATGGGCCGATTCACATACAAATTGGTAGATATATTTTGGCTCACATGAAACTTACATGTGAGTGTTAAAGTAATTTTCTAAAGGGGACCTTATATGGGGAGTAGGGTCAATTATGGGCTGATATATCTTATATGTTTCTAGGTTCAATATTTTTTTGGGGTTCTCATTTACCCTGGGCTCTACAGCTTAATTTTATGTTTCTAGGTTCAATATTATAGAAACTTATTTGTTTTTATTTTTCAAATCCCTGCTTAATACATAAATTGATCTTACCCATGAGTCAATACGACGCAACATAAAAGACATGCATTTTCATATTTTGGTTTCACTGGTTAAAACTTTTATACAATTTTTTAAAATTTCCAGTCCACGTAGAATATAAAAAAGTGCGTTAAAGAAGTATATCACTTTTTTCCGAGCTTTAAAAAATTTTCAAATGTTTCAAAGTATGTATTCGATATTTTTTCTAACAAAATAAAAAATTTGTTAATACTAAATCGGAAATTTATGATACAAACAAGTGTTATTGTTTAACCCACGATATTTATACGGTGAAAAAGCAAGGATATGGGCTGCGGTTTATTACCCTACCAATTTTAGTTCATACACTTGCAGAGTTTGCTATTAACAATCATGTAAATTTGTTTGTGAATGATTTCAGAAATTCGAATTGCCGCGAAAGGTTTTTGCACCACGTACTGATAGGGTCTAAATTTTGGTTTTAACCGTAATGTGTATACTTTATACGGTCAAAAAATTTCATCAATAAACATATTATGATCAGTGATCATCATTTGAATTTTATTCTACTTATGTGTAATAATTAAAAACAATAATAATATCAAACTAATAAATAACTATTGCTGTCTAGTATTTTACTTTACACTAAATTAACTTAATGAATTTACAGCAGCAATCCGTACAATTGAAAAGTACAAAAATAATTAAATTTAGAATTTATTTCAAGTGTCACATAAAAAGTACAAAACCACAAAATACAGTGACCAATTAGTAGTGTCCAGCCACATCAGAAGATATTGTTTATATACAAACATATACATACAACATTTGTACATCCTTAGATAGATAGATGACCGACCAACAAAGAAACAGAACACACAGATGGTCAAGATACAAGTGAGTGTGAGTGCCTGCCCGTATCTACAATACAAACGTAAATGTTTAGTAGATTCGTGTAGATATTTTCATATAGAAATGGTTTACCAAAAGGTTACCACACACAATAAGTTTTGTATGACTGCAACATATGGGATCAATATCTGCAACAACAGATACGACAGCAGCAGCAAGTGCAACAACAACGACGTAACATTTAATTGACATACAAAAGGAAAACTAAATAGTTCGATACAAAGATATACGAGCTGAAAAGGGCATTGAAGATACAAAAGAATAAACTGAAAAATTAATTAAAAACTCAATTGGTCAATATGTATCATGTCGAGTACTTTCGGTACCAATATTAAACTTCAATATTTATTGTCTGAAAGTACGAATAAATGAATATGTTTGTGGGGACGTGTATATGTATGTATGTATGTACGAATGTAAGTGATAAAGTGAATGAGGAATGGTGGTGTTCCATCATTGGCAAAGAATGTACTTGATATGAATATTTTCACACAAACAAGTGTAAATGAGCAATTGCATTCAAACACAAACAAACAAACAACAGCAGCAGCAGAAACAAAAATAATAATATTTGTTTGCTTTTTATTTGGTAACTGACCCTATTTTAAGATACGGACATTTTACCATAATAGACACAACATTCTTTTATTTTTCACAGAAAGAAGTATAAAGGAATTTATTCATTCAATTGTATAAGAGAAGAGAGATGATATTTTCCAGAATCTGGACAATTATGTAGAAGGTTTTTCAATAAGATCGGGTCGATATATATATTCACTGCATGTTTGAAATTAACATATACCCCAGTTAAATGGCAGGATGCAAGGGTAATATTTATACCCAAACCAGGAAAACCTATCTATGCGACCAGGAAAACCTATAGACCTATAAGTCTTAAGTCCTTCCTACTTAAAACCTTGGAACGGATAGTCGATAGTATGGTTAAAAGCAGTATACCAGACAAAGACCTTAAATATAAGCAGCATGCATATATAAAGGGACGATCGGTGGAAACCGCTTTAAACGAAGTTGTCCACTACATAGGTGTATCCTTTGATAGCAAACTGTATACACGGGCGATTTGCATTGACACGGGTGCTCCGTAATTGGAGCAACCACATGGCAAGGAACGATATAACTATCAGGAAAAAGGTATTTCGCGGTATACCTCAGGGTGGCATTTTGTCACCTTTACAATGGGTTACCACGATTAATAGCGTCATAAGGACCCTAACCGAGAAAGGACTTAGATCTGTCTGCTATGCAGACGAATCGGACGTGCCTGATCGCATACCAGACACAGAATATGTCGGAAACTTTGAAACGCTGATCCCAGATAATATGTCTTGGTCAAGCGAAACATTAGAGCAAATATCAAATATCTAAATTGGGGGACAAAGTGGGCCTGGGGTTCTATATTGAAGACCCATAAACAGAAATATACCACCGTTTGCCAAATCATAACACAAGCTTCCAGGCAGAAGTCCGAGCAATAACGGAATGCGTAAATTGGATTAGAATAAATATGGCGCCCACAGCGCTTAATATATTTATCGACAGCCAGAAGGCAATTAGGGCGATATTAGGTGATAGAATTAAATCTAAGACTGTATTGGATTGTATGAAATATTTAGCTTAATACTTTCCCAGAGGTAACATCATATGGGTACCAGCCCACTCGGGAGTAGTCGGCAACCAGTTTACCTGACAAATGCAAAACCATTCGACGCAACAAAACCTGAACTAAAAATATGGGTGAGAGAATACCATAAGGCCTCTTGGAATAATGAAACGGTGGGTAGAACCACGAAGATCAAATGGAGTGACCCTGATGAGAGCAAGACGAAAAATCTCCTCAAAATGAGCAAGTCTGAAGTTAGTATGATGGTACGTATTCTGAGTGGACACACAAGATTACAAGCACATCTATGCAAAATTGGACGTGCGGATTCAGACGAATGTGGAGCATGTGGAGAGGACAGTGAAACTCCGGAGCACTCTCATTGCCACTGCCAGGCATTCATCGAAGTTAGATCGAAGTATCTTGGAAGTGATGTTATTCCGGAAATAACATTCCTAGCTAACACTGATTGGAAGATTCTTAGGAATTACGTCCAGGAAACTGATTTTATGAAAACTGAAAAATAATTCATTCAGTGAGCTTTTTTTCATAAAAAGGAGCGCACAACAGGCCCGATAGTGGCCTAGGTGTATTTCTTCGGATTTGCTGTAGTATACATCCTCCTATCAACCTAACCTAACCCCTTGCAAACAATGATGGACTCCACTCCTCTGGAATCTTGCATTGAACAGCTTCTCGTGGAATTTAGATTCATGGAATTTATAGTTGTTGCGTACGCGAACGATATTTCTGTAGTGGTATCCTGTAAATATCTAGACACTAATCACAAAGAATTAAAACTGCTCTCGTAACACTCACCTGTATTCGCTCTGCCACGTAGAAACGGGGTGGGGCTAAAACTATCTGATAGTGCGAAATTGCTGTGTGTTATCCTAGATTCTAAACTATCCTGGCATCTTAACACTCAATCTAGAGTGAGCAAGGCGGCTGCGGCTTTATACTCATGTAGGAGGGCCATAGGTAAATTCTGGTTTATACACCCTATAAACACCTGATGGCTCCTGATGGTTCAGGCTGAACTATCAGTCATAAAACGGCCTGTAAATTGGTTGCGGTTCTATCGAATATATGTATATGATGAGAGCAAGCAATTTTCTGAACGGTTTAGCGGATCTATCTGAGGTAGATATTCGCAAGATAGACTAAATGGTTTGGATAGGATTCCACTTTTTTCAGGTCGAGGTGTATTAATACGCATTCTCCCTTTTCACATGTGTCCCCAGTGACGTAATATAAGGAGAGTCTGCTAACCTAACCGCCCTAACAAAATATTTACTGTTGGAGACTGGCACTCTCGTAATCTACAACATATACATCTCCAAGTTTAACAGAGATTCAGGGTTCGCTTTTAAAATTAATTTAATACTAAAACTGTTCCTTTCTGGTTGAGGTCCCAAGCCTGGGAAATAAGCGAATTGGTACTTTCAGCATTCCTGCAGCTAAATCTCTTTCCGGTGTATGTACGATATCTTTATGGGCCATTCTGACATACCAGGCAATGCAAGTAAGGAAGTTTCTCGGAGGTCTTTTAACGAGATGGTGCATCATTCGAACCTGGTGTTATTCTGTACACTGGGTCACTCTGATATACCGGATAATGCGATTGCGAATGAACTGGATAAAACTGTTTCATGCCTCAAGGAAGGCAACATAGATTTTGACTCGGTAGGACCTTTTCCTGCAGTGAAACACTTATATAAGTTTTTGGATGATTAAAAGCTGTTGAGCCATGTTTAAAAATTGTACTTTCGCAGATTTTGACTTTAGAATTTTGTTTCCGGATTAATGCCAGTGCAATCGACTTCAAAACTCTAAATTAACGGCATTTTTGGTCTCCGTTAGGTGATGTTCTTTAGGGTGATTTTTTAAAATTTCGAACAATAAAGTGCAATATTAAATATACTCTCTACGATTTCGACGATACATACTTACATTATATTAATATTTAGATTTTATCAAGGTTCAAAGTTATTATTTTAAGATCTATTCTCAAAAGAATGAAGTTTAATATCGAATCATTACTCGAATTAAGAGCAGCCGACATTCATACAATATATATCAAAATCTCGAAGTCTTTGTTTAAAATAGCTTATTCTTTTAAAGGCATACTAACATATATTCACATATTTGCAAAACAATGACCTGCCACTTTGAAGTGTATTTTCTATTCATTTGGAAACGTAATTCATTGTATTTGAGTGTCACCATGTCATAGAGAAATTAATAAAATTCCAATATTATACTACGTGTGTTAAATGAAAATTATACATCTTTTTCAGTAGTGGCCCAAATGTTTACAACATGTATTGAACATACAACCTTGTAGTTTATGCGGTGGCATTATACGAAGCATTTGAATTTAACCTGTTTCAATTAAGCTATAATTTGTAATAAAAATCGAATACAGACTAAAGTTCTATGCCTATGTATGTATGTATGTATGTGTGTATGTATGTATGTATGTATGTATGTATGTATGTATGTATGTATGTATGTATGTATGTATGTATGTATGTATGTATGTACATATGTATGTATGTATGTATGTATGTATGTATGTATGTATGTCTGTATGTATGTATGTATGTATGTATGTATGTATGTATGTATGTATGTATGTATGTATGTATGTATGTAGTATGTATGTATGTATGTATGTATGTATGTATGTATGTATGTATGTATGTATGTATGTATGTATGTATGTATGTTATGTCTGTAGTATGTATGTATGTATGTATGTATGTATGTATGTATGTATGTATGTATGTATGTATGTATGTATGTATGTATGTATGTATGTATGTATGTAGTATGTATGTATGTATGTATGTATGTATGTATGTATGTAGTAGTATGTATGTATGTATGTATGTATGTATGTATGTATGTATGTATGTATGTATGTATGTATGTATGTATTATGTATGTATGTATGTATGTATGTATGTATGTATGTATGTATGTATGTATGTATGTATGTATGTATGTATGTATGTATGTATGTATGTATGTATGTATGTATGTATGTATGTATGTATGTATGTATGTATGTATGTATGTATTAATCGTGTAAAAATTTTCTTAACACTGCAGGGTTTTTTCGACAACATATGGTTGCTGCTTTAAAAATTATTTAATATACCGCTGTTCGACATAGGAAGTTCACATTATTTCCAATTTTTATTTTGTTATATTTATATCTAAAATTTGTATAAAACTCATACATACAATTTTTTATGAAAGTATTTCAACGTGTGCCAAAATAGCGTAACAGTTATTGACATTTTTTCGATGAAAATAAACTGGAAAAAAATAATAAATATCACATTTTATTACGAGGAAATTATCTACATATACGACTAGATGTATGAATGTTATGTATTAGAATAGCAAAAAAAAAAAATTAACAAAATTTGTGGATAAATATTCGGACATACACATACATAGCGTTATATTTATGCAGCAATGAAATATATTTCAATCGATTAACTTCAGCAAAATTTAACATTGGAGAATTTATATTACAAAATGGTACAAAACTTAAACCAGTAACGTAGGTGAATTAAATAAATTTTTGATCCTTATATAACTCAAAACCATCCTGATGTATTTCTTTCCAGTTATCTCTTAGAAAGACGATTATAGTAACACTCTTACGCCAACATATATATATATGTATAAATGTGATATCAGTGTCCTGAAAGTCTCCAACAAGTGAAGTGTGTGATTCTCAGTTTGTTAAGTGTAAAGCCAATATTTTAAGCTTAACTTTAAATCATATTCAGACCATTCTCTTCTTGAAATTGCAATAAAAAGCAACAGTCTGAAACATAATATAGAAACTTTGATTTGTCTGTATTAAAAAAACCAAAACAAGACCAGAAATTGCAATAAATCTATGTGATGAAGTCATGCGTTCTTTGTAGCAAACAGACATACAATATTTATACTAGATGCAACATCAATGTCAGTGCCAGCAACCAGTTGTCAAAAATCGTCAACAAACAGAAATAGCATCGGTTGTAACATCCATCGGTAGGTGAATTTACAATAAAAATAATAATAAATAACAATAACAACAGCAAAAAGGCATTAAAATATGCAATGCAGCATTAATAATACTTCAACAATAAAAACTCCCCTCCAAACAAACTAATAAAAATGATGAAAACAAATTCTCCTTCAAACCATAAAACAAAAAGAAAGAAAAAATATAAATTTTTTTTATGATGGCACACAACTTCCGAAAATATCAACGCCTCTACCAACAGAAACATTTAACACAGACACAAACACACATAATACGCTAAAAAGGAAACCAATAAAAAAAACGTATTGTGGCAGCTTCATCCTTAGGGGGCAAACGTACACATATAGTATGTGGACATTACAAAAAGGATCATCGGTGCAAGTGTGGGTGTGAGTTTGTGAGTAGGTTTCTCAATTTAATTGCATAAATATTTTCATCAACTTGAGTTGGTGAACGCCACCACTTTGGTCACAGTTGTTGCTATGATGTTGTGACATGTTGCTCGTAAAAAAATCACAAAAATGTTTGTGTCTTCAAAATGATTAATTGCTTGAAAATAGTGATGACAGTAAAAATTAAACACATTAAACCAGATGAAAAAAATAATAAAAATAACTCGTAAAACGAAAAAAAGAGGAGTCAAAATACATAAATAAGAACAAAAACTCCATCAGGGACTCTTGTTGTATCTAAGTATTTCCACAAGAAAAATGAAATGAAACAAGTAAGAGTGTTATATTCGGCTATGCCGAATCTAATATACCCACCATCAAACCGTATGCCATAAAAGTAATACTCTCCTATAAATATCAGGATGATATTACTCATCAAATTTATTGAAAAGGACCTCATATGAGAGGTAGGGTGAATTATTGACCATTTTTATAAATTTGTTTATAATTTTTTTTAGACCGATTTTGGTTTATATAAAACATGTTTACATCGAATATCAGTTCCCGACACTTTCCGGTAGGAAGATTTACGTTCCTATAAAAGCTTCTTATTGTGCGCAATGAGCGTTAAAGTATTTATTTGGAGGGGTCCTTATATGAGGGTAGGGTCAATTATGCTTTACTCGTATTTTTAAGAAAGTAATGAGCGTTAAGGTAGGGTCAATTATGGATCGATCCACATAAAATTTGGTAGAGAGATTTTTGCTTGCATGGAACTTATATGTGTCGAATTTCATTGATATACTCGTATTTTTAAGACAGTAATTAGCGTTAAAGTATTTTCAGAAGGCGATCTTATATGGGGGGTAGGGTCAATTATTTACCGATTCACATAAAATTTGGTAGAGAAACTTTGACTCGTATGAAACTTATGCATGTTCAATTTCATCGCTATATTCTTATTTTAAGCCAGTAATGAGCGTTATAGTGATTTTCCGAAGGGGGCCTTATATGGGGGGTAGGGTCAATTATGGACCGATCCTTATAAAATTTGGATATGCCCGTTAAATCTGTTTTTCGGAGGTCCATTTGTCTGGGAGCTATCCGAAAACGTTTTCACTTACTTTCATTTACTTGAAAAGAACCATAACTCAAATTTATTAGGTCCCGCAAAATAACCCTAGTCTCATCTCCCTTTTTTGATATAAGACCAATATTTCATTTACTCATCAAAACACGGTAATGATTTCTACTTGCACAACATCCTATTTTCCATGACTACTACACGGTACAGACTGTGGTATGCATTACTTTTAAGTACTCTTATAATGACTTACATATAATCAGATACATAAGTATTTTATTTTGAGTTTTGCCATTTGCCGTGTTTCTTTTCAATGAAAGTTTTTGCTGGGTACTAATAGTATTGTTCGAAACATAATAAACTTTGACAGTGCAAGCATGATTAAAGGTTGAAAAGTTCTTAATAAAACAAAATTGCCGGGTCCATATTATAATAAAAACTATCCTCTAATTAAGCAACATTTGGTACTTCTTATGCTAATCTTTGTTCCTTATGAGGTACAAACATAGTTCTAGAATAGATGCTCTTCAAAACGCCGAAACGGTTCTGTACGAACTCCAAGTATGGAGATTTTGAAGTGCAATTACCCTGACCTACCTTAGGAAGATTTTGGGTCTTATCATACTGAAAAATCAATCAAAGTGACAAAAATGGTTCCAGAAAGTAAAATAAACAACTTTTAAAACTTTTCAAATATCCTTAATCAATCCTAATAAATATTTTCCGAAAAAAACTCCAAATAAATCTTCAATTTTATTTTTTTTTATTTTAGTGACACTAAGGTTAGGTTCGGTTGATATCCGAAGAAATACACCTAGGCCACTATCGGACCTGTTGTGCTCTCTTTTTCAAGGAAAATGTTTGTTGGTTAAAACAAAAACTTTGTAATAGTATTCACTAAATGTAATATTCTCCGATGTTCAAAAACTCAGTTTCATGGACGTAATTCCTAAGAATTTTCCAATCAGTGTGAGGGATATTTGGATCTAATTGTGGCGAAAGCCTGACAATGGCAAAGAAAGTGCTTGCAAGCCTTATAGTATACCTTAACGATAATTGACCATTCGTTTGGTTTCAGAAGAAAGCACTCTTATTCGGAAGGCTTTCGAGAGCAAGCAATATTGCTCAGCATTATTCATAGATATTTCTCAAGCTTTCGATAAATTCTGGCAAGATGGACTAATACACAAAATTATCACATCACTATCTGCAAATGTTCACAAACTACTTAAAAATTAAATATATGAAAGATCTTCTCTAATCACATCTAAAGATGTGATCTCTTCACGTCGAAAAATATCTGTTAAAGTACCCTAAGGGAGCATTCTAGGTACGTTCCTGTATATTTAATATACTGCAAATATGCCAATGAGAGCGCTGACTCACACATCTACATTTGCGGACGATACCGCTTTTGTAAGCATGCATGAAAACCCTTCAATAGCTACTGGACAACTCCAGTCTTACATAGGCGAATTGGAAAAGTGGCTGGACATTTACTTTAAGACGGGAAAATTGTCCTCCCTGTACAGACAAATAATATCATAATTCCTGAACTGAGATAACTTGGTATCCACCTTGATCGCCAGGGTTACACAAATAAAATTAAAGTCCGCTCAATTGTTTTTGCTAATTGGATCACGGTCTACTCTAGACTTGGAGTACAAAGTGCTTTTGTACAAAACAGTTATAAAACCGATATGGCTATACGGCATTCAACTATAGGGAACAGCCTCCTCATAAAATATAGACAAATTGCAATGAAAACAGTCAGCACTGTTAAGGACAATAACAGGTGCCCCGTGGTACATTCGCAATAGTAATATTCATAGGGAACTCAATATCCCCATAGTACGCGAGGAGATTAAACTGTCTTGTTTAACCTATCTGTCGAAACTAATGGATCTCCCAAATCCCCTTGCAAGAGAGTTGTTGTTATTTGACACGACTGTCAGATAATCAAATTATCGCGAATTTTGTTGAAATTGCAGTGCCATAACAACGTTAGTTATAGTTTAGGTTAAGATAGATTTTAATTCTTATTGTAAATTTCTATATAAGAAAGATTCAATGAAGAAAAAACTAAAAAAAGAAAGTGCTCCAGAGTTTCACTGGTCTCTTTACATGCTCTACATTTGTCTGAGTTCGCACGTCCAATGTATAGCTGTGCCAGGATTCATGTGTGTCCCTTCAGATTTCGTACCATCAAACTAACCTCAGACTCGCTCATTTTGTGGAGGCTTCTCGTCCTGCTCTCGTTAGGGTCAACACATAGGATCTTTTTGGTTCCACCCATTTTCCAAAAAAACCTTATGGGTTTCTCTCACTCATATTTTCAGTTCGTTGCAAATGGTTTTGCTTTCGTCAGGTTAACTGTTTGAGTTCAGCTGCCGACTACTCCCGAGTGCGCTGATACCCATATGATGTAAACCTTACTTCTAGAAGAATATTCATTTAAAGCTTTCTTACAATACAATACGGTCTTAGATTTGACTTTATCGTTGACGTAGTACTCATGGCATCCTAGCAGCCAATTTGTCATAGTAGAACTAATTCCTCATTTCATGCCTATAGTTCTCCTACATAGCGCCCAGCACCGATGTGCCTTGTTGATCCTATTCTCTCCACTATAATTTTAAGTTTGCTACTAAAATTTTATAATTTTTCCAGATGCATGTATAAACATAGTATATTAAAAATAATCCAAAATCGTCATAAAAAAAGTGCATTTACTTAATCCATACAAATTATCTTCCAGAAAATCTTCCACAATACATTAACGATATTGCTTCAATTAGTTTTAATTTCTTGTTCTCTGCTAAAACATCTGCTCCATACGAATTTACAATTAGAAAGTAGAAGTGTTAAACACTAAATTTTATTTACTGACAGCCATGAACTAATTTTAAACCTGGATTTAATTTTAATATAAATTTTCAATATAAAATGCGAGTGCAACAACTTGCAGCTTGCAATACCAACAAACAAGAACAACATCCTTTTACTTTTTTTGAATGGCAGCCACCAAAAAGAAAAACATTGAATGACTCCCAAGTGGACCGTAATAAAATTTGAAAATGACACGCGTAACAAGCACTTGAAGTTCAGAGTGCCAGAGGAGGAGAAGGAGCACTAATAACGGTTAATAGGGAGCACAAAAGGTGCATAAAGAGCACGACTTCGATGACAGTGCCAACACAAAACAGTTTCAATAATCTTTAAACAGAAAAAGAATAAAAACAGAATCTTATGAAAATAATTAAACATCCTTTAAAACATTGTAATGGATTAACAACGAACGTGGAGAAATTGTCAACGCCATGTAATTTATGATAAGGAAAATATTAATAAATAAAAGGATCTACATACACTCGCACACAAATAGCAGTCAAATAGTGCAGGGCAGCTGCATTTAAAGGACACGCGTAGGCATTGATTTGTATGCATAAGGACGCGACATGTGTGTGTATGTATGTTTGGTTACCCGATGAACAAACGTCTTTAGTGAAGGCACCTCTTAAGTCAACCCTACCTACACACATACGTACATACATATTTATATGTGCATCGCAGAGTTCGTAGAGTTCAGTGCAACGCGTGGCGACAACTTGACACATGGCTTTGTTGACACAAAACGTATTCATCGGTAGTGGCAGTAGTGAGTCAGTCATCATTTTCATTGCTCCTGCTACTGCTGCTGTTGTTGTTGCTTATGATGTTTTCCAGCACGATTTATGGTGTTTGTTATAGTTTTTGTGTGTTTTCTGTCTGTTCCACCGTTTGTTTGTCGCAATAAGATTTAGTTGAAAGTAAAGGAGGTTCTAGGATTCGTTTAGCCTGCAGATGTCAATTAATGTCGTAAAGGACACAATGACTACGAAAAAAAAGAGCAGCATAGGAGTCATGTAAAATGTGTATTTACATGGATTAAATTACTTGACGACATACAATTTCTTAAACAATCAACATTTAGTCAGTCAGGCACTCACATTTATTCAAAATGTAAGATTCCTTTGCAAATGAGTGCAGACATCAAAACAACAGTGTGTGCCATAAAAACATTCAAAATATCGGGAATTAAAGAGACAAAGAACAAACGACATACCATGTTTTATAGTGTCAAGTGTTTTGATTTTTTTTGTTTCGTTTGAAATTAATACAAATTGATTTTTGCCTGACACTTACAACACACAATTACAAATTGACAAATTTGTCAATTTCATACGATTCCAAGATGAATTGAATGTTATTTAGCACAACATTTTTGTTTGTATTGACATTTTACATACGTTTTGATATGTTTTACATGACTTTCAATACATTCGATACCAGTTTACATACATTTCGGTATGTCATATCAGAACTTGACAGTTACTGGGTGGGCTTAAATTAGAATTCGTGTTTAACATTCGCCAAAATATCACTTTGATTTAGTGTTATTTCGGAACTACCTAGTTGGCGTCAATATATTGGTTTAAAAAATCAGCAGTATCATTAAGACTTATATAAAACTAAGTTTTGCCGATTGTTGAAGTGATAGAAGAGCATTTAACATATTTATGAACTTAAAAGCCCTATTTGGGTGGTACGGTTGTATGGGGGCTATGCGAAGTAATGGACCGATTTTAACCATTTCCAATAGGCTTCGTCCTTGAGTTAAGAGAAGAGTATGTGACAAATTTCATCAAATTATCTTGTAACCTGTAGAGTGCGCACAAAATTTACATGGACACACAGACGGACATATCAACTCAGAAAGTGATTCTGAGCCGATTGGTAACTTTAAGGTGTAGGAACAATATTTTTGGGTGTTACAAACATCAGCACAAATGCATAATACCCTCCCCACTATAGTGGTGTAGGGTATAATAACCATTTATTTGTGTAGGAAGTGCTACGTCCACTATGAATGAAAATATTCCCACTTTCATATAAATTGCGTTAAACGGAAATTATATTACTCGTATACAATTTTGTGACATGATTTATTCTACATATTAATTAAAATCATTAATTTTATGAAAATATTTACTTTTCAGACCATTTTTATACCCTCCACCACCATCAGTGGTGATAGAGGGTATATATAAGTTTGTCGTTCCGTGTGTAACACCAAGATATATTCATCTAAGACCCAACAAAGTATATATATTCTGGGTCCTTATGAAATTCTGAATCGATTTTGCTATGTCCGTATGTCTGTCTGTGTAAAACATGCTCACGTTAAAACTAAGCAAAGGAAAGCAACCAATCAGCAAAATCGGTTCAACACGTAAAAAGTTATGAGTAAAAATTTCAGACTACCTCGAAAAAATAACGTTTTTTTCATAATTCTTTTGATGAATTTTGTCACACATTATATTTTCAGGGCAGTGATCAATTATGTTCAAAATCTTTACAGTCGATCCAATATTACCCATAGCCCCCATACAAAGGTATATATTCCCGAAAATTAGTTTATCGTTAATAACTCCCCCAAATACATCGGTTTCAACACAAAATTTTGTACATGCAAATATAATATGAACAGAAATCATAATATCAACGTAGATCTCAGTCGGTCCACAATTGGCATAGCTCCCATATAAGGTCCACTTCCAAAAATCACCTAAACGCACATATTTCATTGATAAATAAAGCTATTGTGATAAAATTAGAGTTGAATATGTACATACAAATCATTCTACCAAATGTTTTACGGATCGGTCCATTATTGGTCATAGCTCCCATATAAGGCCCACTTCCGAAAATCACTTAAAAGCACATATTTCATTGTCAAATAAAGCGATCTTGATAAAATTTGACACAAATATGTTTTGTCTTTATATGAGTCACTCATAATTGGTCATAGCTACCATATAAGGTCCACTTCCGAAAATCACTTGAAAAATTGAAACTAAACCCCAGAACCGCCCGTGGGACACATTCGCCAAATATATGTAATGCTTGTGATGTAGAACAAAATTTGTTTAAAATATAGAAAAAATCAATTATAATTTATTTTAATTTTTTTGTTAAGTTATGTGAAATAAACAATAAATATCTGGTTTATTATACTTTGTTTAATTAATTAAAATATAAAACAGCCCCATCCTCTTGGCGTATTTACCCCATGGATGAGACGGTATCGCCGTTTTTGGTCAGTTCAGAAGGTATACTTATGAAAATCACTTAATACCACTTAATTCGTTATTAAATGAAAAAAGTTAAAATGAGTATGTTCTGTTCATTTTATCAAATGTTTTCGAACTAGCCTATTAATATAAATTTATCTGGACCTAATTAAAATTAGTTAGTTAGTTAATTAAAATTAATGCATAAATGTTGGTACCCTCAATTCGGAAACAAATGATTAGATAGTTAAATGGGTTTAAAAAAAAGTAGCTTGCTGGTGGAGGGTATTTAAGATTCGGCATATTCGAAACTATAAGAGCACGAACAACTTTGGCATAAATGTGAATATTTGGGTAATAAATTGGCAGACAAGCAATAGGGGGCGTGACACCTCCCACTTGAATTAAAAGCAACAATTTATTTATTTGGGAAAATATCAAAACAAGAATCTTAAAATTTTAAATTTAAATACAAAAATTTGGAATGTCTGGAAACTAGAATCTTTAATTTTAGCATGAAGAACTTTGACGTTCATGTGAATATATTGGGAAAAAATAGATGATTCTAAATAGGGGGCTTGGACAAGTAATATTAGAGCAAAGTGTAAGTACTTACTTTCTTGGGGAATAACTACTTATTTTTATTCGACGATGACCAAAAATTAAGTGGTTACAAATGTACTTACCCGAATTTTTCGGATTTAAACCGACTTTACAGTTATTTTCTAAGTTTATTAGTCAAAGCTCCACTAACAAGTTTGATGCAAATTTAAAAATCCATATTTCTTTAAAAAAACTTCTAATGTCGACTAGGGTTAGAACCACTAACTTATTCCTTATTAGATACATACTACATACAATTGGATACAAATCCTATTCAAAAAAAAAAAAAAATAATAATAATTAATGTTATTCATAACGACCACTCATTACCAAGTAATTTATGAAATGACTACATTACACACAAAACTCATTACCAAAATTTGAAAATATTTTACTGGATAGAGCTAGAATACTCAAATTTTGAACGAAGAACTTTGACTTTCATGTGAACATATTGGGAAAAGAGACGACTTTCAATAGGGGAATTGGCACTTACCATAATAATTGAATACAAAAATTCGTATATTTGGGAAACTATTAGATTATTGCAATTTTTATAGGTTACATTAAAATCCAAAATGGGTTTTTTTATTTATATTGTTTTTAGGGTAGCAAAGTACACTGGGTATAGCTGGTTTTTATACAAAAACTGTCTTAATGGAAATATCTAAACAATTTGATAAAAATGTTGATTGTATACTAATTAATAAACAGTGCATTCATTATAGCATTTATGAATGTATTTTAATTTCAGTTAGTATTATTATAAATTTAACTTAAAATAAGACAATTTTATTTTTTTTAAATTTGCATATGTTGCCAAAATTCAGACGCTACATGTCAAACATGTGTCCCCGAACATAAACGAAATGTAAGAGAACAAAAAAAGGAGTATTTTTCTTGCATTACAAAGACGACATATGGCCCACTAAAAAAATGATCTTAATTGTTGATCTTATTCGATATAAAACCAAAAAAAAGTAAAGAACTTATTTTTCTTTAATATATTCCTAAAGTGTGCAAAAGTACCAGCCAAACGAAAAAAAGAAGAAGAAGCGGTTAACAAGATGCAATAAATTATAACCACAAAGAAAGGGCCACGTAAGACTAAAATACGAAAATAAATAAGAAACCAGCCCTTATTTTCACGCTAATTCACTGATTACGCACAATTGTAGTTTTTGTGAAAAAGACACCAAAAAAAAAAAAAAAACGATCAAAGGAATCCTGATGATGATTGTGCTCGTTCTTAAACTATGGCATGTGTATGATGCGATATAATCAAACAGAGAATACCACAGATGGGCAAAAAAGTGATGATGCATGCGCCACTAACTTACTGTACATTCAGTCAGTTACTCGGTTACTGTTGTTACAGTACGCTTAAATACGAATCAACACAATAAATTATTGCAAACGATCAGATGAAGGAGGCGCACGTTCTTATTTGATCATTTATCTCAAATAGTTAACGGACATAGAGTCTATAAGAAACGAAAAAAAGAAAAGGTTCGTTCATATACTACAATCGTGGTTTTGTACCGTTTAACAAGTTGCGGTTTAACAAGATCAGTTAACACCTCCAGTTACCTTTTTGTGTTTTTGTTGGTCATAATCCTGAGTTAGTCTGGCGCTGTCTGATAGTATAGCAAATGTTAAATTTTAAACTGTTATTTTAATTTTTTTTGATACTTACTTGTATTATTTTTTAATTTTTCTTTTAGATAATGTTTTAGTGGAACCCCTTTTTTAATTAAACATTAAACATATGACGATCATCAGTAGAACATATTTTTTTGTTCCTAGTTTTTATGTAAGAGTTTTGGCATTGTATATTAAACAGCCACGTGGCATTTGATTCATATCAAATTTCACGCCACACAAATTTAAGATGTTTTGTTAAATTTTAGCATTTTTTTGTCATATTTTTTAGATCTAGTTTATTTTATTTTTGGTTATTTTTTTTTGCAATATTATGCAGATATTTGAACAACTGTTGTTTAACTTTTTTTAATTTCCGTTTAAAGGTCAGAGTAATATATTTTTTTTATTATTTGAAGAAACTTTTTTCATATAAAGTGATATGAAATAAACCATCAAACGAAATCTTCCAAGAAGCGTAGAGAAAATGTAGTTAGCAAATACTTACAGTACTTACTAAACAACTTACTCTTTAATGACTATTATATATCGTCTGCATTACTTACTCCTTAGGTACTTAACTCTCTATTTGTAGGCAATCTTAAGTAGGCAGGTAAGTGCTTAACCTAATTTCCTATTTGTAAGCGAGCGTTGTAAGTACTGGCCTCCCCTCACCGTGTTAAATTTTAGCATTTTACCCCTTATTTTTCAATGTAAGTTTTTACTGGATATGTATGTATATTAACTGAAGATAATGGCCACAAGAACCTTGCTTTAAGTACCAGGTTTTAGCTTTGAAATAACTTTCTGAAATGGATCAAGAAACCTTTAAAAAGTTTAGAATCTAATTGAAATTTGGCTCTCTAAAAATCGTTTAAAAAAATAACAAGTAAGAGTGTTATTTTCCATCACCATCAAATCATTGCCGAAAATGAATGCTTCCTTATAAATAAACTTTGATATTTAAGATACGATGCTTTTGTTATTATCAAGACAATTTTCTCATTTATTACATCTATATAGAATTTTACCATCATACATATATAGATGTTAATATGAACATTAGGGTAATATTTGGAAGAGGGCCTTTAATGAGACTCTTCTGAATTCAGTTCAGATTAGTTATGGCGCGATCCTCGTAAAATTTTGCAGAAAATTTTTCGGTCATACAGGTGTTGTTTATGTTGAATTTCATCGCTGTACTCGCATTTGTAAGTCAGTAAAGGCACCATGTATGGGGGGTAGGATCGATTACTGACCAACCATCATAGAATTTGGTAGAGAAATTTTGGCTCGCACAAAACTTATTCATGCATTTTTAAGTCTGTAATGAGCGTTAAAGTCATTTTCTGAAGGGGATCTTATATGAGGGGTAGGGTCAAATATTGATCGATCCTTACAAAATTAAACAAAGATAAAAAATTCTGAGCGTTAAAGTCATTCTGAGCGTCAGAGAGCATATAATAGACAAATCCAAAAGAACATGTGATATCGCAATACAAAGGCGCAGATTGTTAAGAAACCGGAACTGACAGAATTAGCAACATAGGTGCAAAAGAAGAAGAGCCCAACGCTCGAGAAGACAATTTAACTTTAAAGAACGAACTCTAGAATACTAAAAACAAGAAGAGCAAAAAGAGTCTGCTTCAAACAAATATGCTTGGAAACTGACTCAGACTAATGGGGCAAAGCTTACAAAGTGTTTACGTCGAGATTCAAAAGAAAAAATCGTTAGGACTTGTCTGCGGAACATCAACGTTTGGCTAAGTTGTCGGATTGAACAGAACATGCAGAAAATAAATATACTACCAGTAATAGAAGATGAATTGATCCAATTAATAAATAATATTTGAGATAGAAAGGTTCCTGGCACAGATGGCATACCAAACGCAGCATTTATGCTCGCAATCAGGAAAATGCCTGAATAAATTTCCGACCTGTTTAACCAATATTTGAGGGGAGGTATTTTTCCAGATCGCTGAAAAACAGACAGACATTGGTATTAATCTCAAAACCTAAGGAACATATTGGTGACTCGTCGTCGTATAGACCAATATGTCTGCTAGACGCAATAGGCAAACTGAAGGAGAAAACTTAATACTAATCGTTGAAGCGAAAAACGGTCTGTCAAACTGCCAATAAGGCTTTCCTAAGGCAATCCATATGGTCACAGAAACAGCACAGTCTCGGCAAGATTTATTGGCGAAATAAATCGCCATAAATAAATCATAAGATTAGGGATGAAAAGCGCTGGACTAGCCTAACATAAAGTCTTTTTGATTAGTAGTCGTCGGAGCATTGATGTCTAAATCGCATATGAAATACTTATTCACGATGATTGAAGCAAACCTAAACTTCAAAGCATATATCGACTATATATCCCAGAAAGCAGTAAATGTAGGAGTTGAAATAATGATGCTAAACCTAAATGTTCCAAGGCCATCAAAGAACAAAATTATAAATAATGTAGTCACTTGGTCGATCCTGCATGCTGCTCCTATTTCGTTAAGAGCCTTTAAAGTAAGATATGCAGTTAAAGCAGTCCTATCAGTCCACTGTCTATGTACTTTGCGCGCGTGTCCTGTCGAACAACATTGGATGTTGCAGTGTATCATATCGGGAATGATTCCCATACTGACTATGTACTTTGCGCGCATGTCCTATCGAACAACATTGGATGTTGCAGTGTATCATATCGGGAATGATTCCCATAGACATCCTAGTTGACGAAGCCAATCGAATCTACGAGAGGAAGAGAAAAATAAATCAAAATGTCAGCTTTGTGAAAAGGCTAGAAAGAGAGTATTTGGCAATCACGATGGGAAGAATATCAAAATGAAGATGGACATTGGAAGTCATACCCAATATAAAAATATGAATAAACAGGAGGAGAAAGGTTATTATCTCACACAGTTCCTATATGAACACGGAGGCTACAGAAGTTAATTGCACAAATTTGGACTCGACGAATCACATCACTGCCCAATCATAGAGAAAAGCACGAGCAGGCTATGTTGTATTGGACAAGGTTTAATAATGAATGACAGATATTGTGCAGAAAAAAGTTATTGGGCTGCAATTTAATATATACATACATTTATCCAATTCACTACCGATGTCGTATCGTTGTATGTCATAAAAAATTTTTGAAACAATAATACAAATATTACGACGTACTACGACATAACCGTAAGACACCAATTGTAAATTGGACAATAATATTCTGAACATTCTTTAGTACCTTTAGTAACTTTAGTACAATATTTGACAGAGGGCAACTAAGCCCTTACGGGCCCTGAACTTGAATGACAGTTCCGCTAGGTATATGGATAAGAAAGGTCGGTAGGAATCTGACATAACCCTCAGTTTTTGATACTGATAAAAGGAATTTCAGAAATGTTACCAACTGATCCTTTAGATAACCTTGATTGTTATTTTGCTGAAATTTCCGTTTCTGTTAACCTGGAAAGCATGTGATCATCGGTTCCTCTAGATTATGTCGCTCTATATTTAAATTCTTTCTTTATTGAACTAGGTATCCTTCAATTAACTTACATGTAACTTCAAGCAAATATGAATTTTTACTAACTCATTTTTTAATATAAAAGAAACAACTGCCTTTTAGGGCAGCAAAATTAACTAAATTTGCGTTTAGATTGATATTTGGCTGACCTAAGGGCCTGTGATTTCTGCAACTGTAATAAAAGGTGTTTTTAATACATTTTAACTCCCTAAATATTTGTAATTGGACACTATTATATTTTATTTACAGCTACAAACCGAACGATATTGTATGGCATGTGCTATTCAACTAAATAGAAATACTTTTAAATAAAAAGTCAAAAGGCCACTTCTTAAATTACAATTTGGGCAAACAACATTTTCAATTATCTGCATACAAAACATACAAAAAATTTATAAACACATACAAACACATACAATTTGGGTTTGTCCGTTCAAGGAATTCGGAACTAAAATTTGCCTGCCACCTTGTTGTCCCAATGTTAATGAAAGCAAAATATGTATCAAATGAATCGTTGGAGTAAATGAATGAATAAAAAAAAATTATTTAAAAATAGCCGGCCAAACTGGTAGTCAGTCAGTTTAGCCGGGTGTTAGAGGTCATGTTCCGCATTGTGTTAAAAGTCTCGTTTAGGTCTTGTACGAGTACATTACACATGTAATATAATAAAATGAAATTGTATCCTTTGACACACGCAGTCCTTTAAAAATAACCAAAAAAAGAACAGAGACACAAGACATAAGAAACCACCTTGGATTCCACTAAAGTCGAGGGCAATTTGTATTTTTCCAAAATAAATAATATTTGTGTTGATGTGTGAATGTATAAGTGGATGTATCTGTGTACATTGAAATAAACATTTATACGATTCCTGTTAAATGAAATTTGATCGGATTGCGTAACATAATGGAAGTAAGTTTCGGTTTGATTGTCACTTTTTATTCCAAACCATAAAAGTGAAACAACATCTGTTATCTATTTTTAAATATATTAACTAAATTTAAAACCATTTTAAAGAAATTAAGTTTTGCATTTCTTTTTGTTTTGTCGTTTTTTAAACATTTTGATGAGCACTTTTATTCATATGGAAGTATATTTATACGCTCATACTTCTGTTCTTATTTTTTTGTTCCTCGTTTGCAATTAAATTTCGAATTTTTTTTATTTCAAACCTTTGGGGAAATTAATGCAAAAAAATGATTTTTGCTGGTAGTTTTAAAACTAGACTCAACTTTTATTTGTTGTGTACTTGTCTACTATAATTCTCTTTACAACTGGTAATTAAAATTGCAAAAATTGCAGTTTTACTACACAGTTTATTGTGAAAAGTACTAAACAACTACAACAACAAGCGAATGTACTTGAGAATGTGCTGGAATACAGTGGGAAAAATATTAAATAATTTCAATTTAATTAATCTGATTTGGGGTAATACCTTTAGAATTTGTGATTTTATAAATTATGTGGTCCTCTTGAATATCTACAAGCAGTTTTAACAAGATGTAAAAGATTGTAACTGTCTCATAGAGGTTGCAGTACCGATTCATCTTCATCGAAAAAGTTTTCGATGTTAGTATTTTATATCGAATTAAAGAGAAGTTGTTAACGAAATATTCGTAACCAACAACTCAATTACATTCCATATCAATTCAAAAAAGAGTTCTTGGAGCATAGTGTTCAGAATCTTTCCTTGTTCTACAATTTGTGAAAGATTTATATAGCAGTCTTAACCAATTCACGGGGTGGCTTGTCTTAATCGTACAGTCGCTATAGCGAATGAATTACCTACTTTCCCTGGACACATAAAATATTGTATTTAAATATATCTGGTGAATCGGCTTTTATATATAGATCATATTTAAATTTTACCGAATTTGGGGCAGATGGATTATACAAAACTTTGAAATTCCACATGGGCCCCCCTTGATATTCTATCTGGGCTATTCTAGGTTTTTCCTAGGAATGATTTGACATGGGATCGAACTAGAGAAACACATAATCTGGTACCATGGGAACCGGTAGCAAATAGGACAGAGTTTTGAACTTTTCCGGTTATTAGCGAGGTCGCTTCGGAGTGCATGTGGTAGCTGTGGTTTCGGAAGAAACCACAAATTTTCTGGAAGAAAATTTTGGTTAAATGATTAATAGACGGTAAAGTCTATAATTCGGGATAGGTTCGGTGCTGTTGCAGAGACAACAGATACCCCACAGAGTAGTGACAATGGAACTAAACGTTGGAAATTAGTTCGTGTTTAATGTATACGATACGTATCGGATGCTTTTCTCAATGAATATGTCGGATGAGAAGTGTGCTGGGTTGAATGTTAATCAATTTATGGTATCTAATAAAAGTGTTACCATTGAATTTTCCTTCCTTGTCTTGGTATGTTTAGGGTTTACTCTGTTCATATCAGATTTACCACAGTGTGTTCTCAGTTGTTAAGAACAAGTCCTCGGCTTATTTAATGGATTTGTCTACTTATTACCTCTCTAGGTCCTGTCGACGAATCAACAGAGGCCATCCCATATGCCTGGTTGTAATCGGAAGTGATTTTTTTGCCTCTCGGAAGTTAAGCAAAGAGGCAATAATGGTCAGAGATTAGATATCTAGAGTATTTTAGCGAATTACTTGTATATGGACCGGCAGAACCATATAAAAAAGAGGGATGGCAGTGAGTCGTGATTATCCGCGAAATAAAGCCAACATGGTAGGTGCTCAGGTAAAGAACTTATGTTTTTAACCACAAGAAGAATATCCAAAGTGCTTTGGTCCTGTAATGTGCGGATATTGGATAGCTTGAGTATTTTAGCAAAGAATGTACTTGTACATGGACCGGCAGTACCATATTCAAAAATTAACGCACAAAGGGCGGTGGTGAGTCGTGATTATAAAAGTACAACTGTAAAGAACTTATGTTTTTATCCACAAGAAGAATATCCAAAGTGCTTTGGTCCTGTTTTTTACGAAAAAGCACCTGACTCTCACTTTTTACGAAAAGAACATTGACTCTCTATATGCATAGTGGGTACTGTATAATTGGAAGCTTATCAGAATGACTGGCTATCACTAACAAATTATGTTAGAAGTACCGATAGATTAGGACCATTGGATTAGAAAGACCGTCTAAATTAGTCAAACTAGATAGTTTGGTCTAAGAGAAATGAAGAAGTATCATAGTAAGCAGAGTAAGAATGATATTAGTTGAGTTATAAGAACAGGACAGTAAAAGAGAATCTTGTACTCAATGTTGCGCCATAAATGTCTGATAATGGAGTTTGGATTAACTAGTCTAATGCCAGATAGAGCTGATAGATCCTCCGAAAATACATATCCCAGATAATAGTTCTTCTTTGTTTTCTTGTATAAATACCCAATCTAAAATGACCGGTGATAACAGTAATCACTGGCTTGCGGCTTAGTTTTGGAAGATAAGTCACGCGCTTCGAGCATTGGCCATACAGATATTTCTGGTTGAGGTACAAGTTGGTTTGCTTCTTCATCTTGTATGATAGTATTCGCAAAACATATTTTCTATTCGTTTTTAGCATACTCTTAACGGAGTTCTACAAAAATAATCCATGCCCAAATCGAACAAATCAACTGATTTCACAAGCTTTTCAGCGACCCACCTTTAGAAACCCTATGTCATTTTATCCATACGTGTATGAAGGTCATGAAATTACTCATAATTAGAAATGTCTCTAATTGTTTAAATAAATACTAGTTACACTGTATAGTGTTTGATAACTAAGTACTAAGTATATATGTACATACACACAAAATTGCACATAGATATTTTTAGTACTCTACTTGCCATAACTAGTGAAATGTAAGGATACAAAGAGAAAATTAAATCCTTTTAAGAGGCTCTATTTGAAGGAAACTTACAAAACATATTTAGTTCATGGACTTTGCATTGCAACATTGTTGACATTGGGGAGGAGTATTAAAGTCAACCAGTCAGTTACAGACAGGATACTGCTGTCAATTTAAAAAAATATATTTTATTGTTCACATTTACTTTTAGTACTCTTAGGATATTGTAAAACAAATGAGTATGATGTTTTTGTAGGAAATGTTTCTTTGTAGGTTTATTATGTCAGAGAGTAAGTTAATAAGTATAAAATTAGAAGTAAATATTCTTAAGAGACTTTGTAGTTCAAAGAAAATTTATAGTTTCTTTACTGTACGAGACTAGTAAAAGGAAATCTATTTAGTTTTTTTTTTTCAGTATGTAGATGACTTTTGTAGGATCTTAGGTTACGTGGGTTGCTCGCTAGTTCACTCGGAGGCCTTGTGGTCCATTGTGATACCGTTAGAATTAAAATTCCCTAATATTGATAGAATGGTTTCCCTACCTAATTTCGTTGACTACTTGGTTCGTTTGGTCTCAGTTTTAATAAAACCGATCATGTTTATTAGTGACGCATCTCTGAGACATTCTAGATCATGGAAAAGAGCTCTACCAAGATAGAGTAGTCTGTGCTCTTGTAAGGCTGGTCAGTCACATAGAAGATGTTGTACCGATTCCACTTCTTCTTCGTCTAAGCAGCTTTTACAGTAGCTACAATTTGGGTAGCCCATACGTTCCGACATATGTCCAATCATACAGTCCCCAGTGATTATACCAGTTAGAAGCATAATCGAGTTCATACTAAGAGCCTAATCGAGTTCGTACCTAGTCCTATCTGTTGTCAGATTGGGCCAGAGCAGTCTCGATATTCTACAAGTGGTGATATTTGACCACGTGAAGTCCGCCTCACTTAAGGCCCATTCATCTATCAATTTTGATAGACGAATTAGCCTTATGACCGCGGTGTACATTCAATACACAATGTATGGTTTAAGACCCCATCTTTTCCCAAAGGTTTTCTTACATACATATATAGAAGGCCTTCTTCATTCGACTCTCAGCATTAGGTTTCCACATGAGCTTAAAGTCTAAGATTACGCCAAGATATTTGGCTTCCCTTGAGGTATTCAGAATGGTACCATCCAAACGCGGATGTCTGAATTCAGGAATTTTGTACCTCCTGGTGAAAAGAACCAGTTCAGTTTTGGCCGTTTTCCTTGGCCCATGATAGTAGAACGCTGAGGGCTGATCCCTTGAATTCACTTATTGTGGGAAGAAATTTTTCCCTTTAATAAGAAGCACAACGTCGTCAGCATAGGCGACTACTTTGAAGCCCATTCAACTGAGTCTGAAAAGGATTATATTTACGACAAGATCTCACAGAAGTGAAATCTCATAAATATAAACTAAAAAACAAATTAGTTAGGAAACAAAAAAAAAAAAAAAATACTGCACTATTTCATTTATACCCCAGGGAACAGGGCTGCACTATTTCATTTATACCCCAGGGAACATTTGTTAATAAAATCATATCTATAAACATATTTAAGTTTAAATCAAGCAGTGATAGCCTGTTTTCTGTCAAGATTTTGATTAGAAAATTGTTAATGATTTTACAGTATTTGCAAATTATAGAGACAAGTAGTTCTTTAAAAGCATTAAGTATGTCAAGTACACATACATATATGTGTGTATATACAATTTTAAAACTGATGATCAGAATTACTTCTTACTTAGCCATATAATCGACCGTCACTATGTGTGTATGTATGTGTTTCTTAATATTAATTTAATTAATAAGTAATTTACTTATGCGTGTCAATGGTTTATTCCATTACAGTTTAACATTTACACCTCCATTTGATCCACCCCCTTGACTTCACATGTCGCATTATACGAAATTATTTTTTAATAGAATTCGCGTTTTTTTTACACAAGTTGTAATTATTTGAATGTTTAGCAAATAATGTGATGAGTTTAACTAACAATTTAATGGAAATTTTATTTGGAAGACGAAAACAGAACAAAATGATATTAATAATTGTCAGCAGACACGCCAAAACACAATTTAGCAAATAATGGCACAGAAATATTATTTTTATAGAGAGAAAATTATATGTTGACGTGTTGTGGAAATATTCAGACAAGAAAGAAAAACACCAAACAGATAAATAAAATGTCAATGAACTTTTAAAGTTTAATTTGAAACAAAAGCTTTAAGTTGAATTTAATATTGTAAAACAATTACAAATACATATATGAAAGTCTGTATACAAACTATAGAAATTTCGAATCCTTTGAAGTCCTTTTCCATTTATTTAAAATACTTTGGTGGTAATTTAAATATTTTGTACAAGTATCTGTTTAAAATTGTTGTGTGTTTGCGTAGGTATGCTGGTATCTCTCTAAATCAATGGTGCCCAAAATCACTATTCCCTATCACGCGAGATAGGGCAAGAATATTCTGCTGACGTTGCGTTGACTCACCTACACTATAAGCTTACTTGTGTATTTTCTTATTTGAGCATGTGCTAGTTGATTATCTCTCAACTTGCAAAACAAAATCAGCTCAGTTGCTGATCAGCATTTGTCGAAGTAAGATCTGTACGCAACTTTTTTAAAATCCACACAGAAATACAACAACAAAATTTTGAGAAAGCCGAATTTATGTAGGTGAATGAGAGAGCACAGCTGATAGTTTTTTATATATGAACTTTAATGTACGCTGTCTGTCAAAATCCATAATATCAATTTGACAGTTAGAATATACTTTTTAGTATGCAGTCATTTTATTAGTACAGTTTTATTTTGGGTTACATTTTGTTCTCTGCTGCTTTACCAATACAAATGAATGTGTAACAGTGTGTGTGTGGGCAACACTGCTCTAAATACAACAAGTATCTTTTGAATACATTTATTTGTGTATTTTTGAGGTTTACCACAACATACAGTTGGCAATTTCTTAATAAAATTCTTAATACTGTGTAAAATTTTGAATTTTATTTTAACAGTGTTTTGTAAAATGTTGAAAAAACATTAATTTTCTTATCACTCAACCAGACATCATGTTCAAATATCATTGTGGTTGTTTACTTATTTATTTCTGTGTATGTATGAATGTATGTTTTACTCTGTTTGTGGGCAATGTATGCAGTTTTCTTTGAATATTTGTTAAATGTTAAATTTAAGGTAATTTAAACATGAAGATGAGAAAATAACACATACAAACGAAGTATAAATTCAACTAACCAAACTAACTTAAACAAATCAAATACAATTAAATTTAACCAACAACAAATTAAATCTAAACCAATTAAATTATATGAAGTAAATGTTAAATCATTTTGCTTATACTTCAACTTGCAGAAGCCTGTATCTTAAGAAACCAAATGAAAAGTAGAAACAAAATTAAACAGATTTATAAAATAACAAACAATCAAAAAGAACAAATCCATTAGAATCGAGAGTAAGTTTAAAGATGAAGCTTTTCTTGTACAAAAATCACCACCTAATCGGCTCCGAGATTGAAATATAAAATGAAATTTCATACATTTTAAAACTTAAAGCAATTCAATTCATCTCTCAAAGATTTTCACTGCACACCTAATATTCGCATATTCCCCAATTAAATGGCTGGACACAAGGGTAATATTTTTCCCAAACCCTGAAAACCTAGTTACACGACGTATAAGTCCTAGCGACAGATAAGCCTTACATCGTTCCTACTTGAAACCTTGAAACGGTTAGTCGATAGTTAACAACAGTATAACAGACAAAGACCTTTAATCAAAGCAGAATGCTTTTGTAAAGGATCATAGGTGGAAACCGCGTTCAATGAAGTTGTCCTCTATATACATATGTAGGTGAATCTTTCAATAGCTAATTTTATACACTGACAGCCTTCAATAACGTGTACACTGTTATCCAACTCCAACTCTTATCCAACTCTGTAACTCGATTCGAAAGCTTATTTGTTCCAATCGAAATACGGAGTAACTTCTATGTTAACCGGGTGCTCCATAACTAGATCAACTACATTCTAAGGAACAGATGGATAAGCTGCGAGATGTACTATATAACTATCAGGAAAGGGGTGTTTCGTATAGGATACAATTGTCTCCCTTTTTACTCTGGATAACCACGATTAATAGCCTTCCATAACCGAGAAAGGACTTAGATCTTTCTACTATGTAGACGATGCCTTAATGCTCCCAAATTACTTGTGTAGAAGGGTTGAAAAGGCTCTGAATATGGACTTGAGCTGGGCTAAGCTGAGATGCCTCATGGTTAACCCTACGAAGACGGTATTGAACCCTGTTTCCTGGGCAAGATGATACTGGTGAAAGATAGGATTAAGTACTTAGGTGTAATCTTTGAGCGTAAATTAAAATGGTGGCACCACATAGACTACTGTGGTGCCACTATAGGATCAACAAGGCTATGTAGGAGAACCATAGGCATGAAATGGGTCCTTAGTCCTTCTTCTTATGACATATTGGTTTTTATAAAAGTGTAATTAGATCAATTCTAACGTATGCTTCTATAATCTGGTGTAATATAAAACTACTACAGGATGTAAGTGGTATCATGAGTACTACGTCAATCAATGCGATGGAAACGTTGCTAGATATTCCACCAATTGAAATATAAATATAAGAAATATGAGGCGACAATTACAGCCGAACGGCTCATATCTTTAGTTGAACTGACCAAAAGCGAATATGGGACACGTCATCAATGTATACCGGAAGGCTATACACAATCATCGGAAGTGCACGATTGCATACTAAACACAGAATATTACCGAAACAGGTCCCATATAGATTATCATGATCAAGCGGAACATTAAAGGAAATACCGGTAGGAATCCTTTGCTACATGGGTGATTCTAAATTGGGGGACAAAATGGTCTGGGGGTTCTATATTGAAGACCAGAAATATTCTACCGTTTACCTAATCACAACACCAGCTTCCATTCAAAAGTCCGAGCAATAACGTAAATTGGATTAGAATAAATTACCGACAGCCAGAAGGCAGTAAGGGCGATATCACGTTATAAAGTTAAATTAAGTACGTGTTGGATTTTAAGAAAGTTCTAACGGAATACTCTCCCAGAAGTAAGGTTTACATCATATGTGTACCAGGTCATTAGGAAGTATTTGGCAATGTAATAGCTTTAAAGGGAAGGGAAATAGAGGTAGTAGAGGTAGAGGTGGGAAATAAAATAACATCGCACATACATATATCACTTATGTACGACTAAACGTCGACATATTTTGTCTTCAAGCATTCCAAAAAAGTGCCTTTCGTGTAAATTCTACCTAGTTGAATTTCTGATCAATTCTGAATTAACTAGCCATCTGGCTATACTGTGTCAATAGGTAAAAGATGGATTGATACATCTTGATGTAAGAAAATATATACTTTTGTTGACTACTAGCAATATATATTATTTTATGTATTAACAAGGACCTTGTCGATTAAAAACTATTGAAGCTTTTCTGGGAAATAAACCAACAATTGCCTACACCGTTAACGATATGTCAAATGCTCTTACTAAATAAATTCTTAGTTGTTTCAAATTATTAATTAATCCCAGACGTTTCTCTTAACTCTGAGTCTCTCAAAAGAAATATCTACCAACAAAATGAAAACAAATAAGAGCGGCGGCACCAGATCTAAAGGATGTTAAATAGTTGGATTCAACAATATTGTTGTTACTTTATGCTTCTTCTTTTTACCACTAACACACAACAACATCATTATGATTATTGTTAATTTTAACAAGGCCAATATTATCAGGACCAAAGGCTAAAAAAAATAAATAAAGAAAATCTGATGATGGTTTTATATGATTAGTGCTCGTTACTCGATTCAAAACAAACCAACAAGACTCAACTGACTGAGTCCCTACTATTACTACTACGAGTACAATAAATAAATTATTTATTTATTTCGTAGGTAAGATTGTTGCTGTGTGAACATACATACATATCAGTCTGTCTTTCTGTATATTGTTGACTCGTTAAATAAATATTTATATTAGTTATCGCACGCGATCGTATCTTTATTTGAAATCTTAAAATACAAATACGATGACGACGACGTCTCACTTGTACATTTCATTTCACATGATTTTATGGTCTAAACGAAATGCATCCATCATATTTATCTGGTTTGGTGCTGATCATTTAGCGGCAAAGTACAGAAGATAGAAGAACAAAATACAAAAAATTAATTTGTTGCAATTTAACCAAACTACAAATACACATCTAATTGACCCACCAACCGACTGACGATTTCACTCATTGACCAAACGATCGTATAATTGGTGCAAGCACTTAAATGTGCATTAAAGAATTTTTGATTTCAATACGACAATGAAAGAACAAAAAAAGTCTAAACAAACAGTTCTCATGACTTGCTTTTTTTTCATTTGGTTCTAATATAATTTTAATCTAATTTGATGACGTTGTATTAGGGATAAGCAGTTTTATGTTTGAAATACATACATACATATATTTTTCTTTGAATTGCATTAAAATGTATGTACATATTCGGGATATTTGTAAAATTTTATGACGATCAATGTCCGTTTGTCTGTCATTGGTACAGTCCAATATATAAAAATCTCCGAATTATTTCCTGAAAATGGGTCAAATCGGTCAACCGGTCATTTTAGATCAAAATGGTCGTCTGTCTTTTATCCAAAAACAAACAAACATTCGATAAGTCTCAAGTGAAGCGACTTGGGTCTATAGGAGAATTTAAACTACATTAAAGTCAAAGAAATACTCCTAGGCCACTATCGGCCCTGTTGTGTGATATTTTCATAGAAAATGTTTGTTGGCAGAAAAGAAAACAAAACCTTATATAGTATGCACTGAATGTTTAATCGTCTCATGTTCAGAAACTAACTTTTCTGAACGTAATTCCCAAGAATTTTCAAATCAATATTCAGGAATTATACCACTCCCAAGAAATTCGAATCTAATTTCAACGAAAGTCTGATACTGACAAAGAAAGTCCTCCAATATCTTCTTTACATGCACTATAATCGTCTGAATCCGCACGTCCAAGTTTATATAAATGTGCCCCTAGTCTTGTGTGTATACACTGAATATATGCCATTATACTAACCTCAGACTTGCTAATTTTAATGAGGCTACTCGTCCTCCTCTCGTTAGGGTGACTCCATAGGATCTTTGTGTTTCATGGGGTTCTCTCACCCATATTTTTAATTTAGAACTCAATGCGTCGAATGGGTTTGCTTTCGTCAGATTAACTACCTCGAGCTTTCTTTCGTTTAAAGCTAGTACAGTCGCTCTTCCGTTGCCGTCCTGAGTGGCCTGGTACCCATATGATGGAAACCTTACTTCTGGGAGAGTATTCGGTAAAAGCTTTACAATCCAGTACGGTTTTAGATTTAACTTTTTCTCCAGTTATAGCCCTAATTGTCTTCTGGCTGTATGTGAATACGTTAACCCCTATTGGTTCCATATTTATTCTAATCCAATATACGCATTCCATTTTTGCTCGGACTTTAGCCTGTAAGCTGTGGTTGTTATCCTCCACTTTAATTTTCGGTCAAGTATTGCACCTAAGTACTTATCTCTATCGGTCACTGGTATTTTCTTGCCTCGGAAGAAGGGTTCAATATGTTTAGACATTTTTGACTTTTTGTAAAAAGACAGATTCCGTCTTCGTCGGATTAACATTGAGGCTTCTCGTTTGAACACAGCTCAAGGACGTATTCAGAGTATCTTCATCCCTTCTACACTAGTAATTTGGTTCCTTTCCCCAGACGATGGCATAACCTTTCTCCGTTATGGTCTTTAAGAGGCTATTAATCGTGGTTACCCACCTTGTCCCTTAGCATGTAGTTGATTCAGTTACGGAACACCCGGTCAAAATAAAACTGGTCTAAGCATTGTACGTTATCGAAGGCACCTTCGATGTCAGTGAATTTCGCTAGTGTATACAGTTTACAGTCAAAGGTTTCACCTAAATATAAAGTACATAACTGCATTCAACGCGGTTTCCACCGAACGTCCCTTAACATATTTGAGGTCCTTGTCTGATTTACTTCTTTTAATGATACTATCGACTATCCGTTCCAAAGTTTTAAGAAGAATCGACATAAGGTCGATATGACTTTGGTGTTGCCTAACTAGGATTTCCGGATTTGGGTATAAATATTACCCTTGCATTTTGCCATGAAATTGGGTTATATGCGAATTTTAAGCATGCTGTGAAAAACTCGGTCTTTTTTGTGCTACCCCCAGCTACAACGTTCTTACTTTTCCTATGTGCCTCTTCAAAAGAAGTTGGAAATTTAGGTGATTTAATCCTGAAACCTTGATTCGAATTGTCCAAGGTTCCTGTATTAAAGCTGGTAGCTGTCTCGCTCAATGGAGGTTTATTTGGATAACTCAAGCATTGTCATTCTTTAAAGTGTCTTCTAGCGACTTGATGATCTTCCGGATAGCCTGAATGATGCAGCGAATAGCAGTAATTTTAATGGGTACAATCCCAGTGAAGCGACTTAGAAAGCTTAAATTTGATAGTAGTAGTTTTGAATATGGTTTAAAGAATGTTTCTAAAAACATTTGTTTAACCAATAAGAAAACCCAAAAATGTTGTTCCGACATTCTACTGTAGTGTTATTTGCTCTGTAGGGCCCTGATGGGAAGGCTTAAGAGAGTTATGTCACTCTTTTTCAAGATGTACCTTGTTAATAAGAAATTTGGTACCAGAGAGATTGAAAACCGCTCTTTTAAAAATCATAAAAAACCCATAACTGAACTTATCGGTATAATGTTAATGTGTTGTTTCTTTATAATTTATACAAACAAATTTTAATTTATTTCCAGTGAATATAGCAGATGTTTTTTTTCAAAAACACAAATTTTGATATGAACATTTGATCTACTTTTCTTAGTGATTTGATCCCTAAAGTTAAACAATTTAAATCTGTTAGTTTTTTCTTACTTTCCTGGATGACCATTCATTCATTCACTTTTGTTCGTTTGGCTAATTGTCTTATAATTCCTTTGTTCTTTAGTTTGTTTAGATATTCATCAAAATTTAATAAATACAATTTTTACTTTACGGATTTCAACTGCATAAAATATGTTATTCTTAACGTTTTGTCTTTAATCTAAAAATAGCCCTGATTGTTGGCCACTTATGCAGATGGCTTTCGATCATATCACGCGTCAATAGTCGTCAAAACGCGTGCTCCCGGTACAATTCAAAACAGTTGTTCATTTAGCAAAATGATTATTTTAAATTCATGCAGCCAGTCAGTCAGTCAATGAATATTGACCGTTTTTTACGTATTTGAAAATATTGACGATAGTGTATAGAATTGATGGAGTTGTTTGTTTGTTGGTCATGGCATTATCTGTGCATATGTTTTGTTATTCTTATTGTTGTTGTTGTTACTATTGTTACTTATTTGAATAGGAATTAACTGGGCTGTAAATTCGACATTGATTCAGCCATTCAGTCAATACGTCATGGCTCACACCTGCACATTATGTGGGTTATTTTTAAAACAAATATAAAAACGTTCAAACAATTGAACTGGCGAATGTAGAAAAGAATCAAGAAATAAAAGTGTATGAATATTAATGAAAATAATTGAACCAACAACAACTACAAACATTTAGGGGTTTATTTTGTATTGCACGTATTTTGTTCTGGTTTAAACGGATGTTATTGAAATAAATACGAACATAACATAGAAAACCCCAAGATTTTTTATTTTTATCTACACATTTATTTAGTTCATATTTTTGTTAAGATCCGTAATTTTTTGTGAAAAAAATCAGCTCAACGGATTTTAAAATTGTATTATTTTATATTCACTAAATTTTTAAATAAAAAAACAATTTAGAAATCATAGTAAATTTATAGAGTTGAACCCGCGAACAAGTTCTCAGAAAATTATGGTAAATTTGTATGCTTTTCCAGCAAAAAAAACGACAAATTTAAAATATTTTAATTTGAAGCCAATATGGAGAAAAATTAACGACTTTTTAATGATTATATGAATCAGTTTACCGATGTTCGTCCGTCAGTCCATCCATGTAAACTATTTGCCTTTGGACGAAGCTTATTTATTCCATTAAAAACTTTGTATAAATTACAATTCCATTGTACATAGAGTATAAAAACGTCAAAATAGTATATCACTTTTTCCCGAACGTTAACAAATTTCCTCGGCAAATGTTTTAAAGTTTTCGATAGTTTATCTAAACAAAATTTTATATTAATTAATACAAAATCGGAAATTTTTTGTATAAACAAGTGTCATTGTTTTACCCACAACATTTACACGATGAAAAAGCAAGGATAGGGGCTGCGTACCCAAATATGTATACTATTAAAAATTCATAAAATTATACCCTACACCACCTCAGTGGGGAGAGTATATTGAGCTTGTGCTGATAAAATATTCGTCCTACACTTTAAAGTCGGCTTATAATCATTTTCTAAGTCGATTAAGCTACATATGTATGTCCGTCTGGCTGAATGGCTGTCCATGTAAACCTTGTGCGCAAGGTACATGTCGCAATTTTCAAGATAATTGGTAAATTTGGCACACATGCTTTTATTGGCCCAAGAAGCCTATTGAAAATGGTCTATTATTTCACCTGCCCCCATACAGCAGAACCCCTCAAAAGGGTCTTTGAGCTCATAATTATGTTAAACTAGCTATACCCAGTGTGCTTTGCTACCCTAAGAGCTATATGTATAAATAAAAAACCCACTTAACGATTTTAAAGATTCTAACTACAATAGTTTTCCAGATTTATAATATGTTACATATGGGCAATTCCATACGCTTGTATGTGACATTCGCACGCCTTCAGAGTGGTATAGATTTTGTAAAATTAGGAGTACTTGGAAAACAATTTTGTCATTCTGTTCCATTTAAAGAATACTATATTTGCAAAAGGAATTATCACATTCGGAACCTTGTTTTCCAAAATATGGATTAAAATATGGCGATATAATACGTGCCAAAAATGGAAGTGTTTTTAAAGTACATGTAAATATTTACGAAAATCTGCGAATTCTGTAGGTGTATCTCTTTTGTTTTAATTTCTTACACTATGGGACACATTTTTCATTAGAAATCCATAATTTTTAAATAAAAAAAAATTAATATAATTTTATAATGAACATTTTAAATATCGTACATGACACATCGTACGTAACAGAATTTTCTCCTGATTTTTTTTTTTTTTTTGGTTATAAAATATATATTTTGGAAATATATGCATACACACACTTCAACAAAGCAAAAGGAGTAGGAAAGTGCAGTCGGACATGGCCGACCTATACACATGTTTAAGCAATTTATAGATAAAAATAAAAAATTGGAGTTATATGGCGACTAGGGTCAAATATGGACCGATCCTCATAAAATTCTAGGGTGTGATTTTAATTCATATAAAACTTATTTGTGCCAAATTTTATCATAATACTAGTAATTAGAGGTGAGTTACGGACGTTTAAGTGTTTTTCTGAAATTAAACTTTGAATGGAACTAGGGTCAAATGAGGCCCAATTGTTATGAAAATCGGCGTAAAGGTTTAGGCTTATAAACATTTTAGATCTGTCGATTTTTGAAGGGATAGTATTATAATTAACTGAATTATGAGCTAAAAAGTGATATTTTCGGGTCCGTTTGTATGGCGGTTATAAGGGTTTTATTTTTTCAGTCGTAGTTTACCTTTTCATGGAATTGCCCATATGAGAGATGTCAAGCAAATTATTGCAAGTTCGCCAGTTTCTATCTATCGCCAATTTCTATCTATCTATGAAAAATTTTAATAATATAAGAGTTTCCAAGATACACAAAATTTTGTATTTAATTCATATATGTTGTGCCAAGCCACTTATTGAAAGTCCGCCCGTTATGCTCTAAATGTTCACATGAATGTCAAAGTTCTTCATGTAAAATTTGAAGATATACAATACTCGAATTTTTCTATTCGATTCATGTGAAGGCTTCATGCTCCCCAGATGAAAGTCTGTACTTTTTCCTCCAAAATGTTCAGATAAATATTAAAGTAATTTGTGCAAAATTTTAAAAATCGAGTTCTATTAGTTTCCCAGATAATCGAAATTTTATGTTTAATTCATATGGGAGGTGCCAAGTTACCCAATATACCCGTTATACTCTAAATGTTCAGATGAATGTCAAGATTCTTCAAGTAAAATTTGAAGATGATAGCTCTAATAGTTTCTCAAATATACGAGTTTTTCTATTTAACTCATATGGGGGCTTTAAGCCCCCCCCCCAGATGAAAGTCCGCTTTTTGTTCCTCCAAAATGTTTAGATGAATATTTAAGTTCTTCGTGCAAAATTTGAAGAATTTAGTTCCATTAGTTTCCCAGATAAACGAGTTTTTGTATATAATTAATATGGGAGGTGCCGCTCCACTCATTGGTAGTCCGCCAATTTATTACCCAAAATGTTTAAATGGATGTAGAAGTTATTCGTGCCAAATTGGAAGATTCTAACTGTAATAGTTTCTAAGATAAACGATTTTGTGTATTTAATTTATATGGGAGGTTCCACGCCCCCTAATGATATTCCGCCTACTTTTTGTCCAAATAATCATATTGACACTAAAGTTGCTCCGACAAAATTTGAGGACGCTAACTGTTATATGATCTCAAATATACGGATTTAATATTTTCTTAATATGGGCGTGGCTCCTCGCTTACTTGGAATTTCAAAATAAAAAGTAGCCTATTACCTATTCCAGACATACAGGAATACGATGTGAAATTTGAAGAAAATCGGTTCAGCCGTTTAGTAGTCTATAACCTTCAAACATACAAACTTACAGGCGTCATGAAATAACTCCCCACGAAATAACTCCCCAAAACAAAAATGAAATAAGACCTCAAATTTGGGGACATATTTCATTATGAAATAATTCCCCAATTTAAAAATGAAAAAAAGCCCCAACGAAATGAAATAACTTCCTAAATTAAAATGAAATAACATGCCACTTTTGGGGATTTATTTCACATGAAACAAATCCCTAATTTTAAAATTAAATAAGTTCCCATTTAAAAATAAAAAATTATGGAACAAATCGGTTTTAGTGTCATTTCTAAAAAAAGTAGGTCGCTCCTACTTTCTAGTGGGGCTTTAAAGTTTATTACATTTAAGTTTAATCGCTTAATAAAGATTCCCTTAATAGCCGGCCTGCGGCCGGGCGGAAAGACTTTCTACTCTATGGTATGTCCAACGACGGCTTCGCTTAATAAATATTTCCTAAATAAACGCAAGGATTTACCACTCTATAATATGACCAACAACGGCTTCGCTTAGTAAAGTTTTCCTAAATAGCCGGCCTAAGGCCGAACACTCTTGATACAGAGAGAGTGTATTCTTAGCGAAGCCGGTGTCTAATGTACCCCAGAGGATAAAACCCTTTCGCCCGGCCGAAGGCCGGCTATCAGACATCTATTATTTATTTCATGTGACAAAAGTAATATTATGAAATTACTTCCCAAAAATATTTTAAGGGATTTATTTCATTTTTGAATTTTGAGGAATTATTTCATAATGAAATAACTCCCCATTTAAAATGTGAAATAATGCCCCAAGAAGCGAATTAAATCCCCAAATTTCGTTGTTTTTGCTTTCTGAACAAATTTTTAGGGAGTTATTTCATTTTTGTTTTGGGGAGTTATTTCGTGGGGAGTTATTTCATGACGCCAAACTTACAAACATATAAACATACAAACAAACACACATTCATTTTTATACATAGATATTCCTGTATCTCGATAAAAAGCGGCAGGGCTAAGTTTTATACAAGCCTTGATGACCTCGATTGCCAAATTTCATAAAGATCGGGCCTCATTTGACCTTCCATACAAAGTCACCTTCATATACTATATAAATCTATTCAGAAAATTTTATCGTGATCGATCCATCTTTGTCCCTAGCCCTCATATAAACCCTCTTTCAGAAAATGAGTTTTTCGTCCATAAATTCCTTAAATGTATCGGAAACAAGGTAATATTGAAGAAAAATGCTTTATTATGAAAAATAAATCACATTTAATATTGATAACTAGTGTAGGGTATCATGTGGTCGGTTACGCCCCACTATACATTCTTAATTGTTTTATTTGTGAATGGTTTTAGAAAAGGTTTTTTCACCAAAATGACCCAATAAACTGAGAGAGCTGAAATTTTTCATAAATATTCCCTATGAAAATAGGCAATATCGGCACAATTTAGTTTTATGTAGCGGGGAATTATTATAATATATATTATATTTATAATCGATTGAACCTCCATTCTCTATACTCTCCAAAAAGTGACTTTAACCTCTCATATGTTATATAAGCAAGTTTTATAGGAACGTAAAACTCCGTGCTTAATTTTATGAGGATCGGATCATATTTAACATAACCCCTACTGAGATCCCTTTAAAAAATTACTTTAATTATCATAACGGGTAAAAAAGTGCCGGTATTGAATTGAAATTGGATATGAGATTATATTTCTGGCTACATATTTCTATAATGATCGGTCCTACACCCATATAAGGTTTCCTTCAAAAGATGACATTAACGTAATGAAATTTGTCAGAACAAGTTTTATAGAAACAAGAATAAATTTTAAATTTATAAATTTTAAAAAATTAATAAATTAAATAATTAGAAAATAGCTTAAAAAATACTAGTTTATTATATCTAATGATATACAATTCCCAAAAGAAAATTTATTTGGTTATCATAATTAATCTTTTCGAAATTATTTTTCTACAACATAATTCACGAATTAGGTTTTTCTCTTATCTAATATCTAAAGTTCAATATTGTGAGTTATTGACATGATCACAATGAATGTACAGGGCAATATGTATGTTTTATGTGTTCGGTTCTTTTTTTTTTAATTTTTGTCGGTATTTTTAATGTCTATTTTAATATTTTGATTTGATTAATTGTATGTTTGTCACTTTAAATAAAAGAATAAACGTATTTTATATGTAAATTACTAATTTCATTTCATTGTTCTTGTAAATGTAATTGTCGATATCATATGAATGTACTCGCACATATTGCGTTTGTTATTAATTATTATTTTCTCGTATTTGTAATTCTTTTTATTTGAGCTTTTTCAATATAAAAAAATGGAAATTCAGATGACCTCTTTCGTGAGGGAAAAGCTTTATGACTGTGACAATGTAGGAGGTCTTTGACAGGAAATAGAAATTCTATTTATACGTAGGTTTCTAAGCTTAACAAAGTATTAATATATTCGTTCAATTGCATTGGAACGTGGCATGACTATTTTTAGTAGAGAAAACGGGTCCCAATAGAAATTGACGGGTGTGTTGGTTAAAAGACTAAACCTATTGTTGGCTTCTAAACTTTAAACACAATTTGGAAAAACAAAAGAATCCAATTAGTAAATGAGTTACGGATGTTATTCATATATGGAAGAGACCACACGAAGAAATGTAATAGATTTGATATCGCTTATTTACATATATATTTTTTAAAGTCCACCAAAAATCTTAGGAAAATAATTTGCATATATGTATATAATATATTTACATATAAACATTTATCAAAGGTTTATAAATCAAATTTTCATACAAAATTTGTTCTACAAACATTTGATGAATAGAATAAGACAGATAAAATATAAAAAATAGTTCTTAATTTCGATAATTCAACAGCTTAAATTAACAAAAATCTAAACTTAGGAACGATTTTTCTAACGCACAGTGGGGCAGAATGGAAATTTTTTGGAAATAAATCTGGCATTTCTAAACGGCTGATCCTTGGCGTGAGCGTAGCCAAGGAGCATTCGAGTTTAAGTTTTGAAGATGAACCCTGCAGATGCCCCAGGGACGGCGCTGTGGCGGCTCAAAGTAGGGTACCTACGACATGTAAAATTTTTAAACTCGTGCCATTTTTTTGTTTTTCACCCAAATACAAAGATGTTTATATTTTGTCAAAGCGCTCGACGAGATCTTGAAAAAACATGCTTGGACATACTACTTATCTCTTATAATATCCGAGTTATAGGCATTTAAAAATTTAGTGATACAAAATTTACCATACCTTGGTCCGCCTTTTTTTGAATACCGGGCGTAATTTTGAACCAAATGGACTCAATTTTTTCTTGTTAGTTAGACAACAAAATTTCCAATAATATACAAAAAATTTCAGATCAATATCGTTTACAGATCCAAAAATATACGTTTTTTAATTTAAAAATTCAAAAAATTTTAGATTTTTGGCGTTTTTTTGCCAAAAATGTGTCTTAACTCTTTTATTAATAAAATAAAATTTTTATTAAGAACATATAATAATTTTATAGTTTTCTAAAAGGTATCTTTACGCAGAAGGCTTTGGCGTAAAAAACTTGTCCTATTTTTTGAAAATGTTGCCACTGCGTCCTTCCGAATATGACCTATTTTTTATCAAAACTTCAACTTTGGGCGACATGTTCTAAAATCCCAAAGCTGGGATCAGAAAACTGAAAGCAGTTTTGGAAACCTCAATATGTTTTCTATTTACTCCAAAAGTATTTTCCCAGCCCTGAAAGAAATGTGGACCCTATGGGCAAAAAAGTAAAAAATCCCATTTTTGGGATTTTCATTCCTATTTTTGGGAATTGCGGGATGCCCTTTGACCTTTTCAATTTTTTTTTTGCATATTCTTATTTGAAATGTCAAATTTAACAAGCGTTGAAAATTTCATTGAGTTTTGTTCATAAATAAAGATTTTGTCATATATTACATATTTGTTTAATTTCTAAAACTATGATTTATATCAAAATTTTAATAGGATCGCAGATAGCTACAACAATTTAGTCCATATTTATCCCTTAATATCATTTTTTAGTTAGATATGGAAATTCTCGACCCTTTACAAAAAATTTCAAGCCAGTATCTCAATTACATTCAAAAATATGTTCATTTAAACCTGTGTCCTTTAATTTCATCTTTTTCATATTTTAGTATTAAGTATGACAGAACATACATTTGGTGTTGAATAAAATATTTGGACAATTTTTAAAAATTATTTAGTTAATTATTTTATTATAATATTGTATATAAAATAAAAAAAATTATAATTTTATTATGAGCCACGCACAACAACACCTAAATCACCCCACACAAATTACCTTTCCCGCCCACCGAAATATAAAACACAATTTAATACAATATCATCAGTTAGTATAATAGCTTTTTTTATTTGAACTGTTTATCTTAAACATAATACAATTAATTCTTACAACCTACTTATATAGTTAATTCCTAACACTACTTATTTTCTATAAAATAATCTGTCATATCGGTATACATATCCAGAAGGTAATATAAGTCCTTTAAATCATCCTTGTTTTGAGATGATAGAGTTTCATAACAAATCCATCTTTTTCGCATAGTTGAAAGAACAGGATCAGAAGATAGAAGTAAACTATTAAAAATATCTTCATTCTGTGATTGCCTGGAGCATTTTCTTGAGCTGAATAGTTGAACATGCTTAAAATCTCGATTCCTCGCTTCCTGGGCTTCTTCTGTTAACTCTCCAAGTGGAAGAATATTCGATTCAATTATTATTTGACCATGACACAATACTTTGTGTACTGCTGGTGTTAGTTCCCTCTATGGATACAGAGATACAAGTAATTTAGAAATTTCAGATGTGTATTCCCCAAATCGATTTTCATTAATTTTATGTTTACTATTCAGTGCCATTAAAATAGTTTTAACTCTTCGAAGCAACTCCTTGTCGATTCCAGTTATTTTTGAAGTAATTTCAAAATCACGAAAAAACCTTCTCGACGTATTACCGTCATTTGTACTACCGCAAATTGAAAGCGGTTTGTCGATGTTTAATCCCATCTGAACTTTAAATTCTTCTTGGATTCTGCTTTTTTCCGCAGCTCTCAGTTCTTTCAATTCTTCATTATTTTTTGTTGATTTAGTAGGATAGTTTGTTTTTTTTTTCCTGGATCGCCTTGTATGATGGTAATATATTGTGTCCTTTTTCATGCAGAGCTTTCCTTAATATTTGGTACTTATTTCGACTGAGACCCAGTTCCAACATAAGCGCTATTGCTTCCTCTTCAGTAAAATTTGATTATGATGTTGGAGTTGGTATACTTTCCACAATTCGCTTAAGTCGTTTTGGTGATGCATTAGGAAGAATAGTTGCAATATGTACGACATCCATATGTTGGTTTTCCTTTTTCAGCATTTCGTTAAATGTATCAGCAATTTCCTCATTTGAGATTGAAAAAAGTTTTTGTGTGACCCTCTTTTTTTTACCTTGAACATAAGTCTTCGTATGACTTGCAAGGCGCTCCTATTGATGTGTTGTTAGTTGAGATTTCCGTAGTAGTTTCCATCCAACTACAAAATCTTAATCGAAATTTCTTTTGATTTCCATCCACAGACTTACTTTTTACATCAAAAAGTTTTAAAAAGTTTTCAATTTTTGATATGCCTGTTTTGTCTACTTTTCTACTATATGTAGTTTTTATATAACTTGAAATGTCTTCAATTCTTTCTGGACCTTTTGAAGATATACTCCATAAAACGGAACACAACTCTTCGTACTTTAATGTAATCTTCATTGTAGATTTATTAAATATGGTACTTAAAATCTGAGAAGTTTACTTATATACCAATTCTTGTCATTTCCGATACAGGTATTCCAAAGTAAAAAATTACGAATTGTCTACCTATTAACATTTAGGACTATATTACTATAACCTGTAATTCAGTCATTGATATTTCTTATTAGTGAATGAATCGAAATTATCATTACCTGTATATTTTTACCTACATGATCATAAACGAAACAGAACGAAATGATCTGTCGAAAAAATTTAGGTAAAAAATAGTTATACATTTTTGAAAATTTAAGCATAATAGGACCTTTCAATTATAACAAATAGAAAAATAGGTAAATATAAGTTTTAAATATGTGCTGTCATACTTAATACTAAAATATGAAAAAGATGAAATTAAAGGACACAGGTTTAAATGAACATATTTTTGAATGTAATTGAGTATTGGCTTGAAATTTTTTGTAAAGGGTCGAGAATTTCCATATCTAACTAAAAAATGATATTAAGGGATAAATATGGACTAAATTGTTGTAGCTATCTGCGATCCTATTAAAATTTTGATATAAATCATAGTTTTAGAAATTAAACAAATATGTAATATATGACAAAATCTTTATTTATGAACAAAACTCAATGAAATTTTCAACGCTTGTTAAATTTGACATTTCAAATAAGAATATGCAAAAAAAAAATTGAAAAGGTCAAAGGGCATCCCGCAATTCCCAAAAATAGGAATGAAAATCCCAAAAATGGGATTTTTTACTTTTTTGCCCATAGGGTCCACATTTCTTTTAGGGCTGGGAAAATACTTTTGGAGTAAATAGAAAACATATTGAGGTTTCCAAAACTGCTTTCAGTTTTCTGATCCCAGCTTTGGGATTTTAGAACATGTCGCCCAAAGTTGAAGTTTTGATAAAAAATAGGTCATATTCGGAAGGACGCAGTGGCAACATTTTCAAAAAATAGGACAAGTTTTTTACGCCAAAGCCTTCTGCGTAAAGATACCTTTTAGAAAACTATAAAATTATTATATGTTCTTAATAAAAATTTTATTTTATTAATAAAAGAGTTAAGACACATTTTTGGCAAAAAAACGCCAAAAATCTAAAATTTTTTGAATTTTTAAATTAAAAAACTTATATTTTTGGATCTGTAAACGATATTGATCTGAAATTTTTTGTATATTATTGGAAATTTTGTTGTCTAACTAACAAGAAAAAACTGAGTCCATTTGGTCCAAAATTACGCCCGGTATTCAAAAAAAGGCGGACCAAGGTATGGTAAATTTTGTATCACTAAATTTTTAAATGCCTATAACTCGGATATTATAAGAGATAAGTAGTATGTCCAAGCATGTTTTTTCAAGATCTCGTCGAGCGCTTTCACAAAATATAAAAATCTTTGTATTTGGGTGAAAAACAAAAAAATGGCACGAGTTTAAAAATTTTACATGTCGTAGGTACCCTACTTTGAGCCGCCACAGCGCCGTCCCTGGGGCATCTGCATGGTTCATCTTCAAAACTTAAACTCGAATACTCCTTGGCTACGCTCACGCCAAATTTTATCCCGATCGGATCAGCCGTTTAGAAATGCCAGATTTATTTCCAAAAAATTTCCATTCTGCCCCACTGTGTAACGGAAGATAATGATAAGTTAGAATATATAACCTGAATCAATTTTTTTAAACAAGTAAATTTTTTATTATATGTACATTATTACATAATATGTCTATGTACATATGTATATTAACCATATAAATTACTATAACAATCTTACACTCAAATGTACAAGTACAAAGCCTACTTACTCCATTCACAGATTTGATACATGTCAACAACTATCGACAAGTTCCGCCGCCGACACATTTTATTAAAATCTTTGTTAAATCTTGGCTTAAAAAAAAATCGTACAAAACAAATAAACAGAAATAGAGTGTTACAGAAATAATTGAAATCAGCAATTCAGAAACACCAACTAAAATCACAAAAACTATAAAAAGTTTTCATTAATCCGCGCATAAACGACTACTGAGTGTATGGGTTAAAAACATACATATGAAAAGGGGAAAGATAAAATAATGTGAATGAAAAATAAAACCGAATTGAAGTGGTACTACATTTTTATACCCTACACCACTATAGTGGGAAGGGTATTATGCGTTTGTGCTGATATTTGTAACGCATTAAAATAGTAGTACCCACCTTAAAGTATACCGATCGACTCAGAATCACTTTCTGAGTCGATTTAACGATGTCCGTCCGTCCGACCGTCCGTGTGTCCATGTAATCGTTGTTATCAAAGTACAGGTCGCAATTTTCAAGATATTTTGATGAAATTTGGAATACACGTTTGAACGAAGCCTATTGAAAATGGTTAAAATCAGTCCATTATTTCACCTAGCCCCCATACAACTGAACCCCCCGAAAAGGGCTTTTGAGCTCATAATTATGTATAATATAAATGTATCTCGATGAAAGTTCGCACAACTGAGTTTTATACAAGCCTTGATGACCATGATGAATTTCGAAATGGTCGGACTTCATTTGACCCTAGCCCCATACAAAGCCCACTTCACGAAGTGACTTGAATATCCGCAACTCATTTATTAGCACTGTTATTGCAATGAAATTTAGCACAGACATATATTATATAAATACAAATCTATCCAGCCCATTTTATCGGGATCGGTCCACATTTGCTCTTATACCCCATATAAAGCCTCTTTTAGAAAATAATTTTTTCGTCAATAAATTGCTTAAATAAATCGGAATCAAGATAATATTCAAGATAAATGCTTTATTATGAAAAATAAATCACATTTAATATTCATAACTGGTGTAGGGTATCATATGGTCGGCCAAGCCCGACTATACTTTCTTACATGTTTGAAATGGAAACTGCTAAATGCTTTTAAAGATCATTAGATTAGGTTGATAGGATGATGTGTTAACTGAATGTACAGTTCAGCTCAGAAACTCAGTTTCCCGTACGTAATTCCTAATAATTTTCCAGTGTTCGTGAGGAATGTCATATCCAGAATAGTATCACTCCCAAGATATTTAGATATAACTTCGACGAATGCCTGACGGTGACAAAGAAAGTGCTCCAGAGTTTTACTGTCCTATCCACATGCTCTACATTCGTCTGAATCCCCACGTCCAATTTTGTATAGCCGTGCCCGTAATTCTGTGTCTCCATTCAGAATGCGTACCGTCGTACAAACCTCAGACTTGTTAATTTTGAGAAGATATCTACTCTTGCTTTCATTAAGGTCACCCCAAAGGATCTTTGTGGTTCTACCCACCGTTTCATTATTCCAAGAGGTCTTATGGGATTCTCTCACCCATATTTTTAATTCATCCTTCGCTGCGTCGAATAGTTTTGCATTTGTAAGGTTAACTACCTCAAGCTCCCTTCCCTTTAATGCTAATACATTCGTCCTTTCGTTGCCAACTACTCCCGAGTGGTCTGGTAACCAATGATTTAAACCCTACCTCTGGGAGAGTGTTCAGTTAAAGCTTTCTTACAAACCAATACGGTCTTAGATTTAACTTTAGCACCTAATATTGCCCCAATAGTTTTCTGGCTGTTTGTAAATATGTAAAGTCCTGTGGGCGGTATATTTATTCGAGTCCATTCTGTTATTCCTGGTACTTCTGCCTGGAAGCTTGTGTCGTTTAAGGTCATTAGGACTTATATAACTTATGGTTCTCTTGTCTAGTGGAAAGCTGTTAAAGAAATTTTTCCAAACGAGCGCGTGCCTATGGTGGTGATCTGTCCTGCTATCATTTCACTTCAGTTGAGGAAAGGTAGATCGTCCACCACCTGGGAATCTTATATTTTTCTTCGCATACAAGTAACGCAATACCAGCGACATGTGTTGATCTGCTCCCAAGACATATGTCGTCGTACCTTGACCTCCGTGGTATTCCGTGTAGGGGAGAAAAAGAAGAATGTACTCGGAAAGAGCTCTAAGCCATCATACTAAATCCCAAAACGAATGAAGTACAGCCAAGGGTAAAGGACGTGAGTGATAGTATAGCTAAGCTACACGAATTTTCACCTGGAAGCTTGTGTTGTGATTAGATAGGTTTCCTTGTTTTTAATAGAGATCCCCAATCTTGTTTTTTTTACCAGTTTAGAGACATCATTGAAGCAACGTATTCACAAATGGCTCTAATGTTCCATTTGATAACGATCTCATGTCTGGTGTCTAGGCCAATGTCCGATAGTCTTCGACTATTTATATTTCTGGTATGTGATAGGCCTCATCTGGTGTTTTGAACGGTCCATGAACTATCGAACAAAACGTTTTGAACGTTTTGTTCGATAGTGTTCATGGACCTACCGACGCCAAAGCATTATGTTACACTTTTTCCCCATAGAAATGCAAACTATAGATGCATATTGATTTCGGATTAAGGATCATGCCTTGGTATTTAACCCTGTCGATCACTCATATCATTCTGTCTGAGAACCGGACAGAAATTTTCGTTTTTCTCGTGAAAAGACCGATCTCGGTTTTAAGGGAGTTGATATTCAGCCCTCAGCTGCGAACTGCACAAGGACTTCAAACACTATGTTCTATGTGTGGCGGTCCAATTTCAACCGGAAATGTACGCAACTGATACGAGTGTGCCTTAAAAATACGATGACTAAATCGTAAACCAAGAAATTTGTTTCTTTCTTTAATTTTTTTTGCATTTTTGCAGTTATTACTTTAGTTTAGTACTTAGTAAATATTCTGTTACATACTTTAGCATAAACTTAGAATGACTTTTCGTACACATTGCAATGTTAACACATTTGTTAAACGTGTGGGTGCCCATTGAGACAAACGGGCAACCGTTCAAAGTCTAAAAGACCCGTGCTACAAGTACAACTCGCGTGTAACTTATTTTTGTACACAAAATACAACTTTATAACATACACATACATACGTAACAAACAATTGTACAAGTAATGTAGTTATTCATTCATACAATATTTTTTTGTTGAGTAAAAAAAACATAAAACAAAAAAATCAAGCGCAGGAAGCATAATTAATATTGTTGCTTTTAACTACTTGCCGCAGTAAACAACAAACTACAGCAACTACAAGTACGTCGATCATAGATTCAACCACACATATTATGACAACATCAGCGACAGCAATGGTTCTCCGTAACAACTAGCAGCAACAATATGTTGCTGCTGTACAATTCGATTTGGCAAAAAGTTGTTGAACCCAAACAACAACTCAACTTGCTCCAGACATTTATTAGTTGGCGTTGAATTGTAGACAAAATTCAATTGCAAGACACAAAAAAACCAACATTTGCGTCGGCGTATATGTATACTACCAAGTAGTATGTATGTATATCTATATGTGAGTGAATGAGTAAGTACATTTATGAATGAACATGAATTTGCTGTACTTGAACGTGTATTTATGCCTCTAGTTTTCTATTTCAGTTTCTGAGTTTCATTCATAAGTTGCAAAATTGTGAAGAAAAACTGGTTAAGGCAACTATTTGTTGCCAACAGACTATTTTTCTATTTTATAAAATTTTATTAGAAGTTAACAATGACCCAGAATATAAATTAGCGAGATTTACTTCAAAATTGTATTTCCCTTTTCTGATTTCAAGCAATTTCAATAGGTTTCCTCGATGTTAGTTTGAAAATCATTCATTCGCCAGAAGACCATCCGTTAAAAAATTGGGAAGATACTAATTAAAAATACTGTTATCCCTAGTCCTGCTAAGGACACTGTAGTGCCATTAATAGTAACGACTGCAAGAACATCCACTTCAGGTTACCCGGAGGAGATAAATTTAAAGATCGAGGAGATGACAGTTTAATTTATGGCCATAATTGAGGTTGTAAAACAAATCTACATTGGAACGACATGACACCAACGCCAACCAACATAAGTAAGATATATATATAGCTTTAATTTAGGAACCTTGGACGATTCGAAACAATGTTTCTGGATAAAATCACGTAAATTTCCAAATATACTTTACTGATATGTTTTCTACTCTCAACAGGATTGTCGATATCGGTTTATCTGCCCTTTGATACTCCGACACTTCCTCCAACGTCGGATCTGATGAAACTGGTCGAAGTTATTAGGTTGTTATGCCAACTCCTAACACTAATCACATGGGATACCATTTCATTAATACTACACAGAGGGAAAAATAAATATACACGCCTGGAACCAAATTGACACCAAACTGTTTATAATTTTTCAATAACATCCGTTGTCGAAGTATATACACACGTACGACAACACTATGTAATGTTGACAAACAATCCGTTGCCAGTAGTAAGCTTACCACGTTTGTTAACATTTAGACAACGGATGTATATAAAATTTAGATTTCGCCAACGAATTATTGCAATGTTGACAACGTTGCGAGAACATCGGTACATAAGATTAAACATACTACGGCCACCACCAAAGCCTATTAAGTTTTGGAATAAGTCTAAAACTAATTGGACAATGTTCGGAACCTTACTAAAGGTCGTTCGGCATATTCATTGAGGAATTCCGTATAAAAATCACGTGCCGACTCAATGATGACTGCAGTATTCTTTAAGCTGAAATATCAGCGATAAAAAGGGCGTCGGATTGGCTAAAATACTATCGGATATTTAACAGGGATATCAGAATTTATACCTATAGTCAAGCAGTTATTAAATCCCTAATTGATGTGCTTTCCACATCTAGAATTGTCCATGAATACCGGACGTCTCTCAACGAGATGGCGAGACATTCGAACATCACCCTAATTTGGGTCAGGGGGCACGGGAGTTTATATGACAATAATCTTGTAATAAAGAGAATCTTGTAATAAGGAGAATCATGTAATAAAGAAAACTGCTTCTCTATTGCTCGCGACCGATGGTCGCGTGAACACACACAGCTAGAGCGCTGTGTCCACATACAGATCCATGTAGGTCTAAAAATCTCCTTGGTCTCCAAGACCACAACTAGGTAAGTTGGTATCGATTGTTACTGCCTACTATAAATTTGGAAACCATGCTAGACGCATTTGTCTTCCGTTCTATGATTTCCCTAGGAGTTGTCAAAATGAGGATGAAGAAGAGACTATGTCTTATCTACTCTGTAAATGTCTTGCCTTGGCAGAAACCCTACTTTGGCGATCTAACCGAATTGTCAAATATCTAATTGGAACGTCTTATGGCGTTCAGAAATTTGTCAGAATGAGTGTAAACTTCGGTATTCCCACTAATCAGGACGTAATCTTTGTAGTCATGTCTTTTTACTCCATGGAAATTAGGTCTGGTTCTTCTCCTCAATAGTTTCCTCACTTCTCCTCTCTGCCTTTTCTATTTCTCTCTTTTCTACTTTTCTCTCTTGAGAGACCTCTTTGCAAATGGAGTAAAAGGACAGTATATTTGGATGAGTATTGCAATAAATGTGGTGAATATAAGAAAATCGTCCGAAAAGCCAAACTAGACTCCTGGAAACTTTTCTGTGAGGGGGTAGTTAGAGTAAATAAAGTATCGAAAATAAAAATGTCTTATCCAAAACTCTTGTCCAACCGAAATCTATGATCGATTTTATTAGAAGGGGGCTGGAAGAAACAATAATACTCGTAATGGACTCTCATTTACCACCTGGTATATCGGGTAATATAGATGCATCGATATTTGAAGAAGGGGAGGCTAACACAAAGATAGACGCAATCAAGATTTTTGCACCCTATAAAGCTGTGAAAGTCGTAGCCAGAATATTTTGAATATTCTTGAAGTTTACAATTTCCATCTGGATATTTACATTTAATTCCGAATAATGACAAATACGTCTTCATTTTATTTATTACAGTGATACACATAAATCATATTTAAACAATTAAAACTTGATCGTGTTACAAAACTTAAAGACCAGAAATAATTTCAAATTTACATCTGTCAACAATTTAATGTACATCATGGCAATTTGTGGCGATACACTTTATTCGTATCTCAAGGAGAGCGGCTTGATCGGGAAGCAACAGCGTAAACTCAGCTGTATTCTGATGGTGCTAATGAAGTAAAACCACAAAAGAAGCGTTCATTCATTAAATTTTCTTTAGTTTTTTTGCTCATAAAAATCGAAGAAATAAAAACATTTGCACATGCTCACATTACACATGTTAATTTGCGGTGACGCAGTGGCGTCGTCTCGCATCAATGTTGCTTAAATGTTGTTGTTGTTCGGTTTTTAAACTTGTTTTCAATACGTTGTTGTTCGTCTGTCCATTACTTCTTCGTTCATTCATGTAACAGTCAATAGAAATTCCCCATTAACTCATACTCAGTACGAAGTAAGATCTGTGGTACTGCATATTTTGTTACTGTTATTGTATTTTCTTCGTCATTTGTTATTTTTGTATTTGCAATATGTTTATACTTGTATCTTAATAGTTGGCGCTAGCAGCAGCCAACAGTACCTAGCAGCAACAACAACTTAACCAGTCAGCCAGCCATCCAACTAACAAAACTTGTTGGTGATGATGACGATCACTGATGATGAGTCATCTTTTCAACCTTTGGAACATTGGCAAAAATCGAAAAAAAAACTCACTTACCAACTTGTATTTCCTCAAGATTGAAGTGTCGACCTAACACAACAACTCTCCTAAACATAGATACATGAATAAATATTTATGCCTGTATGTATATGTAAGTAGTTAACGTACAGAGCGGATGTGGAGGGAGGTTGGGCGTTAAGAGGGAGGTCTAACAAATTTTCACATTTATGAATGAATTTTTTTTTCGTTAAACGTTGAAGGCGCGCTCACAATTTTATGCTAAATTCAGGTTTATTTTCTTCGTTTAACATTTGTACAATGTATATTTACTCGCTTTTTCATTCATTAATTTATTATTTATTCATTCAAACAGTTTACTCTTCCAAAGACAAGTTTTAACATGTTTTATCGTAAATCGTGCTTGGCATAGTAAAGTGGGTTGTTTGCATAAATGTGCTGAGATTACCCACAACAGCAGCAAATACAAATATACGTACATATTTCTTCATTATACAATCAAATTTTAAAAGAACTAAATCTTTTTACAAATTAAAAAAACTTGGACGATTTTTAATAATTTGCTATGTCTAATAAGATGTAAGTTAATTGGTTCAAACTTCGCCAACTAAGCACTTACCAAACTTAGTTATGGGTTTGAATTGTATTTCGGAGGACTACTTGTACCAATATTGCCCAACAGAATACTACACGAACATAATTAGTATTTAACTGTAAATATTTGAAATTTAGCCCTCTAACTCCTCTCTAATGTGCTTTATGAAACGATCCCAAACCGAAAGATTTTGTATTCCAAAAATTTTCTTTTGTCGTATTGTATAACTCTAAAGCAGTTGTAAACATTAAAGTAATTTTTTCTAAGGGACCTTATATAGGGGCTAGGGTCCAATGTGGGCCTATTTTAACTATTTTCAATTACAATCTGCATCGTTAGAAAACATTATTTTCAAAAAAGAGTCAGACAGAGGGGCAGACAGACTGTCCAGAATTTAATAAAATCTGAGGAGGACCAAGAATATATAGTTAGTACATACACATATACTTTAGTGGATCTACTACCAGTATTTCGATGTGAATTTTTAAACTATGACCATAAAATAGTATTAAACGTAGAGTATAACATTTCATTTTGAATACCGGTGAATTATTCTAACGATTTGATCAGGGAAAACCAGTCATAGGTAATACTTCTAGAAAGATTAGTAAATATATTGGTTAGAAAGGCAAGAGTTCAGCAACTAGTGAGAAGCGCCAGAATGAAAGACGAAAAGGCCGGCTTACGAAAAATCCAACTGAATACTTCTCACGTTCATAGTTTTTTCGGTGCATTCAAAAGTACACAACCGCCCAATAAATGGTTTTAATGCTTATAAACTTTTGATTCTGGTGCTACTGTATCCTAAACCCAGCAAAGCAATGTAAATTCTAGAACTACTCTACGGCATGAACCGAAAGATACCGAAATCTTATCTTCCTTATCAAAAGCCATATAGGCTCCAAAATAACTAAAAAGGCTTTGATGTTTCATTTTCATTTGAGACATTAGTCCAGATGAAATATATACGAGAGATATTTATGTGTATAGCCAAGTTTCTATCAAATCCCTGATCGGGGTGTATTCCACGTCTGTAAATGAAATGGAGAGACATTCGATTATAACACTTATATGGGCATTGATGATAAATTGGTAGGAGCGGACCCGACATATTCGATATTATATAATGTTGTTCATGATTTAAATTACCATTGATTAGATTCGATATTCTTATTTTACGTTTCAGGCTTATTTCGCATATTTGGAACGCGCTATTGAAAATTGAAAGACTTCGAGTTGGAGTAATCGTAAAATCGTAAACAAAATAATACGAATGGATTCTTTCAATATTCTGAATATCATTATTAAGTCTATTAGAGATTCATATATAGAATTCTGTTTATACTACCGGAAAGAAGAAAAACTAGTGGGGGTGGTGGTGTCATTTTTGCGTAGTCGTAGCAGTTTGCAACAATAGTAGTAATACAGTAGCAGAATATAGAGTTGATTGTGTCGAAAAATCAAGTTTTGTCAGGCAACTTTTTCGTTCATTCATTTAACTATTTTCTTTAATTCATTCACAAAAAATGGCAACATTTTCTGCAATACTATGTCTGAGAAGTTCCTCTACTTATTGGCCATAATATTAGAGAGTTTTTTCAGGCCTTCTTTTTTTTTTATTGTTGCTATTGGTAGTATTGAAATTGTTGGTAATACAATTATTAGGCATGAAACTAAAATTAACAACGGAAATAATATTTTTTTTTGTTTGTTTTGTTTCACCTTCTCTTCGATTTACTTCTTTTTGTTTTTTGGTTTTCGTATTTGCAACGTATATTTTGTTGTTGTTTCTTAATTGTGTACAATTTTTAATAAGCAATAGTGTAAGTAGTCTTGTGTGCCTGTTAGTGTTGTTGCATGCAAATGAATTCAAATAAAGGTTTTTTGCAATAAAAGCTCTCTGTCTCTAATTTGACAAAAATGATAAATGATTATTATTGCGGATGTAACGATTTTTATGCGACACACAACCAATATTTTGTATAGTTGTACAGTGTCGGAAATTAATTTAAATTAAACAGATTTAACCATAATATTTATAATATATTAAATGTAAGGGGAGTCTATTCACATCGATAAAATATTTGATGAAAGAGTGTAATCAAAATGTTGAAGAAATTATTTTTTATTTGTTCTTTCTAGAGTTTCTTTTCGATAATTCACGATATTTTAAATGATTTGTTCTGATGATTTCTTTTAGTGTCAATAATAATCAATACTGAGATAGCCGCACCTGTGTCGATTACAAATCGGTGTTATTTATGTTCAGCAGCTTGAATTACAACAATAATGGTGAATGGTTATCTCCATGAAATACATTAGTTCTTCACTGCGCGTAACCTGCAATTATCACCAGCGAAGTCGTCAACAACAGTTTTTACCCACCTTGACGAAGGAAATAAACCTAAGCCTAGGCATCGTGATCGATGGAGTCCAAATTCCGAACGTGCACCACCCAAAAATCTTGGGGGTCACATTTGATAGCATCTTTACTTCGTCAGCTCACGCCACTGCAATCACGCACAAAAATCTTGGGGGTCACATTTGATAGTCTCTTTACTTCCTCAGCTCACGCCACTGCAATCACGCACAAATTTCGAAATAGAAACAAGGTCCTCAAAGCGCTAGCCGGCAGCACTTGGGGTATGGATAAAGAAACCTTGTTAGCTACATATAAAACGATTGGTCGGTAAGTGATTAAATATGCTGCTCCAGTGTGGTCATCTTCGCTCAGTGATACCCAGTGGAGAAACGTTCAAAGCTTCCAAAACGCCGCCCTAAGGACTGTAACGGGGTGCTTACAAGTTACCTCGGAACATCACCTGCACGAAGAAACGAAGGTCCTCCCAGTCAATGAACACAATGTCATGTTGACTAAACAGTTCCTCCTGGGATGTTATCGGAGGAGTCATCCCAACAGTTGGATACTCCCCCGAGGCATGTCAGGAAGGATCTTCGTATATACGAGGAAAACATATGCAGATATGTGCAGGATCCATTGGATCAGTCTTCGTATACGGCAGCTTTGAACGACATTCATAGAGACGCCATAAATTCCGCGGTCGCAAGATACCGCATGAATGTCGTACTTGCAGGTCTCCCACCACCCATAGCAGACACGGAAGAAAACCTGCCGCGGAAAACAAGAGTAGTTCTGGCACAACTACGATCGGGATGGAGCAACAGGCTCAATGCCTACTGGTCACTTATAGACCGTGCCGTCCCCAACGAATATCCTGCATGTGATCAGGGTTCCCATGACACCACATATTCAACTGCCCAACCAAACCTACTTCGCTCCGTCCAATGGATTTATGGACGCATCCAGTTGAAGTATCCCAATTTTTAGACCTGGACATTGATGTAGAATAATAATTCTAGGTTTAGCAGTTTAGGCTGTGCACTGATGAATAAGTTAGTAACACGAATCTTTTATAAATAGCAGATTTCATGTCATGTGATCCAACTCTCGAAATCGATGTTTCCCAATCTGGATGGAATTTGTACCAATGTTCGTCCTATTGGACAGTAGTTTAGACAATTTGTTTTAAACAAGATCGGTCAAGAACTCTCTGAATTGCAGTGGATTACAGTGGATACAATTACACTATCGACATTATCAGATTTTAGTTTGTTATATACCGTCGAAAAGGTTAATTTGTATAGCTTTTTAGAACATGTTTTTTATACCAACCATCAAAACAGATGCGAGTATATTGATTTTGACATTCCGTTTGTAATACATCGAAATATTGATTATAGACCCACAAAATTGTATATATTCAGGGTCCTTATTAAATTCTTGGACGATCTAGCATGTCCGTCCTTATGTCTGTCAGTTGAAAGCACGTTATAGTCCGAACAAAAAGAGCTAGAGGGTTGAAATTTTAAGCAAATATTCCTTATAGGTAAGGTTTGTTTGGTACTTGGCAATATCGGCGATCAAGTATAGCGATTAAATTCGTGTATCGGTCCATAATTGACCCTACCCCCATATAAGCTCGTATTCAGAAAATGGTTTTAACGCCCATTAATTGCTTAAGAATACGATTACAGCGATGAATTTCGACACATGTGTACATGTTTTATACGAATGGAAATCGTTCTACAACATTTTAATAAGGATCGGTCCATAATTGCCCCTACCGCCCATGTTGGGTTCCCATCTTTTCAATGCTTAATTATTGGCTTAAAAATATGAGTACAGCAATTAAATTCGACCAAAATCTATGTTTAAGACACATTTCTATAAGAATCGGTTGATAAGAATCGGTTGATAACTGACCCTTCCCCCATATAAGCCCTCACACAGAAAATCAGTTTATGGTTACTATAAAAATTTGAAAAAAAATATTGTTTATACTTTTTCAATTCGGAAGAGTTCTGTTCATAATTGTCTTAAGCCCTCATTAAAAGTCCTGTAGTTCTAACACTTTTTCATCGAATTGATTGATGAACTACTACTAGTGATAATAAACCACAAAATAAAAAATAAATTATTTATTTATTTTTTTTAACAAAAACATAAATGTACATTGTTGATTGAATCTGTGGGTTTTTTTAAAATCGTATTTCAAATTAAATCATCAAATTTCTCTGTTAAATGTTTTAAACGGATTTATTTGTTTTATGGCCTTAAACGAAACGAACGAAATACATTTAATTATTTTTAACTTATGAACCATAATCGTCCTACTTTTCTGTTGTTGCAGGGTTTTTATTTTATTGTTTTTTTTTTATCGTAACAAGTTAAAATTGTTGTGCAACAAAATAAACGTTTTTCTTTTGTATTGCAACCGTAGTACTACTTCTATACGTTCTCTCACACACACTTAAACATACTTAATACATCTAAATATAATTTAATTTATTTATTTCTATTTTATATTAACAACACCAACGTTGTTGGTGGCCTTGTTAAAATGCAATAAAAAATGGTAAGAGCCCAACAAAACTCTTAATAATAAAATACGAGAAAAATACAAATAAAAATAAATAAAAGCAGCAACATCAAAGAAGAAGCCATCAACCAACCAACCACCACCACTGAAAATATGCAGTTAATAATAAGCTCAAGAACATTGTGCATACTACCAAACATACTGCCATCTTTGTTCAATCGTTCCAATAGTCATTCAATGGATTATTCTACAGATGACAAGAAAAAATAAATTTGATATAGTTAGACAGTCAGATTGAATGGCGGATTTATATACATCAAATCCGAAGAAATACACCTAGTTCTCTATTGGACCTGTTGTGCGCTCCTTTACCAGTGCCTCAACTGGAAATGGAACGCACCACCTCCGGTCTACCAGACTAGAACACTAACCTACTGGAGGCTCCCTAAATCTGATATAGTTTGTATGGTCAGTTATGGACCGATCATCATAAAGTCCTATAAATATTTTATAAGATTTTTAAATTTTATCTTAAACCAAAGAGTTATCTTAGCTCAACGGGCAACCTGTTGTGCGCTCCTTTACCAGTGCCTCAACTGGAAATCGACCGCACCACCTCCGATCTACCAGACTAGAACACTAACCTACCGGAGGTTCCTTAAATCTGATATAGCTTGTATGGACACTTATGGACCGATCATCATAAAGTCCTATACAAATTTTATAAGATTTTTACATTTTGTCTTAAACTTCGTTATATGACCAAAAAGTTTCATAGTGTTATCTATGCTCAACAGCAACCTATCTAATAGGTCCAACACTTATGGACCGATCATCATAAAGTCCTTTACAAATTTTATAAGATTTTTACATTTTGTCTTAAACTTCGTTATATGACCAAAAAGTTTCATAGTGTTATCTATGCTCAACAGCAACCTATCTAATAGGTCCAACAGATATAGCTTAATCGATTCAAATCTATCTCAAATGATATATTTTGGAGACAGTACACAGTGGTATAGGAAAAAAAAAAGAGGGAAATAATTCGGTAACTTCTAAACGGTTAATCCGATTTTAATGAAATTTGGTATGCACAAAGAGGAGGTGTTGTCGAGTTTAGGTTTTGAATTTGGACCTTATAGGCCAACCAGGGGCCCGGCGGGGGGTCCTCAAATTAGGACACCTCGGCTATGTTAAATTTTTAAAACGATCCTATTTCTTCATTTGAGTTCCGATTTAAAAAAAATTTCGTATATAGAATCTCCTCATCGAGCACTATAAAAAATGTCGTCGTAGCAGTAAATTATCTCTTATAGTTTAGGAGATATTCGCATTTGAATATTAAAATTTTAAAATTTTTACCGTCCTTACTTTAGTTTTTTTGATAATAGCAGGTCCAAATATTTCCGATTTTCGCCATTTTTTTTATTTGCTTAACAACAAGTTTATATACCAAGCAGTGAAAGAATTATGTAAAAATCATGACTGAGTCCAAAGTTATAGGCATTTAAATTTAAAAAATTAAAAAAAGGCGATTTTTTGTCATTTTTTTGGGAAAAAAGTATCTTTTTCTTTTTAAGTTATCTAAAAAGTTTCTAAGAAGATGTATATAGAATTTATACTTTTTGGAAAGCTGACTTTACATAAAATACGATAAATGAAACAAAACCTAAAAATTTTTGATACCGAGGGGACCAGGTCCATCCAAAAAAACCCTATTTTTTATGGAAAATTAAATTTTGAGCAAAAATTCTCAAATCGCATAGTCGATATCAAATTATAGTGACCTGTTTTATATGACCCAATAAGTTCTTAATCATTTTGTAACGGGTTTCGATAACCCCGCCCCTGGTATGGATATAATAGGCAAAAAACCAAAAAATCCCATTTTTGGGATTTTTTAAAACTTTTTTGGGAATTCCGGGATTTCTAATAAGAAAATTCGAAATTTTTATTTAATTTTGGATTTTGAGTAAAAAAATCTACCTAACTGTAAAATTTCATCAAAAAATATTCATAAATAAAATTTTTATTGCAATTTGAAAAATTTGTATCTTCGCAAAAACTGAATAAAAAACATTTTTTAATTTTTTTTAAAAAAAGTATTCCGCGAATTTTTTAATTTTCAAAAATTATATACAGTTTTGAAAAATAGACAAAATTACCTTTCCATTGATATATAACATGCCTACCTAATGTTTTTTAAGTGACAAATTAATTAGGGAAAACTCAACATCTTTTAGAAAATTTGCCTAGCACTATTATTTTCATCCATAAGGTTAACTCTTAAATTTGTTACATATATATAAATCGGAAATATTTGGACCTGCTATTATCAAAAAAACTAAAGTAAGGACGGTAAAAATTTTAAAATTTTAATATTCAAATGCGAATATCTCCTAAACTATAAGAGATAATTTACTGCTACGACGACATTTTTTATAGTGCTCGATGAGGAGATTCTATATACGAAATTTTTTTTAAATCGGAACTCAAATGAAGAAATAGGATCGTTTTAAAAATTTAACATAGCCGAGGTTTCCTAATTTGAGGACCCCCCGCCGGGCCCCTGGTTGGCCTATAAGGTCCAAATTCAAAACCTAAACTCGACAACACCTCCTCTTTGTGCATACCAAATTTCATTAAAATCGGATTAACCGTTTAGAAGTTACCGAATTATTTCCCTCTTTTTTTTTTCCTATACCACTGTGCAGTATGCGTTACAAACATTAGTACAAATTGCATAATACCCTCCAAACTATAGTTTTTTATGCTATAACTACAACGACAAAAACCAACAAAAACGAAAAATACCCAAAAAAAATGTATTTAATCTATATTACTAGTCATGTCCATGCATTCAGTCGAGACGAGCTAAAAACATTCTAAAACCAAAAAGAAACAAATTTTGAAAAATGACAAAAATCTAAAGAATAAGAAAAACGAGTTAACAAGTCACCAAACATAAAAAGGGTTCAATAAAAAACTATACACATGACTTTAACTGGTCAGTGATCAGAGACAGTCAAAAACTCTATCAGTCACACAACAAAATATACAGTGACAAGCAAAACTTAATATTAAACATTCAAATTAGAATTGATCTTTAATCGAAAATGAGAAGTTTTCATATTTTATTACACACTGCAGCAATAAGAATTTTAAATTCACAACAAACGATTTGAGATCATTGTCGATTAATTTATTCAATCACCTACAACAGTGCCGCACAGACTCTACTCGCAACTCTTTTTTTTTTTTCAATTCTTTAAAATATTTACTCATTTCGACGTTTTATTTAATGACATTCAGAGGATTGTATTGGCCTCAGCTGAAAGCAGAGAACACAACAACAAAGGGACAGCGGATAAGGAGAAGGTCGACTAAGAAAGCTGACTGGTTTTTGATTTCATTGGCATTGTCATCAACACGCAGAGTGTTGATGCTGGTCGCTTAACGCGTTAGTTGGTGTCAGATTAAGGTGTAAAGTCCCGCTGTTGAGGCTGCTGTTAAGCAACAATTTATATACATTTTGTTTGTTGTTGGGATTCTGATCGCTCTGCCTTCCCTGTGTATGCGTATTTCTGTTTACTGCTTGATATTTGGTGGCAGGCAGCAAGAATGCTTCGGCTAAAACAAGAAATAAAAGTATAAGATGTTGATAAAGACCAGAGAATATATCGTTTGTTAATGGCTTATTATGGTGACGATTTACTGCGCGTCACATTTTATCGCATTAATGGTACCAAACATGGTACGTACGTACGTACCATTCCAGCCTGGTGTTCATGGTGGCGGTTAAACATGCCGCGCAGTCTCCGTGTGTGGGACACTCACAGGTTTTTTCTGGCCTTTTTGTTTTGTTTCTCTAGTTTTTTGTCTTGTCTCTTGGGTTTTTTTTGGTGTTTAAATAAATATTGATGATATAAATTTAAGCTGCGGTACAAATCTCACACTATCGTGTTTCTACTGCGCCGTCATCAATATTTTTCGAATGTTTCAATTAAGTCAGTATGTCGCAGACGCAAAACATTCCACCTTCCCAAATTTAGTCAGTTAGTCAGTGTGTCATTTAGGGATTTGTTTTAAGAAATGTTTAGTTGTGACGAATTTGGTATAACACTTTGTTTTAGGTATTTTGGGTAAATTATATTGTTGGAACACCTACAGAATGTTGGCTCAAAGACTAATGCACGGTGAAATTAAGTTTTCAGTATAAGTTTTTGTTACCGCTCCTAGAACGATACAACTGCAGTTGAGTGACTGTGGTATAAAATGTTGAAGGTTGATGATCCTCTAATCTACATATGTATGTTTTATTAGTGATTTTTCTACTTGGTTAATCACGGTTGATCTAGCGTCCCTGAAACAAAGAAGTAGGTTTTGGCAATTATAATGGAGCTGTATATCGATCTACTTAATATGTCTAAAGGTGCAATTGCCGAAACAACAGAGCCATTTCAGTAGTGAGTTTGCACGAATTGAAGAAAGTACTGAGGTGAGTCTTTAGATAATGGAAAGAATATTTCAATACATGTACTCAGTAATTCGAATGGTGGTCTGCTTCTGATGTTTAAATGGCAGAAGTTGTGCTTCAAACATTTACGGGATACAGATTGGAATTTGGTCTCATGTCATTCCGCAACTGCACTACTATGACATCAGTTACCACCTGAGAGTATTTCATTGGAATATTTCTAGTTCACACTCGATGAACTTTCCCCATCTTGGTGTGATTGCAATCCCGGAGTAAAAGAGACAAAGTTCGAAATTTTGGCCTGAGAGCTACCGGTTCCCGTGGAACTTCTCTGGTTCGTCCCCAGGTCAAATCATTCCATGAAAAGGCCGACCATCCATTTGACTCCCTCAGTTTACATGCTAGATGTAATGGTAACTGAGGGAGTCAAATGGATGATCGGTCTTTTCTTGGAATGATTTGACCTGGGGACGAACCAGAGAAGTTCCACGGGAACCGGTAGCCCTCAGGCCAAAGTTTCGAACTTTGTCTTGTCCCGGTAATTGGAGAAGTCCCTTCTGCCCAAAACGCGAGAAGAGATTGTTAGTTAAAAGACTGATGTACGGCGAGATCTTATACTTCACGATAAGTTCGGTGCTGTTTGCCGAAAAAGACAACCCTTCAGTGGAATGACTATGGGGTTAAGCGTTAGGATACATATTGAGTGAAGGTGTATACGAGTCTCGCCTACCACTAGCAATGAATGTGTCGTATATATGAGAAGTGTGCTGTGTTGAATAATGTGAGATATCTTAAACAAGTGACACCATTAAATTTCCTTTCTTTGTCAGGGCATTTTCAGGGTTTTATAGAGTGTTCTCTGTGAGTAAGAAGTTGTCCTTGGCCTTTTTGGTGGATTCTTATTTGGATCTATCAATAACGTCGCAGGTGCGAAATTACAACCTGCATGTTTTTTTGAAGTCATAAAAAGCTGGTGATGAGTGGTCTCTAGCTCACCTTAAGATTGAAATAGTTCCACCTTGAAATAGGCAAAAAATCTGGTAAGGCACTTCTATCTTTGTTTGTTTTACGCCGTTAGCAATATAAAACCACTAAGCTGAAATTATTTAGCCTCTAAATATTCATAACGCCATTAAAAATTACGGCTTACGCCTAGAAGAAGCCTCGCCCAAGAACTGCCTATTCGATTCTATAGGAAGCAGGAACTCCCGAACTTAACTACTGAGTTTACTAGTCTCCACTTAAATCTTATTGATCTAACGCATTTGACGCAACAAGGGCAAAAGTAAAAATATAGCAGAGAGAAACCCATAAGTCTTCTTGGTGACCCTAACAAGAGCAGGGCGAGAAGCCTCCTCAAAATGAGGTTAGTATGATGCCATTTATCCGTCTTTCGACGAAATTTGATCCAAATATCTTGGGACTAATATTATTCCGGACATAACATCCCTCATGAACACTGATTGAAAAATTCTTAGGAATTACGTTCAGGAAACTGAGTTTTTGAACATCGGACAATAATACATTGCCAATACTATATAAGGATTTTGTTGTTACGAAGAAACATTTTCAATAAAAGGAGCGCACAACAGCCCCAATAGTGGCCTAGGTGTATTTCTTTGGATTTGATGTAGTTACATCCTACTATCAACCTACTTCTGAGAACTAATTTAGTTTCAATATATGAAACAAATGTCCAACGGAATGATAAACCTAAATTGTATTTCTTTAAAGTTTAAACCTTTGTATTAAATACATTTACAATATTGTACACTAGTATTGTTTATGCCGCTGTTTGACCACTTTTATGTCATTTGTTAAATGTCATCATTTATTTGTTGGCTTTTGTTAAAGCCCCCCCAACTAACTCTATTCCAAGTCGCGCTTTCTCACATGACTTAACTAGTGTATAATGAATAAATGCATTTATGCTTTTTGACTATAACAAACTCTAGGCCCAAAAAAAAAAAACATTTATTGGTCTATTCTTTATTGTGGTGCAAATGAAGATGTGTGTGTTCTTCAAGCACCGCGATACTCGTAAATAAAGACATTAAATAAATTCTAGTCTAAACATGTCAGTGTTCTCGTGGCCTTTTGTGAGCACATAAAATGATGCTTTACAGCATACAATCCCAGTGTGCGTGTGTGTCCATTGTCTAAATACTATTGCATCAAAATACTAAAATTAGTGGACACTGTACGGGACAATCTCATGGTAACGCTGTGGTGGAGTTTATGTAGTTGTATCTCAATTTTTGTTTTCATCTTCTTTTTTCGATTTTCCGTTGTTTTAATTTAATGACCCTCATAAATATTGGGGAAAATGATATCATTTGGAATGTTTAAACATTTCTTTGCTGTCATGGGGTTTCTTTATGGCTCTTTGACAGCAGATTAATAAACAAATAGTAAGACAAAAGATGCATGGATAATTCAATTTACATAATTTAATTTATTTAATTTAATTATTTATGCTGCCGAAGTATCAAAACAAAACTGCTAAATGTGGTAAATAAAAACTTGTCCATTCGTCTATTTGATTAAGATGATTAAACTTTGTCCTAGGAACTATTTGTAGTGCCAATTGCTGTTATATAAATGGTTGCGGTGCTGGCGAAAAAATGACATATTGGGCAAGATGTTCTTCGTACTTTGCAATATATTAACTTGCGCCAAATTTTATCACGATTTCTGTATAATCAATATATTTGTGATTATTTACTCTGTATTCCGTGGACAATATGTATGGAAGATAGATTAGATCGTGCATTGAATTTTCTCATTTTCCATATTAAAATGAGAATATTTAAGAAATGTTTTAGCTTCTCTTCTGATCCTATCGTGCTTTGAACAGACGGACATATCTATGTATATTAGTGTTATAACCAAAATTAGGTCCCAGTAGTTTTCTAATAACGAATACCTTTTCATTAGTTCATTTTGCTGCCAAAACCTTGCGCGGCAAATTGATTTTCTGAAACCTTTCACAAATTTACATAAATTTTTAAATTCTGACTATAAACTGGTCCATAGACTATACTATAGACTGTTCCATAGCCCAAACTGTTCTACAGTACAGACTGTTTTATAGTTTTTAAATTCTATGGCAATAGATTGTCTAAGAGTACAGACTATAAACTGTTCCATAGTCCAGACTATAAACTATTCCCTAGTCCAGACTATTGACTGTTCTATAGTCTAGACTATAGACAGTTCCATAGTCCAGACTACAGACTGATCCATAGTCCAGACAGTTCTGTAGTCCAGACTGTTTTATAGTCCAGACTATAGACTGTTCTATTGTCCAGACTGTAGATTGATCTATAGTCCAAACCATAGATTGATCTATAGTACAGACTATAGATTGATCTGTAGTCCAAACTATAGATTGATCTTTAGTCCAGACTATAGATTGATCTATAGTCCAGACTATAGATTGATCTATAGTCCAGACTATAGATTGATCTGTAGTCCAGACTATAGATTGATCTATAGTCCAGACTATAGATTGACCTATAGTCCAGACTATAAATTGATCTATAGTCCAGACTATAGATTGATCTATAGTCCAGACTATAGACTGTTCTATACTCCAGGCTATAGACTGTTCTATACTCCAGGCTATAGACTGTTTTATTGTCCAGACTATTGACTGTTTTATAGTCCTAACTAAAGACTATAGATTGATCCATAGTCCAGACTATAGATTGATTTATAGTTCAGACTATAGATTGATCTATAGTCCAGACTATAGATTGATCTATAGTCCAGACTATAGATTGATCTATAGTCCAGACTATAGATTGATCTATTATCCAGACTATATTTTGATCTATAGTCCATACTATAGATTGATCTGTAGTCCATACTATATATTGATCTATAGTCCAGACTATAGATTGATCTATAGTTCAGACTATAGATTGATCTATAGTCCAGATTATAGATTAATCTATAGTCTAGGTTATAGATTGATCTATAGTCCAGACTATAGACTGTTCTATACTCCAGGCTAAAGACTGTTCTATACTCCAGGCTATAGACTGTTCTATTGTCCAGACTATTGAGTGTTTTATAGTCCTAACTAAAGACTATAGATTGATCTATAGTACAGACTATAGATTAATCTATAGTCTAGGTTATAGATTGATCTATAGTCCAGACTATAGACTGTTCTATACTCCAGGCTAAAGACTGTTCTATACTCCAGGCTATAGACTGTTCTATTGTCCAGACTATTGAGTGTTTTATAGTCCTAACTAAAGACTATAGATTGATCTATAGTACAGACTATAGATTGATCTATAGTCCAGACTATAGATTGATCTATAGTCCAGACTATAGATTGATCTATAATCCAGACTATAGATTGATCTATCGTCCAGACTATAGATTGATCTATAGTCCAGATTAAAGATTGATCTACAGTCCAGATTAAAGATTGATCTACAGTCCAGACTATAGATTTATCAATAGACCAGACTATAGATTAATCTATAGTCCAGACTGTAGATTGATCTATAGTCCAGACTATAGATTGATCTATATTCCAGACTATAGATTGTTATATAGTCCAGACTATATATTGATCTATAGTCCATACTATTGATTGATCTATAGTCCAGACTATAGATTGATCTATAGTCCAGACTATAGATTGATCTATAGTCCAGACTATAGATTGATCTATAGGCGAGATTATAGATTGATCTATAGCAGTCACGAGCAAAACTGAAATTCTAATGCACGCGTGCATAGGCCAAGAAATTCTGCTGACGCTTTGTTGACACACCTACACTATAAGCTTGTGTGTATTAGTGTGTCTGTGTTTTACTAAAATGACCACTTGTTTGTTGCTTTGTTACGATCTCAGAGATCAAAATCAAATCAGTTGCTGTTCAGCTTTTGTAGAAGCAAGATCACGTTGCGGATTTTTTTATGCTTATGATTTTTTCTCTTTTATTACACCTAGCAAAATGTTTGATATAAATTGGGAAAATGATTTCTTTTTTATAGAAAACATGGACGGTGAGGCACAATGCGTCGTATGTTATAAAATTATATGTAGAAAAGCTTTATTTTTTTTGAAAAGGCATTATGAAACTTGCCATGGACCCTTAAATGACCTTAGGGGACATGACAGAAAAGTAAAGTTGTTGCAATTAAAAGGTTAACCGATCAACACATTGGTGACTTATTGCGTATTAAGGAATATAAAGGAAACATTGATTTGGATAGATTAGTTGAACTTTAAATTAAGTTCAGTTAATATCTCGGTAATATCCCTTAAAAGTTCGAAATCGAATAGAAAGTCGTGATTTTCTTAATGATATTTCAGTAGTTTTATTTAATACTACTTTTTAAAAATACTACTACTTTTCTTAAATGAAAAACTCTTTCCCTTTATTCCATTTTTGTTTAAAATGCCCAAAAGTTCATGAGTTTTTCTCGCAGTCATCTCTCTGCTGCTTAACGCACACAAATATACACATGGTGGTATGTGTTTGCCCATGACTGATCTATAGTCCGGACTGTAGATTAATCTATAGTCCTGTAGTCCAGACTATAGACTGTCCTATAGTCCAGACTATAGATTGTTCTACAGTCCAGGCTATAGACTGTTCTATAGTCCAGATTATAGACTGCTCTATATTCCAGAAATATACAAATATTTATGTTAAAAAAAATATTACAAAAGATTTTCGTACTTTTGTAAAATTAGAATAGGATTTGATTAAATAATGTTTCGTATTATACACGAAATTTTGCTAAATTTTGCGAAAAGGTAGTTAAATTTTTTTATAAAGTTAATCATTGATTGTTTTCAGTGTATAGGTATATACAATTTTGTGTGTATGCGAACAAAGGGAATGTCGAAATGAAAATTGTTGAAGATGGGTATAAGAATCAACTGCTGATGCATTAAATAACGCCCTGTATCTCATTTTAGTTGGATGAACCTGTTCATATAAATCTGATTGCAATATGGATTTTTCAGGAGTGTTAATAATTGTTTAGCTAAAATCATTATCAATTTCCTCATTAAAATTGTGTACTTAAGCGAATTTCCGCAAATACATGCGGCTTTTTTGCTACTTATGCACAAAAGAAAATATTGATAAAAATCTTTAATTTTGAGATAAATAATTTGAAAAACATTTAATTAAAATATAATACAATGTACATTGTATTCAATTGAATAGAGAAGTATGATATCCGCCTTAAAGACAAGAATACAATTCTTAACAAAAATTTAAAAAAAGCAAAAGTAAAGCCTTTTAAAAGAGTTATTAACACTTGGTAGCCAAAATATTTTTTGAAAATATAATAAAAATTATTAAATTTTACAGGAAAAGTGAAATTATGACACAAATTTAAAATCCGTTTATCACATCCTCTGTTATTTCCAAAAACTTTTTTCAAATGAAACATTTGTTTTGTATTTGAAACAAAAGGATTATAAAGCATTAATGGATTACGATCATTTAGGAGATGAGTTGAGGATGAGAAAGGAATCTGTAAAGAATTGTTTTGTTTTAAAAGGGGTTTTTTTTCTATTTATTTCTTTCTTTGTACTCATTTCGACAAATGCAACATTAAAACTGGACATTTGGACAAGAGCAAACAATGTTGAAACAATAAAATGAAAATCTTTAAGTTTCAACCAACACAGAAGAAAAAAACAAAACACATGCAAAACTACTTTCCCTTTTAAATTCACACAAAATGTTTCATTCACAGGATTAAAAAGCAACAAAAATTAATATTTGAATATTTCACAAAGCATCATTTTTTATTCTGGGTAGTTGTGATTAAAGGATTAAACTACAATCAAATGCTAAGAACGTACAGTGGCAAATTCATGAGAAACAAATTTTGAAATTTTTTTTTATCTTAAAAGAAAGAAATTTTAGAATGTTCAGTTTAGGTTTTGTTGGAAAATTGTATTTTACATAAATATTTAATGCCATTGTTTATAAGATTTTTAAAATTAAAATGTAAAACCGTAATCTTACTTTTATTTTACAAAAATTAGTTTTTAAATTATTTAATGTTTGTTAAACAATTTATAATATTATAGCGTTACAACTTAAAAATAAAATTGCCTATATTAACAATTTATAAACTTTCTATCTTCCAAAATTCATGTGACTTTATTTGTCATATTCATTTGTTGAAAATTTCTTGTGCTTCTAAATACCCATAAATGTCATAATATTTAACCAAAACTAACAAATGAATGACCACAGCTTCTGTTATTGTTCATCTCTTTTATTTACGAGTGCAATCTATTCACACCAAAACGTAAAGGCACATATTATTTAAAGTTTTACGTTAGTTCCCATAGAGCTTTAAGAAATTATTTGATTTGATTACAATTGTCTGTTTGTCTAACAATAAGTGGAATGCAACAAAAGCGCACTCAGTGATGGGCAACATGTATGTTTTTGTGGACAAAAAAAAAATGTATGATTGTATTATGAAGCATGCTATTTGAAATGATAACACACAAATCAAGGGCTTTAAAGTTACTATATATTAGATAGACATCATGATGAACAGAAATAACCACTCATTGCTAAGTCCACGGAAAACATCCGAGAACTAAATCTCGAGACATTTATAATTTCCAGTAGAAAGTCTTCCTCATCTCAAGGCTCTCATCTCGAATGTGATTAGATCGAAATGTACTATTGTAAATTTCCCTGTCCCAATTCTGGCCACATTTTTTTTGACGTGAGTTTTATTATTTGAGGGCACCACTTGCAGAATATCAAGAAGAAAGAGTTTTGTATTCGGCTATCCGTAACACTTAGGAAGGCTCACTTGATTATGTCGAATTTCATCGTTGTGAGTAATGAGCCTTAAAGTAATTTCCTGAAGAGGACCTTATAACGTTGGTAGGGTCAATTATGGACCGATTAACGCAAAATTAGGTAGAGATCACTTAGTTCGTGTAAAACTTGTATATGTCCAATTTCAACGCTGTACTACTATTTTGAAGCCAGTAACGAGCTTTAAAGTCTCTAGAGGACCTTATATGGGAGTAGGTTCAATTATGGACCGATCGTCATAATATTTAGAAGAGGGATTTTCATTCCTATTAAGTTTAAGTTTTAAGTATTATTTTCTGAAGGGGGCCTTATATGGGAGGTATGGTTAATTATGAATTGATCGTCATAAAAATATTACATTTTGTATAAAACTTGTTTATGTCGAATTTCGTCGCTATATTTGAATATAACAGTTATGAACAGTTATGACTGTCGAAACAATTTTCCGAAAGCCACTTGAATGGGAGCTGTTCGAAAATCTGGACCGTTCCGATCGTCATAATATTTAGAAGAGGGATTTTCATTCCTATTAAGTTTAAGTTTTAAGTATTATTTTCTGAAGGGGGCCTTATATGGGAGGTATGGTTAATTATGAATTGATCGTCATAAAAATATTACATTTTGTATAAAACTTGTTTATGTCGAATTTCGTCGCTATATTTGAATTTCTATAACAGTTATGACTGTCGAAACAATTTTCCGAAAGCCACTTGAATGGGAGCTGTTCGAAAATCTGGACCGATTTTGTCATCATCTCTTTTTATGTTGGTTATAAAAGCGTTCTGTCCCCGTCTTTCACAGAAAAAGTCATTGACTCTGTTGGCTGTTAATATTAATACCTCAATGCTTTTTATAGGATCGCTAGTCCCATGTAATAATTATTACGGAATTTGTTTGGACGACGCTCTACAAGAGCGCATGCAGACTGAGATATATTGGTACAGATCTGAATGTGACATTCCACCTTTTACTATAAAAGGTCACTATCGGGTCTGTTTTGCGATCCTTTTCAAAAAATAACAAGTGAGAGTGTTATATTCGGCTGTGCCGAATCTCATATACCATCAAATAAGCCGTATAAGGAATGATCCCCTATAAACCTCAGGGAGATATTTGGAATATATCTTAAGCTCTTTTTATTAACAAAATATTTATTTTTAAAAACAAAATATATTCGATTCGAATTTCACCGTTAAAGCAATTTTCTGAGGGGACCTTTTGTGGGGTTAGGGTCAATTATGGGCCCATCCACATAAAATTTGGTAGGGAGATTTTGGCTCGCATAAAACCTATATGTGTCGAATTTCACTGCAACATTCATATTTTAAGCCAACAATGAGCGTAATAGTGATTTTCTGAAGGGACCTTTTATAGGGTTGGGTCTATTATGGACCGATTCGCAGATTTTGGCTCATATGAAACTAATTTATGTCGTATTTTTAAGGCAGTAATCAGCGTTTAAGTCATTTTCTGTAGGGGACTTTATATGGGGGGTAGAGTTAATTATGGACCGATCCTCATTAACTTTAGTAGGGAGATTTTGGCTCATATGAAACTTGTTAATGTCGAATTTCATCGATATACTCGTACTTTTAAAAGAGATATGCCCCTTAAAGCATGTTTTTGGGGGGTCCATTTATATGGGGGATATCCGAAAACGCGAACCTATAATGCCCATTTCAATACCTAACAAACCTTACCTATAGATAATATTTGTGGAAAATTTCAATCCTCTAGCTCATTCTGCTAGGACTCTATTGTGCTTTCAACAGACAGACTGACAGACAGACAGAATAGTGAAAATTTGTAGTTTGTTCTTGAATTGAGTAATTTCCCTGCAAGGTCTGGCATAAAGTTTGCATTTTCTGCTAAACATCGCCAGAGTTACTTCGTTTTCTTCCCGATATTTGTTAATGGACTTTTTTTGCAGGAACATATGTAGCTTAAAATGAAAACCATATCAATAAAAACTGGAAGTAAAGTTTTCCCTACAAAGTTTTTAAAACTAAACACAATTTGCTAAGTACTACACGTTGTTCTTCTCTACATACCTGACAAGAATTCCTCACAGAAACCAACAACCTTTGGTAAATCTTTTCCGAATTGATTTCTCAATAAAATGACAAATGCATTCATGATGCCACATAAAAGGGGCCAAATGAAGCGCCCACACGAAATTGAGATATTTCACACGGAATTTATAAGATTTCTAACGTTACGAATGTTAATGATTCTAATACAGAAAACAATTCATAAAAACCAGATCAAAAGACAATAAAAAAAACTATTTCGATTGTTTTGAATATGCATTTAAAAAAATAGAGAAATATGTATGTATTTATAAATATAATGTATAAATAAACAAAACCAACTAGATAAAAAATTCAAGAATAACAAAGAAAATCCACAGAAACTTACCGAAATCTGTTTATTGTTTTGTTTGTATTTAGACATGATCACCATCACAACACAATACAACAAAAAAACAGTGAGCACAAACAAATAATTTTTTAACAAAAAATTCCCATGATCACCTGTAAATTTATAGAATATAAAAAAAAAAACAAATTAAATGTACGTGTGGTATACATATGTATGTATATGAAGATACAGAGTCACATTTTTCTATGTGTCTGTGGGTATGATTGTAACCAAGATCACTTGAATCTGGAAATATGTATAACAAAGCCGATTTAAAAAATATTATTTATATTACATGCAACATACGTATGTATGCATGTGAGAGAGCATTAATGTGTGTAACTTGTTGCAGCATCAAAATGCATTAACATTAAATGAATGACACCTTAAGTGTTGTGTAAATACATGCTCAAACATGGTCAGTAAGTGCAGTTGAAAGTCAAAAAATTGAAAGAGAAGAAAAAAATGTCAAGTAAGAAAGTTTAGTCGGTTATATGCGACCATATGATATCCTATAGAAGAGGGTTAAATATTTGCGTCAGGAGTCAGTTTTAGAATGAAGTACGAGTTGTTGGCAAATTTGTAATAAATTTGATCTAAAATGCCCTATAAATGAGATATGTAAGCAAGTAGTCCATGTGATTATATCACATACTTGGGTCCATTATAGTGATCTCCTTTTGATATCCTTATAAGGATATTGATTCGCATTAAACTCCTTATTCTGAATGACATTTGTAATGGAGGCCAGATTTTGTAAAAGGATTCTTGTCTATGTTTCTATTGGTATATTTGAATGTTACAAAGATCGCAACAAACACATAATACCTCCCTACTATCGTGATGTAGGGTTTATATGAATGAATAAATGACTGACTTACTGATGTGATGGACTGACTGAATGGTTCATAATAGTTTTTTTGGATGGTTGGCAAGTTGAATGAATGAGTGAATGGATCAGCTTGTATGGCTGATAGTTGAATGTGAGGTGAAATTTATAACTGGGATTAGTAAGTAGCACCCATAAATGAATTTGTTTATACACAGGCATGCCAACACATGTATATTAATATCGGTGTAAGTACAACAAGTGGCATGTAAAAATGTAAAAAAAAACCTGGGAAAAAGTTTAAGTCTTTTTTTTCTCAAAATGTTTTTTCCCAAAGTGTCATAATCCAAACAAAAACATTATTTTTGATATGATTTTGATTTTTTTAGAGGATTTATTTACAAAATATTTTCGTGGGAAACTTTTAAGTTTAATTTTCTTGATTTAAATTTATTTAAAAATTTTAAATGACATTTCGATTTTAAGAAGTATTTTTACCAAACCACAATTTATTTTAACAATTCCTATTTCTATCAAATTTTTTTTTTTGTGATACTGATGTGATTGGTATTATTCGAGCGTGAAATTATTTTCCCAACTTTTATTTTGTATCATGCAACAACATCTGCAATGTTTGGGGCAAAATACTCTCACAAACAAATTCACATAAAATAAACCGCATTTGTATAAAATTGCCCCAAAAGACTTAAAATAAATATTCAACATTACATTACAGTCAAGATGTTAACGATAGGGTAAGAGTGTTAATAATAATTACATATTGGTATTTGAAAGTACATAATAACTTAATTTTTATTTTAGTTATTTGCTGAATTTGCAAAATTATCCTTTTTCAATGCGCAACTCCTCTATTATTATTTATGTATATTTATTAAAATAAACCTATTATAATTACATGCACTATATTGGGACATCATTTATTTATTCAATCATTCATGCAATCATGATATCAAAGTATTCGAACGATACACACATTCACACTGAAACGTATACATACAAACAATGTACATATTTATGTACTTAGAATTGAATCGTAAAGTAGTCGAACAAAATTGTTTGCAAAACCACAATTTACGAACAGATTTTTATTCTTTTCAACTCAAAAATGATGTTTAAAGAATATTTACATACATATATGCAGTATTAAAGTGTGGATTTTAAAATGTTTGATTTAAATGTTAAATATAAAACAGATATAGAATCTGCAGATTTAAGTAATTTTAAAGTGATATTTTTTATACCCTCCACCACCATCAGTGGTGATATTCATCTGAGACCCAACAAAGTATATACATATATTGTTGATCCTTACGAAATTCTGAGTGAGCTATGTCCGTCTGTCTGTCTGTATAAAACACGCTCACGAAATTCACTCAAAATATTCACTATTATCCACAGTTTGGTATTGAAAATCAGCAAAATCGGTTCAGAGTTATGAGATTTTACAAAAACTACTGCAGATAAATGAATAAATTTTGTTATTCTGTGTGTAACACTGATAAATATTAATCTCAGACCCAATCAGGTATAAACATATGAATATTGTGAGTCCTTATATAATTTTGAGTCGATTTAGCTTTGTCCGTCTGTCTGTTATCGTCGTTTTTCACTATTTCTTGTGCATTTTTGCAAAAAATAATGCGAATCAATGAAGAATTTTGTTCGACATATAGATTTTGGTACTAAGTAGAAACAATGTTGAAAATCGTAAAAATCGGATAACAATGTTTTAAAATTTTATGGGTTATAAGTATAACCAGTTTATGGTGGATGGTATTTAAGATACGGCAAAGCCGTATTCAACATTCTAACTTGTTATTTCTAGGTAATAATATAATAATGCAATAATTCAAAAAGGTACCAGTTGAATGACTAAAACATAAAAGTACCATTTCATCAGGATGTAGTATTTTTAGGTTCAATATTATTAAAATACAAAAAGTGCCAGTTGCTGAACGAAAAAGTACCGTTTCTATGTTAGTTTGGCAGGTGATGATTTCACTGGGGATACACTTGGGTCCAGTACATTGATCCCTTTGTGATACCTGTAACGAGAGAAACGGTCAGCGTATTAGTACTTTGAAGGACTCTAGTAATGAATTTCTTTTTCCTGGGATGTTCAATATTATAGAAAACTCAGAAAGTACCATCCGAATAATAGATTTTCATTAATTAATAAAAACTCAAAGTACGAGTTAAAAAACGAAAAAGTACTAAAATAGTAATTTTACCCGGAGATCCAAGTAACAATCTATTAGCATATTTAGTGTTAATAAATCTACAAGTTTTCCAAATGTTATTTAAATTGTGTCAATGAGTTTTAATCAAATCCAATTTCCCGTTTTTTCCCCTTTTTGGTACTTTTTTCTCCCTATTGAAGTTAAAGAAAATTTTATTACAAATAATTGCAATATTGTTGTGGGAGCCATAATCATTAAGTATTCATATGTAAATACAAGTCAATAAATGGGATACACTGTTTTATGAAAAAAAGTACTAAAATACTATGTTTACCCGTTTATTCCCTAAAAGGACCGAATTTGAAAAAAAGAGAAACTTGTCCGCTTATTTTTTAAATGAACAACGATAAGTCTTAAATTGTTTTTGTATCTTTTCTAGTTTAGGAGATATGAGGAGATATATGTATATCCCTTAAATCGTATATACCCAGCATCAAACCGTATGCCGTAAATGGAATGCTTCCCTTTAAACATTAGGTTGATATTTGAAATAGGGCTTAAGTCAATTATGGACACATCCCTTTCGGATTAACAAAATATTAATTTTTTAAAACAAAATATTTTTGTTCAACTTTAGGGTCAATTATAAAATTCGGTAGAGAGATTTTGGCTTGTAAGAAACTTACATCTGTATATCGAATTTCATAGCTATACTCGCATTTTTGAGCCAGTAATGTGCATTAAAGTCATTTTCTGAAGGGGGCCTTATATGGGGGGTAGGATCAATTATGGACCGATTCTTATATAATTCGGTAGAGTTATTTGTGCTCGTAACAAACTTTCTTTCGTCGAATTTCAGCGCTATACTCGTATTTTCAAGCCAGTAGTGAGCGTTAAAGTCATTTTCTAAGGGGGACCTTATATGGAGAGTAGGTTAAATTATGGACCAATCCTCATAATATTCGTTAGATAGATTTTTGCTCGTAAGAAACTTACTTACATCGAATTTCAGCTAAAGAATCGAATTTTTAAGCCAATAATGGTGGGTAGGGTCAATTAAGGACCGATCCTCATAAAATTTGACTCATAGAAAACTTATTTATGTCGAATTTCATCGCTATTGTTTTGTTTGTTGTTTTGCGGGGGGCCACTTGTGTGGGGGCTATGCGAAAACGTGGACAGATATTGCCCATTTTCAATACCGTGGGTCTTTAGAATTTAATAAGGACCCAGAATATTTACATATTTGTGTGGGTCTCTGATCAATATTTCGATGTGTTACAAACGGAAAGACAAAATCAAAATCTTTTCTGATGTTCACGAACTAATGAAATAAACAGTTTTTTTGCTCTCCCGAATTTTTTTTTTTTAAGAAAATAAATTGAAAATAAATAGTCCCCCGATATGTTATTTTATCATTACTTGCAAACTATTATCGGTAATTGATTAGAATTTGTTTGTGTTTTATATGATAATATTCTTTAAGGTATGATGTATACGTTAAACGAATACAACTTTTAAGAGAGGTCAAATGGTGAAAAACTGTCCTATTTAATGTTGTACTTTTGTACCTCTTTATGTGATCACTATTTTTCAGAAAAAAACTTTTGTTTTCGTCTAATAAGCTTTAGATGATCCCACGACCAAACTGAAATGTTCTTATGGATTCGTATTTTTATAATTTGTTTTTAAAACACATAAGTATGATAAGTATGTTTATTTCATTCTTTTACAAAAAACTTTAAGTTATCACAACCAACAAAAGCATTAATATTATTTTATAAATTATACAAGTCATTCATATGTAAATATTAATATTAAATTAATGGGAGTATTATTTTTCCCACATAACATTTCATTTCTTTTCACACAAAAAGATAATCATTTTAAACAAAAAATTTTAACCTACCGCAGTCCTGTAATAAACTCTGACCCTTTTAATAATATCAAAATAAAACATTAAAGAAAATTTATATTAAGAAACAAACAGTTGCGTTAACGAAAATAGCACAGCAAATGTATTGTTTATATAATTATTTAAAAAACATAATCGATCGCTGCTATTGTAGACACAACTGATCTGAAGACAATCTTTTTAATTAAGTGGAAACTTTTTGAAACAATAACTCAATAACAATGCAACAATTAACATGCAATTATCACAGTTTGCCATTTAAAGAAGACGATGCTACAAACAACTTACTCAACCAATCGCATTGTGCAACATTTTCTTTTAAAAACATATAATGACTTGACTGTAGGTTGATACAAAAGATTCACAGGATAAATTAAAACAATAAAAGAATGAAGCATTAAATCATTTTAATGCGAATAAGAATCAACAACAAACAGACTTGTTAAAACGCCTCCTTCGAGGAACAAAAAAAAAAAAAAAAGAACAATTAAGGACTGAAACACCACGCCAATAACAAAATATAACCTCACATTAAAAACCAAATCAAATGATTACAAGTGCGGGAGTCGTAAGATTTCGAAATGGGTTCGATGGTTGGGAAACAAAAAAATAACAACATATTTTTGGAGAAATCAAAAAAGAAAAAAACCGCAGGCGTGTCATTAACAATATAATTTGTTTTCCTCACCTCGATACAACTCGCAGAATCATGCAACAGGAGATGTAGGATATTTTTTAATGGGTTGTTTACACGATAAGTCACAGTCCCGTCAGCGTAGGACACAACTGATGGTGGAGAGACCTCCCTGATTTATGAAATCGTTAAATATGTTGTCGATAGGATTTTTAGAAATTTTCAACGCTTTTTAATCGTTCCTTTATGTGTGTTTATGCCTCCTCTTTAAACGTCCACAAATGATTCCTCAATATAAAGTGGTTGTTATGGAGGCGCCATAATCACAAATAAAAATTGAATATCACTGTTTTAGGAGCTGCAGACAGACAGACAGTCAGTCCCAATGATATTCACTTCACAATTTCACTCTACAACTGTAGTATTTGTATTTTGCCGCCAACGCTTCCTGCTACTCGTAATAACGTTACTGCCTAATTCTAACACTTGGTATCCACGCTGCACAACAGTTTTTATATAACTACAAAACATACTAACTGACTGACTGACTGGCTTGGCTGGTTTACATTTATTCAGTTATGCTAACAACAACTTTGTACAAACCATTAAATTGTGGTCAACAACTAATTATGTTGTTAGCAATAATTGGTGTGGTTGATGATACTTCAAACGCACATTGCCGCCTATAAAAGTGATTTTCAAATTTAATAATCATTCAATATTGTTTTTTTGTTGATTTCGGTTGTATGATAATAAAAACTAATAAAACTTTTTAATTTCATTAAAATTTTCCCATGAATTTTTAATTGTTTATTTTTCGATGACTTTAGCTTGAATTTTTTTCTTATTTTTCACTATTTAGCTTTCGAATTTCTTCTCCCCTAAAAAATAAAAAAAAAAAAAAAAAAATAACTGAAGAATTTGGTCGTCGATATTTCAAATGCCCTATCTTTACCCGCTACCCTTACTTAGGTGTAATACTTGACCGGAAATTAAAATGGAGACACCACACAGAGGATAGGATCAACAAGGCACATCGATGCTGGGCGATATGTAGAAGAATCATAGGCATGAAATGGGGTCTTAGTCCTACTATGACAAATTGGCTTTATAAAAGTGTAATTAGACCAATTCTAGCTTATGCTTCAATAATCTGGTGGACTGCTTTGGACAAAAAGTGTAATATCAAACTACTACAGAGAGTTCAGCGTACATGCTGCTTGGGTATATGTGGTGCCATGTGTACTACTTCAACCAAGGCTCTGGAAAAGTTGCTAGATATTCCACCCATTGAAACATATATAAGATATGAGGCGGCGCTTACAGCCGAACGTCTCTTTACTTTAGGCGAACTGGCCAAAAACGGTTATGGGACACGTCATCAATGTATACTGGACACATTGGAAGGTTATACACATTCATCGGACGTGTCTGATCGCATACCAGACACAGAATATGTCGGAAACTTTGAAACGCTAATCCCAGATAGAATGTCTTGGTCAAGCGGAACATTGGAGCAAATACCAGTAGGAATCCGTTTCTACACGGATGGCTCAAAATTAGGGGACAAAGTGGGCCTGGGGTTCTATATTGAAGACCCAGAAACAGAAATATACCACCGTTTACCTAATCATAACACAAGCTTCCAGGCAGAAGTCCGAGCAATAACGGAATGTGTAAATTGGATTAAAATAAATATGGCGCCCACAGGGCTTAATATATTTACCGACAGCCAGAAGGCTATTAGGGCGATATCAGGTGATAGAATTAAATCTTAGACCGTATTGGATTGTAAGAAAGCTTTAACTGAATACTCTCCCAGAGGTAAGGTTCACGTCATATGGGTACCAGGCCACTCGGGAGTAGTCGGCAACGAAAGGGCGAATGGAATAGCTTTAAAGGGAAGGGAGCTCGATGTAGTTAACCTGATAAACGCAAAACCATTCGACGCAACAAAAGCTGAATTAAAAATATGGGTGAGAGAATCCCATAAGGCCTCTTGGAATAATGAAACGGTGGGTAAAACCACAAAGATTCTATGGGGTGACCCTGATGAGAGCAAGACGAGAAATCTCCTCAAAATGAGCAAGTCTGAGGTTAGTATGATGGTACGTATTCTGAGTGGACACACAGGATTACGTGCACATCTATACAAAATTGGACGTGCGGATTCAGACGAATGTAGAGCATGTGGAGAGGACAGTGAAACTCTGGAGCACTTTCTTTGCCATTGTCAGGCATTCGTCGAAGTTAGATCCAAGTATCTTGGAAGTGATGTTATTCCGGAAATAACATTCTTAACCAACACCGATTGGAAGATTCTTAGGAATTACGTCCAGGAAACTGAGTTTCTGAACAAGGAAAAATAATACATTCAGTGAACATTTTTTTCATGAATTGGAGAGCACAATAAGCTCGATAGTAGCCTAGGTGTATTTCTTCGGATTTGATGTAGTATACATCCTCCTATCAACCTAACTTAACCTACCCGCTACCCTTGTTTATCTCATACAATGTAAAAATTCGTATTTAAAACAAGTTATATTCGGCTATGCCGAATCTTAAATACCCTCCACCAGCAAGCTACTTTTTATTAAAACCCATTTAACTATCTAATCTTTAGATAAATTAGCAAAATTTGTGCATATGTCAAACTAATTTTAATTAGGTCTAGAAAAATTTATATTAATAGGCCAGTTCGAAAACATTTTAATAGGATGATTTATCAGAACATATTCATTTTAAACTTTATCCGGGAGCTAAGACAACTTATGGACCGATCCGGAAAAAATTCCGTAGAATGATTTATATTTACAAAATACAATGTGTATGTCCAATTTTATCCGGATAACTTTGATTGTCAATTTGCATTTAAGTAATTTTCGGAAATTGTCCTTATATGGGAGTTGTGACCAATTATCGACCGATAAGTAAAAAATTTCTTATAATGATTTATATGCCAAAAAAATCAAGTCGAATTTTACTACAATAGATTTATTAATTAATGAAATATGTGCGTTTAGGTGATTTTAAGTGATTTTCGTAAGTGGACCCTCTATGGGAGCCTATCCGGAAAAAATTTCGTAGAGTGATTCATATAAAGACAAAACATATTTGTGTCGAATTTTATCAAGATAACTTTATTTGACAATGATTTCACCACACACTTTATTTTGACGTATATTGATCATTTTTGATGAAAAATGGAAAAAGCGTTTTCGAAGGATATCGCGGGATATTATCCTTTTTAGCATGTATAAAATATAAAAAATAACTTATTTTTATTTGGAAATAACCATTTAATGAAGCTGTGAACTCAAAATCGAGAAAAATTAAAAAAAATCTTAGGACACCGGTGTCCCGTATACGTGAAAGAGCTAAGTGATTTGCGGAAGTGGGACTTATATGGGAGCTATGACCAATAATGGACCGATCCAAATTTTGTGTTGATACCGATATATTTAAGGGAGTTATTAATGATAAACTAATTTCCGGGAATAAATACCTTTGTATGGTAGCTATGGGAACTATTGGATCGAAGGCAAATATTTTGAACATATTTTATCACTTCATTGAAAAAATAATCTGTGACAAAATTCATCGAAATATCTTTGGTAGTTTCTGAGAAAACTTCAAAAGAATTAGGAAAAAAATTTTTTCGAGGTAGTCTGAAATTTTTACTCATAATATTTTATGTGGTGAACCCATTTCATAAGGACCCCGAATATATATACTTTGTTCGGTCTTAGATAATTCTTCTTGGTGTTACACACGGAACGACAAACTTATATATACCCACTGATGGTGGTGGAGGGTATACAAATTTGAATTTTTGTACTTAGTACCCGTTTGGGCCCTATAGTATTTTCAACTGTCCAACATATATACCTAGAACGGCTTAAGATCTTATAAGGATATCCATGTGTTTGCTATAAATGAAATGCTAAAATCAATAAACCATTTTAATGAAATACATAAATAAGTTTCATTATTTTAAATTTAGTTCAGCAACCAAAAACAATTAATTATCCTAGAAAAGAAGTTGACACTTCCACACATTTATATGGACATTAAAAATATTATTTATTTTGGTACAAATTCCTTAAGTCAAAATAAAAGTAAACTTTAAAATCATAAATATACCGATAGAAGACAAACAAATCCTTTTTACTACATATTCTCCAATTAAATAGAATATCCTGCTTGAGATTTGCTTTGAATATTCATCGAATGTTTGTCTTTAAAGTAATAAATTATTTGTGAAAAATTACTTTTGTCCAATAAATAATATTTTACAATAATAAAAACATCATCGCAAATGAATTATGAATTATTTATAACAAAAAGTTTATTACGAGTATTATTCAATCTCAAATGTTAAAAGCAAAACATTTAAATAATTTCAACACAATTCATATTTCAGAAATGTACATAAATAATGAAATCCTTATGACTTCCTTGAAATAAATCATTTCGATTTTTGTTTTATGATTTTATGAAACCTGCACTTGTTTAATTATAAACACAGGTAATAAAATACAACAAACAATAACTACAACTACAATAAATTAAGTCGCACACAGATTTTTACTTTTATTATCACCTTCAATTCAGAATTCAGTGTACGTGTGTGTTCTAGCCCGTTAGTTTTGTAGGTTTTAAGGTTTTTAATAATATTTTATGATATTTAAAAAATATTTCTTATAATATAGATCTTAACATAAAATTTGAGAATAAAATAGGTTCCAAAAAATAATTGAAAAATATAAAAATAAACAACTAACTACACCAGTGAATATGTCAATATTATTAACATTGCTTGTAATCACGGGACGGATTCTCAACCAGTCTCACGTACTACTGGAATGTGACTACTTTCCTCACTTGTATGTATTCTTACAAGCAATGAACAAAAAATATAAAACTTATAGATTCTTTAATGTTTGTCCCAAAATATAGTTATCACAATTTTGTATGGGAATGAGTTTTATATATTTTGCTTTATTTAATACTCTAGTTTCTTTATCACTTTTCAATAAAAATATTTCTTTGGTTATAATCACATCAACGATTATTATATTGAGCGACAATTACAATGCGTTTTACAAATGTATTTTAGAAATTTCTAATTCAATTAAAAAAAATTCAAGATATGTATGTCTAATTATAAGTAACTTAAAAACTTCTATTACACAATCTTTTCCGACCTAACCAATTAACTTTTCTGCAATTAAGAATACAAGACATCAGAACATCAGCGTTCCAAGTATCAAAATATTTGTATCGAATTATTTTGTTAATTGAAAACAAGTAAGAAAGTATAGTCGGGCGTGACCGACCATATGATACCCTACACCAGTTATGAATATTAAATGTGATCTATTTTTCATAATAAAGCATTTATCTGGAATATTACCTTGATTCCGATTTACTTAAGCAATTTATTGACGAAAAACTAATTTTCTGAAAGACGCTTTATATGGGGGATAGAAGCAAATGTGAACCGATCCCGATGAAATGGGCTGGATAGATTTATATTTATCAATAACAGTGTTAATAAGTGAATTGCGGATATTCAAGTCATTTTCCGAAGGGGGGCTTTGTATGGGGGCTAGGGTCAAATGAAGTCCGATCATTTAGAAATTCGGCAAGGTCATCAAGGCTTGTATAAAACTTAGTTGTGCGAACTTTTATCGAGATACATTTATATTATACAGAATTATGAGCTCAAAAGCCCTTTTCGGGGGGTTCCGTTGTATGGGAGCTAGGTGAAATAATGGACGGATTTTAACCATTTTCAATAGGCTTCGTCCTTGGGTTAAAAGAAACATGTATGCCAAATTTCATCAAAATTTTATTTTGAAAATTGCGACCTGTACTTTGATAACAACGTTTACTTGGACACACGGACGGACGGACATCGTTAAATCAACTCAGAAAGTGATTCTGAGTCGATCGGTATACTTAAAGGTATAGTACTAATATTTTAGTGCGTTACAAACATCAGCACAAACGCATAATACCCTTCCCACTATAGTGGTGTAGGGTATAAATATAATTCATCAATCAAAAATAATTTTTTCCAATTAAAGAAATAATCAAAACAATTACATGATATAAATAATTAACTAAAATATTAAAATAATTAATTTAATAAATTAAATACTAAAAAAATATAATATAATTAATTAGTTAGTTTGAAAGGAGGATGTATAATATACATTGTATATACATTAAACCTAGCCCTCTATCGGGCCTGTTGTGCGGACCTTAACTAGAACCTCCGGTCTACCAGACTAGAACACTAACCAGTTAATATAATAGTAATTAATTTATTAATCAAATGAATTAAACAGTTTGGTTTCTGAGCCTCTTATAAAAGAAGTTATCAATGGCGGGATCTCCGAGAATATAATAGTAATTAATTTATTAATCAAATGAATTAAACAGTTTGGTTTCTGAGCCTCTTATAAAAGAAGTTATCAATGGCGGGATCTCCGAGAATAAAGGATAATAAAGAATTACTTATATCTGAGAAACTATGTGCAACGCACCATTGCATTTGCTTAAAAATGGGGAACATATGACTCACACATTTAAATATTATGACACACCAAAACTTGATACAATGTCCATGAGCATAATGCGACGAAGGTGTTCAAAATACCCCGGAGTTTAAAACTTATACATACAACATACATGGGTTTTTGGACAGTTTGCGATAGTAGCTCCGAGTTTGATATGGTTCTAGGCCACAAAATGTGCAGTATTCTTCTAAGACAACGGTTAACAAAAGTTTGGAGTCGGTGGGTAATGCTACAACTTACTTTCCAGGTTATAGAACCATAAATAAGTATCGACTTGACGTTTGCTTTAAAAATTAGCAATTTACTGTTAAGGTTCGGCTCCATTGACATGTATGTTCAGGATTTTCACTTTGCCAGTGTTAATTTTAAGTCCCACACATTATATTGTTTCCTGAAGTCCGCTTTAGATTGCGGAGTCTGCGCGAGAGCAAATAATTATGTACCATCTGCGTATGCCAAATAATTTAGATGATGACAGATGATTTCCACAGAATTCCCAGGCTTTTGTTCTATATGGAGCTCAGAACATCTTTCATTACCACCAGGAACAAGAGAGGTGATCGTATAAATCCTTGTCGAATCCACTTTTGAACATAAACCGGTCAGAATGTTTGTCCTTATGTAGAACGAAGCATCGGGCATGAGCATAGCTTTCATGAATCAAAGAAATACATTTCTCTGATATACCCCTTTGATATAATTTTGACCATATATTGTCTCTATTAAGGAGATGAAGCTCGTAATTAAATTCCACACACTGCTCAATAACTATACGTACGGTATTAATGTGATCTGCAGCTGAATATCCACTGCGAAAGACCGTTTGACATAAACTGATGTTTTGTTCTAGATGTTCGCTTATCCGATTAAGGATAATTCTAGATAATAGTTTTGCAATAGTTGGCAGGATACATATACCTCTCCAGTAACTACAGTTACTCAGGTGTCCTTTCTTTGCTATCTTGACGATAATTCCATCCTTCTATTCCTTAGGGAAAGATTTGTTTTCCCAAGTTGCCATGATAAGAGGCCGTGAGAGTTGGGTCGCATTTATAAATTTCAGCAGAGATATCATGGTGGCTTACCATTTGGCAGTTGTCCGATGGCTGCAGTTCTAATCCTAGGGTTGACTGTGCTCGAAATAATTGTTGGCTCAGCATCTTCCACAATGTAGTTCAGTGTAGTGGAAAAATGGTCTTTCTATCCTTTCAGTGTATCTCCTTCTATCCATCCGTACTGCGAGCTGCACATTCTCCAGATTAAAATTATCCTCCACGTTCTGGGTGGCGTAGCATTTCACCTTAACATCTTTCCACACAGTAATTTTACTCCAAGTATCCACAAACATCGTCAATTCTCTTCCTGGCTAGTCCAATGATCTGATCCCCACATAATCTCATTGTGTCCCTAATATTATTCCACTTAGAGTCATCATGCAAGTAGGTTCTAAAGCTATCACGGATGAAAGGGTTCTTTAATCTGCCTATATCGTATTTCCTAGGTCGCAGATTTCGTCCGTTCTCCAGGATTGCCGCGGTGCAGAGTTTAATTTTGGACACTACTAAGTAATGATCTAGAGATTGGCCAATATCAGCAGCCCTCTTGCTACTATAATCAAGAAGGCATTTCCTAAAACCGTGGCTAATGGCACAGTGATCGATTTTTTAAGTTTTAAGCATTATACCAACGCCAGATTCATGGGACACTATCCGCATATAGCATTACAGTTTCCGATGTGGAAGTCGAATATTTTGTTCAGCGGACTTCGTTCAGGACCAGGATGTTAAGATTATATCTCAATATTTCGTGTTCAACCTATATGGTGTTATCCGATATGGTGTTATCACTATCCCTAAGCGTTCTTATATTGTAGAATAGGATCAAATTGCTTACAAATTAGCGATTTGTAAGCAATTTGAGTTTCGGGTGATATTCCCCTAGATTGGTGATAGATCTGCTATGTATATGTCCGCGTCCAATCCCGCGGTGCAGTCATGATTCAGCGATTGGTGCCTACTTTCTTAAGACATACGTAAGACCATTCAAGATACATAGCTGGAGCGCCTTTTAACTCTAGCAAGCAGGAAGTGGGTGCATCAAAGCCATTGCCACGGGAATACTTGGTCATAGAACGGACTTTTCATAGAATAATTGTCCTGGCCACTTCCAAGTGAGTGACAATCAGAAAACATTCAACTTAGATAAAGAGCCACAACCCCACAATAGAATAACATGTTACAATGAAACATTCAAAGTTCAATTAATTTTTGATATGTTTCCAACTAAATTAGAAATGCATGTCCTTACATGTTGTTATGGTTGCCTCAAAATGCTGGTTGTGAATTGTTAGATAATGATCTAGTTATACTGGTGTAAATATGTTCAAGGGGTCGTTGGCTTGCTGGTTGGTCGTTTACTTGTTAATTCGAATTTAGAGTGTTTCATTATCTCTGTTACAAGTTTTTGCTGTTAGAATTGTAAAATTAGCAGAGTTAAGGTGTTGCTGGTAGTATCCTTGAGTTTGTAAATTGAAGATATCAATATCTAGATAATAAATTATAACTGTTCTTTGTACTAAAATTACAAATAATAAATATTCAGGGATCATATTTTATATGGCTTTTGTCTTAAAAAAAACAATAACAAACATACATTTTCATTAAGATTTGATAAACACACACATCCAAACAAAATTCACTTTCATTACCCAAATCTTTTACAAGGAAAATTCTTAGTTTTTTTCTTGTATTTCTGTTTTTGGTAACAGATTTATGATCTTACCAAAGAATAGATACATATTTTATGTGTGTGCGTGTTGAGTCAGTAAGTTGTCCTTCTCAATTATTACTGTTGCTGCTGCTGCTGACATAGTTGTTGTTATTATTATTTGTATTTTAGTTTTGCAATAGATATTAAATTCACGTCTAGTTCCTATAGATAGATTACACGAGAGTTATGTTCTAGTGTGTGTTTTTGTGTGAGTTTATCTCTCGATCTAACCATCCATCTATCACCAGCATACTCACTCGTTTGGTTGTCGTATCTTTACACGTGTATTGGTTTTATTAAATAGTGCCTTATCGATCGTTTGGATCATGTTTTTATTCCTTCTTCTGTTTTCCTCCCTTTTGTCTTTTGGTTGGAGTCAGTTGACATTAACGATTATGTCTCAATTCTTGTATCAACTCTTGGAAAAATATTTGAAACTAATTTAATATTACAGTAGCGTTTAAGGGGTTTTTTGTTTGGTTTCAATTTGTTTTTCTTCTTGTTTGTCGAGGGTGTTAAACCAGCTTAAATACTCGGTGTAGGAAGTTGTTAAACAGTTAGGTAAGGTGAGATTACCAGGAAAAGGAATTTTATTTAAATTATGATTCCTGGGAAAATAAAATAGAAAACCCTCTATACTACAGAACATTTTTGTATTCCGTAACAGTTTTTATGAAATGGTTTCTTGTATTTATAACACTCTTAAGATTGAATGAGGTCTGTCATTCAGTTCTTGTAATATTACTTGCAAACCAGTCATGAATATGTAATTACAAAAATAATATTGATCTTTAGAAAAATGTAGAGAAATTGGGAATTAAGCTGAAAATTAATAAAATCTGATTTTTTAAGGTTATGATATTGTTAATGATCTCGAGCAGTAAATATGTATGTATGATGTCATTGGAAGAATCCATTATGATAGTAAATATATTCGAAATCAAAGCAGAGACTTTTGTAAAAAACGGGAATATAAATAGTGTCTAGTATTTTTATACTTTTGAGATAATTTCTAGTGTATATCCGAACACTGATCTGAATTTAAGTCAATTTTTAAAATTCACTTAAACCGAAAACATGTCTGGTATTATATCCTAAATTTTGGGATCTTCTTCATGCTCAAGGCGTACGGTTAGGCAGGAAAGGATTGGAAATGGGAAATATGTTGTAGAAGGAAAGTTAAATATTCAATATGAATCTGCTTACAGCAAATGTGACAGTGAATACTTCTGCAAGATGTTCCTCATACGAAAGGTGCGACTGAACAATAAATTTTTCATGTAATACTAGTCACTAGCCATTAGACTACAAATAGGTGTGTTATTTCAGAAGGAACACAATATGGGTATAGCAATGTAATACACCCCACGTTGCAACAGTGATTCAGTGAATCAATAAATAATGGTGGGTGGAACCACAAAGATCCTATGGGGTGAGCCTAAAGAGAGCAGGACGAGAAGTCTCCTCAAGATGACCAAGTCTAAGGATAGTATAAAGGTACGTATTTTGAGTGGACATACTGGATTACTGGCACCATTTTACTAAATTGGAAGTGCGGTTTCAGACGAATGTAGAGCATGTGGAGATGGCAGTGGAGCACTTACTTTGTCATTGTCAGGTTTTTTTTAGATATTAGATCCAAATATCTTGGAAGTGGTATTATTCCGAATATAGCATACCTTACGAACAGTGATTTTAAAATTCTTTTGAACATCGGATGATAATACCTTAATTTATCGCTATATAAGGTTTTTGTTCAGCGAACGTCGCAATGTATTTTTATTTTAGAACATCACGAATTTCAGATTCCTAATATTTATATGCTAAGAAAAAACATTGTATTGTATATACCTGATGGTCCACCTCGGTGTGAAATCGAGATTATGTATTGCGCTTTTTTTGGTGTTACCTTATCACTCTTTTCTGATTCGACCGGCACTTATCCGCCTTGTGCTTTCACTTGCACCGGCAAAACCATGTACAAATAATACCGTCAAGCAGGTGTTCACGTTAAGCACTCATGCATTCTTATCCCTCTGCTTTTTACAAACAGATACAAAACTTTTCGAAGTTCAGAGAGAGAATAAGAGTTGGAGATGGTTTAGTGAATAGAAAACTTGTCTACGTGATTTTCATCGCTTTTCTGGTATATTCACGATATACCTTATATGGGGATTTTACCGTTTAATTTATGATTATATTGCTAATGCATATTTAAGACTTATATTCCGGGGTATCATTTGTTTGAAGCAGTGTTGAAATCTTAGATCGATATTACCGATATATAATATACAGGGAATGACAAATCAAATACAAAGTTTTTTATTATTAAAGCTATTGCCTACATCAAGACTGTTGTACTCTGTAATTGTCATTGTTTCAGAACAGAAACCATAAAACCACTTTAATTTTTTTTTTTTTTTTTGATTCTTTGGAATTGATTTTGTTCAAATTATTGAGCCAAAATTTATTTAAACCAAACTAAAACATCACAAATGCCGCTTAAAGACAATTTTGGACATTTAAGAAGATAAAAGTATAATTATTGTGGTTAAACCGGATCAAAAATAATTGCCAGAAAATTATTTTCTTCTTTTTTTCGGTCCAAAAGCCGAAAACGAAAGAATAAACTAAAAAAAGAGAATGAAAAGATAGTAGAAAAGATACAAAGACATTTTAAGGAAGTTTTAAAAAACAAATCAAGGCAATACTTTCTTGTAGAAAACTACAACATTTCAGAAGCAAAACAAGCAGAAGGTACGGGGTACGGATAAGTGTTTTGAATTCCCAGGCATTTGAAAATGTAGAACAATTAGAGCACGGATTAATTGTTAAATTGTCCTTTGCTTTGTTTGGTTTTGTTTTGTGTTTTTAATTTTTTTTCGTGCAACATTGTTTGGGTACAACATGCATCACGCACATAAGATTATCCTTAGATTTAAAACAATAAAATAAAACACTAACAAAAATTATTGTATCACTCCTTTGAACTACTTAACCTCACATTGTATACAACTGCAGTAGTTACAGGATGAACCCAATATCCAATGATGGTTCTTCAATGCGGCAGGTTTGTTATGTTTTCTTTTTGGTTTAAAATTTGCATAAACTTAAAACAAGACTTTTTGTGTCCTTAAACGTTTAGAGCCGCTAATTCAAATGTTTTAATTTTCTTAGTTCCTTGTTCTATGGCGTTTTCTCATTTGGAAATACTATTTAATCTACTTAAAAATAATACAATAAATCAGATTTATGTATTAAATAGATTTTCTACTTACATACTTCCTAATACAAAATACTACAAGCACAAAAACACCATAAGTAGAGCAATTTAGTTTAAATTTTATTGTGTAAAATGTGTGTGTTTTGATGTTATAGCCCTATATAGTGTTGTTGCTCTAAGGATGAAAACTCAAATACACATTTGATTCAATTATTTAGTCCCTAGGCCATAGTTTGAGTGCCGGTCGGATTTGTTAGTGAGTATTTATGTATTTAGCTGTATTTAGATAAAGTTTCTTAACTAATTAGTAGACTAATTAGTTCATTTATTTACGTCCATCCTAGAGAGAAACAATGCAAACAAAAAACTTTAAGACGAAATAACAAAAGTGTCTGCTGATCTGAAACGCATGCGCCTCTCTTTTTTAATGCGATTTTCTTTTTTAGTAATTCTATTTTCCATTTCATTTAGTTTTCAATAGTATTATACAAGATTATATTAGATGACATCGAAATTATGCACATAAAGGACAATAATGAAATGTGCCCTAAAATATGCTAAAATATTTTCTGCAAATGCGATCAATTTGAATTAGAGTTTTAGGGGATTTTATTATATAAAGTAGCACAATCATATGCATATTAGGGCACCAGTTCCTAAGCTTAACTACCTCGAGCTCCTTTTCCATTAAATCAAGTACATACGCTCTTTCGTTGCCGTCTTTTCCAGATTGTCCTGGTACCCATATGAAGAAAGAAGCTTAATTACCTAAGGAATAACAATTTACTTTTTAATGATGCAATGGGCACCGCCATAGGTATTTCGGTATCCTTGTGGGGACTTGTTACAACAGTACTTCCAATCGACACCTTCCAGTTTCGGAAAGCGCATCTGTACTGTTTTCTACTGAGTTTTTAGGATTTGACTCCTTAACGTTACCTGTAGTGGCAAAAAATTCGGTGGGCACTCTCTTAGGTATTTCATTGTCATTTTGAAGATGTCATCTTTGGAGGCGAAATAAGCCATTTCTTTGTTTTTGAAAGGCTAGTCATTGAGTTCTGGTCGATTACCTATTACAAGTAGAGTCCTCCCTTCCACAAATTATTCAGGATGCACATTGGTGAGATGTCATAAAATTCACATCCATGCTGAACATGCAGTTCAAGCTTTCTATCGGTTGTTTACCCTTTGAAGCAATCACGTGTCGGTATAATGCGCCCCGCGGTGCATATCACCTAGGTGAAATCTCCATATTGGTGTTATTGGAATATCCCGGGAAACAGAGATGCTACCAATACATCTAGTCTGCCGGCACTATAAACTGGTGATGATCAAATGCATCCTCGACCTTTCCTTGAAATGATTTGATATGGGGTCGAACCATCGCATCATATAATCAGGCACTATGGGTACCCAGTACAGTTGGTTGATGATCCTTCGGGATCCACGTAGCGGCTGTAGTTTAAACCCAAATTCGGCATATATATTTCTGGATTCTCTCTCCGATGATGTTGCCATCTCAACAGACGTCACTGGGTGATGTGACAGAGCAACTTATGCTGGATTCCTGAACCCGATAAGTATCTCTCACTCTTCGCGTAGTAGGGCGCCAGTGTAGATTGGGGAATTTTCAGGTTGACACTTGGTAGTTGCCTGTTATTCCGTAGGTCGGGAAAAACTTCTCTGCACGACAGGAGACTAGTACTAATTCAGTAGACCTCGGTGCTGTTGCCTTCTCAACAGGATGCATATTGTTTCATGCTACGCGACTTATGGTTGAGAACCACCACTCAACTTGTCGGGGCAATTATTGGATTCGAATAGACTTTGGAAATTCTTACATCCTTTGTCACATTATCTGACACACAGAGGGATCCTGATTTATTGGTTGTTGTTGAATCAACAAGTAGTGTGGTTGCGCGGGCTTTAAGAGGTTAAGGAATGCACTGGAATGGGTAATTAGTTGATGAGGATTACATTTTAAATAATTCAATCTTTCGTGACATCTTAAGGGTGGACACCTTTCGGTGTAAGATACTGAAAAATTAATTGCTAGAGATTAGATAGCTCGAGCACTTCAGCAAACTGTTTGTACATGGACCGCCGCAGCCATGTACAAAAATTGCCACCTTAGTTCTTCATAGAAGGATTCTGGAGCGCGTGGTAGACCGTTCCCAAGTCTACCCAGTGGGTGGCAAGTGTTCACGTTAAGCACTTAGACATTATTGTCGAAATAATGGCATCGTATTCTGCATAGCAGAGATTGACTCGGTGTCTTCTCTTGGTAACTTTCGAGTGAGATGTAGTCTATTTTCTTTTCTAACTGTCTAAATTCGATTTCCTAGTTTTTTAGGGGTTATTTTTTTTTTTGATACACTCATACCTTCTAGGTTGACTTCGGCGACGTGTTCGTCCTCGGGATATCTTGCATGGCGTTGTCGCCTTTACTCACAGGGCTTTGACTTGAGAATACTGTGTGCTCCAGAAAGCAAGTTTTTAGTAAGGAAGTTTAGCTATATCCCGTATAATGGTGCCTGGAATCATTAAGTAAAACAAGATGTGTTTTGAGCGATTCCGAAAACAATTCCCTTATTCTTTCGATGTAAAGTAAGTCGATTCATTACTTCTGGTACATTAAAAATGTTATTTTCCGAAAGTGATAATTGAAGTTAAACCCGATAAACTGTATAGAAAAGATTTTAAATTATTCCTTGGATCAGACACAACATATGCTTACATCCACCATATGAATGATCTGCAATGCAAAATGTTCCTAACACAAAATGAATCTAAATAATTTAATAAATAATTTAACTAGAAAATACAAGTGTGGCAGACACGAGCCTCAAATCTACACCAGATGGACAAACAAAAAAAAAACTTTTGGGTTTCTTAATTGGAACCATCATAATCAAATTGTAAAAAATGACTCTTCATTAGGCAAGTCAAAACTAATTTTCATCTCTACAAATTGCAATAGGACAACAGAGAGCATCCTTAAAAATGAAAGTAACATGTGTCAGTGACCAGACACACAAACAAACCACAACAGAAGGAAGAACAAAGCCAAGGTACAACAAAAACATTATACTTATGTTTTGTTATACAATGTGATGCAACAAGGTATCAAATACAATAATACACCATGCAACAATTGCTTAACATTTAGTCATGCCATCTTGGTAAATTGCTTGAGTCCCTTATTTCACTGAATACATACATGCATTATTTATAAATGATCAATGCATAATTTATAAAAATTATTAAAATTAGTTTTCCATTTAATTTTCTATTAATTTCTTCGATTTTACTTTTAATTTTCTAACATTGAAGAGATGTGCTGCATATTCGAAACAAAAGTGAAATTTATTATTTTGTTTCCAAAACGTGCCAGATCGAAGTAAAGCGTTGCAACATTAAACAACTGTTGTTATTTTAGCATAGAAATCTGACAGCGTGTCATTAGTAAACGAAATGGATGGATGGATGAATAAATGAGTGAGTGACTCAACGCATGAATATGAAAAGTAAAATTTCTATAGATGTTGCAACACGCTGCCAGACAACTGACACACTTTGTGTGGCTGTAGCACCTAAGGAGATTGATTGTTGGCGCGATGAAGATGACGACAATGATGGTGTACGATTATATAAACAGCATCTCCAAAATTATAATTCTTTTTTTGGTTTTTGTTTAAAACAAATTGCGATAAATGATCCTTGGAAAAGATATGAAGTATAACGAACGCTAACTAACATCTTTTGATGCTCTTTACTTACATAAGACATGAGGATTCATTTAGCAAAAATTTTCACTTTTTTCTTTTTGTGGCAACAGATGTTGCATTAAGATCCCCACACTCTTACTTTTTTTCGTATTCAACAAACAAGTATTAAGGCAGTCACAGAAAGTTATGGCTGTTTGTGTTGGTGGTATTTAGTCCTTTTCCTTTTTTTCATAAAAAGTGAAAATTGTTATAATCAAAAGAACACAATATGGTTTCTTACAGTTTTAGTTTTATTTTCGCTTTTGCTTTGAATAGACATGACATGCGTTCTATGTCAAACATGTGACATGACAACATCAAATACTGAGCATCATCACGTTATGTTGAGCAAATTTCCGAGGTTTAATAAAATTGATAATTTATCGCTTTTGAGACCGTGTCTTGACATGTTTGTGACAGGTTGTTTGTATCCTTGTGTGTCAAGAATTGTGTGGCAATAATGTATGATGTTTAATTTGAATCGGATGTGTGTTTACATAAGGTGCCAGAATGTGTTTTTTAGATACATTCATGCATAGGAACTTTTTGACAATTATGTTGCAATATGGTGAAAATTGTATTTTTATTTTAGAACAAAAATTCCATTTTTGCAAATTTGTACATATATATTATAACAAAAACAATTTTTTTACTTAAAATTCATACAAATATCTATAATTACTCTAACATGGGTTTATGCCCTTATAAGATAACGTATTCCTGTTGTCAGCTATGGTTAAAAGAGTTTAACTTTGTTTAACAAATGTTAAAATTTTCGAGAGATTTCATGGTTGTTTATGAAAACTAGATTAGGAAATAAAGCAACAAAAAAATGTCTTAGAAATTTTACTCAAATCGGGCCATCTTAACCCAAAAACTGTGGAGGTCAAAGGTTGTAATATTTGGGAGTTTTAAGTGTACCAATGCTTTGATTGATTAACGTGGTAGTTCACTGCGCGCAAACAGTCAAGTAGAGTCGAAATTACTCCGTTTTGACATGACCACCTCACCCGACAGATATAGTATTAGATCCAGCCTTAGAGAAATCTATGAAGGTAATTGAGTTTTGTACCAGATAACTGCAACTCCAAGTTACATATGAAACAATTGCCAAGGAATCTATTTCTCTTGGCAGAGAATTTGCAGAGAATTTGAAAGAACGATTCTTCCGTTTTTCTGTATTTATAACTGCGACAGTATTCATTAAAGGGGAACTGCGTGTGTACCTAAGGCCCAGTTTCCAGTTATTTCTGCCATTAACCTCGATATATCTCGCTTATTCCCAGTGATTCGCTGTCTAGTATGTTTCTCGTTGAAAAAAGCCTGATTAATTTGTCAAGATTATTCCATCTATTTGCAGCCTTTTAAAGAAAGAATCTTAGAATACTATTTTAGATAGAACCCAACGGAGCTGCTACAAAAACATTGCCAAAGTAGTCCCTATGCGCAAGGTCCCATATTAGGGTAATCCAACTTTGACAAATCCTTCTTACATTGCCTGACTAATAGGGAGGTGGTGGAATAGGAATTCAATGATAGAAGTGCCGCTTGGCTATCGACAGAAATTCCTACATTGCCCCGAAAATTAAGATCATATAGAGCTTTACAGGCTGACATTATCGCAAATATTTCAGCCTAGAAAACAAAACTGCCGATAGGAAGACAGTGTGAGAAAATCCCAACTTATTCGCAAAAGACACCAGTACCAAGATCATCTGTATAGATACATTGTGGTATGTATAGTAAATCGGTAGGTTACCCATGTACCACGCATTCTTGGAAGAACTCCGATTTTGAAAACTATATCAAAGTCGGTGAGCAGGTTAATATAGTCGTTTCTAAATGTCAGGAATCGCTAATGATAAATACAAGAAACAATTACTCTATTAAACTTTGTAGACTTTGGTCCACAATATGTCAGTATCGCATTAAGGGCATTTTCAATTACCCCAGTCTAATCACGTGAGATTCGATCCAAATATGTGAAAAAAACCTACTCCATTAAACATTGACACAAAACTGTTTATAATTTTTCAATACCATTCGTTGTCAAAGTATATACATACATACGATAACACTATGTAATGTTGACAACATTTATACACATCCGTTGTCTAAATGTTAACAAACGTGGTAAGCTCACTATTGACAAACAATCCGTTGCCAATAGTGATTACATAGTGTTGTCGTACGTATGTATACACATTGACGACGGATGTTATTGAAAAATTATAAACTCTTTGGTGTCAATTTGGTACCAGGCGTGTATATTTCCTTTTCCTTCTGTGTATATGATCCCGTTAGCAGTCCTCTGTAATGCAGCCATGGACCATGTTAATTTTTTTGATAACAACATGGTCAATAGCATAGGACCATGTTGCGGATCATGTATTCCCGTAATTTTACCAAGATGGAGTTAAATGGAGTATGTTTTTTCCATATATTTGGATTAGATTTAGACTTGGCCTTTGAGGTGTACTCTTTACACGTGTGTTCTCCGAAAAAAATTAAATTTCGATTACATTGGCTGTAACACAAAAATTTCCGATAAGGACCTTCTTATAATATCACAATTTCATACCTTTCCTTTGGAAGAAATATGAAAAAATCAAGAAAAAAATAAATTTTATACTTTGATATACCAGCTAACCATATATTGACGGCCAAGACAAAAATTTTGAGAAATGATATCTTAGAATCATTTCACGCATTAGGGAGCCACCCTAAAATGGAAGTTGCTGATGTTCTTTTTGAATATTTACTTCTGTTTCTGTGTAATAAAACTTTTGCTCAAGTTTCGAAATTGCGCTAAATTGTTTCATTGAGTATATGAAATATTACATTAAAGGCAAATACAATTTCATACTATTGAGCAAGTGTAATGCAATATTTGTGGTCTTAGCGATACATTACCTTTCGAAAACATTTATGTATATAAAATTGTTAATACCACAATTGCCACCTAAAGTATATATTTTATTGTTATTGCCAACAATTTCGGTTTTGTTAACAATTTTTATATGAATTGTACTGTTTTATACGAATATAAACAAATGAATATTTGCAGTAGCATCAGTTCAAGCTGTAGTCATATGCAAATTGTCACCCCATTTAAAATTGTGGTTTTATTATGCTGTTTTTCACCTTACAACGGCAAGATTTATCTTATAATTTTTTCTGATTTTTTTTTTTTGGAAAATATCAACCGCATGGGAATGCTGAGAATTTTACCACAATTGTGGTTTTATTAACACTTCTGCACAAACACTTTTACATAAACTCATGCTCAATAGGTTTATTGTACTGTATTCGTGTAGTACTGCATAATCTCTAAATTCAACTACTTTAAATGCGAGTAATAAAATGCAGTCTATATCGTATGCAAATATGTATAAACTAACAGACACAGAGTACTCGTTATACGGCCAACCATATTTGGGTTTAAGGAAGGCAATAAGTACTATTAATTTGAAATTATCTAATTATAAAGAAAAAAATTATCTTCAAGGGAGGTTTCAATAGTTATAGTGCATTATATCAATTTCATGATTTAAATCTTATAATCGTTTGGTGAAGAACAAGTGTAACTATTCATTTATCTTCCTGAATATGTAGATGCTTTAATATGACGACAGCATACATGTGTGTGAACAATTTTAATTTGCTAAAATGCGGAATCAGGTACATTTCCGCTGTTAAAAGCTTTCCATAAAAGTTTTCCTTTTTATATTTTTTTTGGAGGTTTTTGTGGATAAAAGCACACACACTATATGCATTAAATTTTATCGAGTTTTTGGTTTCGAAAATAAAAAAAAAACTAAAAAAAAAATACAACAAATAAAAACGATTCAAATAAAACCAATTGAAATGTAAAACAAAATCCAATAACTGAATACGAGTACAAATAAACGAAAAAAAAGTGTTGCAAATAAAAATAAAGTGCAACCTTTAGCGAATTTATTGTCAAGAATTGTGTGGAAAATTGATGTTCCATATACACAATTCATGTGAATTTATCTTAATTCTTGAATTTACATACAATTATTTAAATTAAAAAAAAATTCATTGGTATAAAAATAAAAACAAATGACAGCCATCACTCCTTAAAAACTGTGTCATTTTAAAATGTTCATATTGCTTAAAATAGTCCTTTTAATACCCAGTAGCACTCATCAATAGAAAAGTCTCCTTAAACTAAAGTATGTTATTGCTAAGTAGAAACAAATGAATTCTTTCCAGGCTGATTGTGTAATCAAAAAACATGTATATATTCTGCGTCATTGTTAGATTCCATTATGAACTAGTCATCATCACAGAATCTTAAATCTTGTGTGAAAAAGCAAAAAAAAAAAAAAATGTTTTAATGATTAAGTTTTGAAATAATTTTATATAAATTGTTATACCCAACTTGCTTCCCTACCCTTAGATGCCATGCCCACTATTGATAGTTTTCCGAGTAAAATTATAAGACTCTATCTTTTATTATTTCCAAGATATACGTATTTGCATTCAATTAATGGATCTAATACAACACTTGTGAAAACTTACACATTTGCAGTGTATTATTTACATAGAAGAGAAAAATTATTTCAAAATAATCTGTTTAAATAGGCAATCAAATGTACATTAGGGATATAACTAATTTGGCGAAATTTTTGGCATACTACCACGAGATGGCCAATGTTGTATAATTATTGAAAATAATTTTTTTATGTCATTTGAAATCAAAAACATCACGCATCAACCCCAATTTCCAATATAAACCAATTTTTTTTTTTTTTAATTTTTTATTTTTTTCATTTTAAGATTAAAATATTTATATATGGGCATTTCTACCTAGAAGTATATTTTTGTCACATCGCGACTCATCATTGCCTATATCTTTTTGATTTTTCGCAAATATACTATTTTACATCCCTAAATCAAAAAGTCCATAAAAAATTATTTGTTGATCATATTTGTTTTGACCATATCTCCAATTCTTATGGACCGATTTTACGGGTTTTAAACAACTAAACACTTAAAACAATATTTAAATTAATTATCTAAGATCTGGATTCCGATATGGAGCCTTCAAAAAACTGATTATAAAAAACAGACAGACAGACATTTAACCAACCGCGAAGAAATAATAATGAAGTTTCTCATAGTTTTTAATACCCTATTCGACTATGATATGCCAACTTGCACATTTGTAAAGAATGTCAATAGTTATATCCCTAATGTACATATCATCCCATACAATTTGTGACAAATTTCCCTAAATGATTGTAGGAGTGTCAAGTTTAAGGTCTCTATCTGATGTAGATATGGGAAATACCATGCCCACTATTATAAGTTTACCAATTTTTTTAAAATGTGCAATATCGGTCCACGTTTTCGGATAGCCCCATACAAGTGGACCCGCGAAAAAGAGCTTTAACTGGCATTACTGTTTTAAACGTACGACTATAGCGATGAAATCCGATGTAAATAAGTTTCATCTAAGCCAAAATCTCTCTACCAATTTTATGAGGATCGGTCCATAACTGACGCTATCCCCCATATAAGATCCCCTTCAGAAAATGACTTTAACGCTCATTACTGGCTCAAAAATGCGTGTACAGCGGTGACACACGACATTAACAAGTTTTGTGCGAGCCAAAAATTCTCTATCAAATTTTATGAGGATCGGTACATAATTAACCCTACCCCGCATATAAGGTCCCCTTCAGAAAATGTTTTTAAAGCTCATTACTACTACAAAATAGAAAGTACAGCGATGAAATTCGACATGAACAAGTTCTAAGGAAACTGAAATCTTTCTGCCGATTTTGATGAAGATGGATCGATAACTAATCCTACCGCTCATATAAGTAACTCTCATTAGTTACTTAAAAATACAACTTAGACGATGAAATTCGATATAAACAACTTATTTACGAAACATTATTTATGTACAAAAGTTTATGAAGATCGCTCTAATAAAGTCCATTTCAGAAAATTACTTTAACGCTGAATAATGCCTCAAGAATTCGTACAAATTACGGTAGTTTTATAGGAACTGAAATTTTTCAACTGAATCATACTTAAGCGATCCATACTTAAGCCCTCTTCCAAATATTACCCTGATGTTCATATTAATATCAATATATGATGATAAAATTCGATTGATGGTGGGTATATTCATTTGATGGTGGGTATATAAGATTCGGTATGGCCAAATATAACTTGTTAATATTTATTTTTGTAGACTTCAAACAAAACTAAAAAGAAATACATACATATTTAAAAACATTTTTATTCATAAATGTTTCACAAAATATCTGACAGAAAAATGTATCTTAAACTACGATATAGCCGTTATCTATTGTTCCCTAAAAGTTATTAACTATAACTATGAGATTTTCGGGAAATATAGAAAGTTATTTCACTTTGAAGTCTTTTAAAGCAAAAAAAGTATAGTCATTTAAAAATTCTCAAAAATTTGTCCTACCCATAACTCTTACGGTCTTACACATATATAACTCTTAAAAATTTTTTGTTGATTTTCAAAACTCGAATAATTTTAATAAAATCTTACATTCCTCTTAAACAATTGTACTTAAAAGACCCCATTATAAATAAATATCACCAAAAAATATAATTTTTAAATTTCTAAAATGAAAAACAATTATCTAGTAGAAAAAGAAACTACTGCCAAACGTAATTATTAACACCATTTAAGTAAAATAAAATTCTCTAAAATATCACAAAATAAATTACACCAAAATTTTACTTTCGACTACTTCAATAAACAAGCGAAAAAAAATATTTTCTTATTTCTAAAGCATTTTCATTTTCAAACTCCATTTATTTTTATAATTACATTTTCTCACCTCTTGATGTTATAGCGAAAACATTGGTAAAATTCGTTTATTTTTGGTTTCCGGTCTTTTCTCAAATGTGACTTGCTGTAGTTGGCACTAAACCTTTTTTTCTTCTCCATTTTTAATTTCGTTTATGTTTGTATCATTGTCTTAGATGTCATCTTGACAAATGTCACTTAATTGCATGAATCATTTTATAAAATTTGTAAAATGTAACATTTTATTTTAGTTGTTAAAGCGTTTTCTTTTGTGCCCTATAGTATGTATTTAAGACTAAGGAAATTACACAAATAAACCTGTATTCACAAACACAAATTTGGTATGTCGGCACTGACTTAAAGTAATGTCAGAGGTTAGTAACTCAAAATTAACAGTAAATGTTTAGGGTATAGATGATTCGCTTATGCCTGCTTCCTTTTCTTTACACTAATTTGTCTTACGTTTCTTCAGTGTTAGGTGTGAGCAGTTTAAAAAACAATATTGTAAGTCACAGCATCTTTTTTGTGAAAGAGACACTAATTAATTGCAATGCCACTTGATATTTGTGTTTGTAATTTGTCAAAGATGCCCTTCATGCACGGGAGCTACACGCTCCTACAATTTATTTAGTTTTAAATAAAACACAATTTAATTGTTTTAGTTGAAAGAGGAATTAAAAGTAACTGGCCCTAATTTTAGTATAATGGATTTGAAAAACTAGTAGGAAAGCATAGTCGAGTAGGGCCGACCTATTTTGGACCGATTCTTATAAAATTGGGATGATGCTTTTATGTCTATATAAGACTTATTATGCTGAATTTTATCATGATATTAATGTTAATAAGTCAATTATGGACGTTCGAACCAATTTCTGGGGGAACTTTGTATGGGTGCTAGTGTCGAATGAGGACCGATTATTACAAAAATCGTCAGTAGCATTTAGGCTTATACTATTTAACATAATTATGAGCTCCCCTCACTATTTGTAGGGTACGATTGTATGGGGGCTTGGTGAAATATTCATCCGATTTTATATGGATGGACAGACGGACATCACTAATTCGATTCAGAGTGTAGAACCAATATTTCTATATGTTACATGCATACATTAGCATAAACCCAATACAAAGCCAATTTATTATACCCTCCCCACTAAAGCGGAAAAATTTACCATGTTCCTAATGCCATACGGCTAAAGAATTACCTATCACATGATCACACAAACAGTCTCTGTACGTTAAAGCGTGCAATACAAATCCAATTTATTATACACTCCCCACTAAAGCTAAAAATTGATCATCTTCCTAATGCCATACGGCTACAGAATGCCCTATCACGTGATCACACAAATGGTCTCTGTACGTTAAAGCATGTAGACAAACGACACGTTCACTGAGTCGTTGGAGGCACCCACTTTCCAAGATCACAACCGGAAAACACAGCTCCATCAGCGTCGACAATTAGGTTTTCCGAATAAGATAAATACCTAGGGATCATTTTGATAAGACCTTTAATTTGAATTCAAATGTTGGAAATTAAATGTCTGTCAAAAGCTATTTGGTAGTACATGGGGTCTCAAGCCGAAAATAATTTTCTGCACATCTGATACAATAATAAAGCCCATATTGACTTACGCTTTGGCCGCTTTGGCTTGGTGGCAAAAATTAGAACGGGTCTTAATTTGGTCTTCTCTGGAAAAGATTTATCGTCTCATTTGTATCTCTATAACTGGAGCTATGAGAACTTGTCCCACATATGCCATGGCGCTTTATTGCACATTCTACCACTTAATCTCGTTATCAAGGACGAAACATGAAGGTCAGCCATTCGCCTACTTGGTATTGCCAATTTTATAACTAGTGACTTGGTTGCGCCTATGAGTGTACTATAATTATTCATAGACGACCCCTACAATCAAGTTCTTGATTGTGGGTCACCAACTTTGGTTTTCTTAGATCATTTAAGGTTCTTATACCGAACAAGGACAAATGGACTGATCAAACTTGGTGGCATGAAATACTGATCAATTTTGGTTCATATGGTTCCAAAGAAATAAAAGGTGAAACAGGAGTGGGCATTGGTGGCACCAACCATCTCCATCTTGGTGTTATTACAATATCCCGGGAAAAAAGGTGCTACCAACACCTCTAGTCTGTCGAGACTATAAACTGGTGATGATCAAATGTAACCTCGGTCTTTCCTTGGCATGATTTTACATGTAGTCAAACCAGAGCACCATATAATCTGGCACTACGGGTGGCCAATTGACCGCAGGACTTGTCCTGGCTGGTCAGTTGGTTGAGGTTCCTTCGGGGTCCATGTAGTGGCTATAGTTTAAAGCCAAATTAGAGGGGAGAGATTGCTGGTTTAAGGACTGATATATCCTATGCCATATATGTCTGGATTCTCTCTCCGGTGCTGTTTCCATCTCAACAGATGTCACTGGGTGATGTTGCAGAGCAACTTATGCTGTATTCCTGAACCAGTTGAGTATCTCTTACTCTTCGTGTAGTAGGGCGCCAATATAGGTAGGGGAATTTTCAAGTTGACTGTAGTTCCGTAGTTCGTTCTTTATGATCTGACAATGAAACTGATGTAAATTGGTAGGTATGTATTTTAAAACTAAAATATTCCTTTTTCATCATACCTCCTTTAATAACATCTTAAACATTTTCACATCCTTTTCATTCTGGTGGTCTTAATTTGCAACATAAAAGCAAGACAATTTTTCTCCGAAGATAAACCGATTTACATTTAATACCCCTGAAAATCATATTTACAAAATGTTTGCCACAATATGAGGCAACAAACACAAAACATTAAAACGTAAACTGTTACAATTGTGCAACAATGATAATCGACCATTTCATTTTATTTAATTGTTATTCGGTTAGTCAGTCATTCATTCATCTATTCTTTCAGTCAGTCAGTCAGTTAGCCAGACAGTCATTTACGCATTGATTTAGGCATCAAACGTGAGACAATGCCTTATAAACCCATTTAATGCATCAACTGGAAAATCGCTTTGGTGTTTTTTCATGTTTTTTATTTTTTATGTTCATAAATAAAACCGAAACAACAATTGCAACACATGGTGTCATACAATTCTAGTTCAATTTGAAATGTTTTTGTTGTCGTAACATAATCGGTTTTTCGTATTGTATTTTCGTTTCTCCATTCATTCATTGTTTTATTCATTCATTGTCCTGAGTTACGTGCCAATTTGTTGCATTTAATGCGTAACACAGAGAATTACAGTATTACGTGTATCATACAATCCGCATGATCGGTTAATTCCACAAATGTCCCTTTTACTTACTAAATCGTTCCTTCGTTCATTTATTCATTCATTCCTTCACTCACTCATTTATTTATTTATTGTTTTGCAATTCTACATTTAGTTTGTACGTGATTTTAATGAAAAATAAGATTTGGCCCATTTTGTTTAAAGTTTATCCCATTGTGAAATTTTGGTTTTTGGCATTAAAATATTCATATTAGAGGATTTTTGTGTGTGTGAGCATGATTTTTCAATTTGTCCTTTTTTTCTAAAGATTGTCTAGTTTTTCTTTTAGGTCACACGTACCTTAAATAAAAATTTTCAAAAATAAACATGTTTTTAGTAAAAAATAAATGTCCTGCTGGGTCAAGGCAATTTTATGGCAATTTTTTTACTGATTTTCTTTGCCAATGTTATTCTCAATTGCCTTTTGTTCCACTTTTATTTTATCCTCTTATTAGGGATTTTATTGAGATTTATTTTGCAGCGAATTCATTTCAATTTAAATTTTCTGGACTGGAAATTATTGAACGTTTCTAAATTTAAACAAATTTCAAATGCAATAAAAAGTGATCAATAATTTACCCTCGCATACTAGCTTAATACTCATTAAGTCAGCTGTGGAAAGACAAATTTGTTACAATAGAAAACACGTGCATTTGTTTTTGCTTGATAAAACAGAATCATGTCCCGAAAACATTCTACTGAATCAACGATGTGTGACCTCTTCTCCTGAACATGACACAATATAAATTCTGTCACAAAACAAACTGTTTGTATTGTCGCCAGTCTCGTATAATGTGTCAATGAGTCAGTGTATGCGGTTTGATAATGACGCTGATTTGGTTGCTTTTCTAACGATTGTTGTGCATTTTTTCTCCGGATTCAATGAAACATAATTGACAGTGGTTTTTGAAGTTTAAGTTGAAACTTTTTGCACTTTTTTTGGTAAAAGTTATGGAGTATTTGAAAATAATAGTTAATCCCCTATTATTTCGATTTACATTTTCATATTATGATAATATCGTTTAAAAAGTTTTGGTTAGGTTTTCGGTCTATCACAAGTTTTTTTGCTCATGACTGTATTGTAGAGGGTTTTACATTCGAACAGGTTTAATGCCGTAACTAGAGAAATATGAGCATCCTTTTGAAGGTAAAATCTATAAAAGAAATACACAGCAATTTACAAATTTCCGATCGGAGTTGCCTGCAAACTTCCATATGGACTTGGTTTATACTTAGATAATAAACTTACTTTCGCCATTAGAATCAGAGAAGAAGTATTAGATATAACTATACGTTCAGAATAGCTTTTAAAAGAAATCCGGGATTGGAGAGTTTCGGATGAGTACTCCTTTTCAGACCATCGGTACATAAGATTTAAAATACTATGGCTACCACCAAAGCCGATAAAGTTTCGAAATAAGGCTAAAACTAATTGGACAATGTTCGGAATCTTACATTTAGGACAGGTTACTTATCAATGTCGAAATAAAGAGGATATAGACGCCAAAGTAGAAAAGATAACAACTTCCCTGGTTGAATCCTTCGAGGACGGCGACCCTGTGCTAGAACGGAGATCTGCCCAACAGAGAACGGAGATCTGCCCAAACATGTCCAACTGGAATATATGATCGACACAAACAGGAGCCTAGAGGATATGGAGGAGACAATGAAACTCCTAATGGACTCTCATTTCCCACCTGGTATATCGGGTAGCAATGATGAACTGATATTGGGGGAAGAGGAGGCTAAAACAACTGTCATGGTTAAGGATACAATCAAGAGCTTTGCACGCAATATAGCTGCAGGACCGAATGTCATTTTCCCGACACTTTGCAGATGGAGGCGGGGCTGGTTTCCGCACATATGTCAAAGATTTTCACTGCATGCATGAAATTGACATAAACCGATACGATATAACTAACGCTGTACACCACAGCGTGGCATTTTGTCCTTCTTACTCTGGGTTACCACGATTAATAGCCTTCTAAGAACCCTAACCGAAGTAGGACTTTAACCTGTTTGCTATGCAGACGATGTCGTAATACTTCAAAGGGGAAAGGATCCAAATTATTATGTATATGACCGTGAACTGGGCTAAACCGAGAGGCCTCAATGTTAACCCGGCGAAGAATGAAATCTGCCTTTTCACTAGAAAGACAAACATTTCTAAATATACTGAAGCCTGTTTCCTGGTGATGCCGATGACAGATAGATTTAAGTAAATAGGTGTAATCCTGTAATTAAGATGGAGATACCACATCGAGGATAGGATCAACAAGACTCATCGGTGCTGGGCGCTATTTAGAAGAACCATAGGCATAGGAAATTTGGTCCCAGTCATGACACATTGGCTTTATAAAAGTGTAATTAAACCAATTCTATAGTTTTCTTTAATAATCTGGTGGACTTCTTTGTACACAAAGTGTAATATAAAACTACTAAATGGAGTGCAGTACATGCTGCTTGGGTATAAGTGCCACGGCGCCATGAGAACTACATCAACTAAGGCTCTGTAAATGTTGCTAGGAACTTACAACCTAATAGCTCATAACTTTAAGCGGTTATAGGACACGTCATTAATGTATACTGAAAGGCTATGCACAGTCATCGGACGTTTCCGATCGCATACAAGATATACAACATGTGGGAAACTTTGAAACACTGATCCACAGTGGGGCAGAATGGAAATTTTTTGGAAATAAATCTGGCATTTCTAAACGGCTGATCCGATCGGGATAAAATTTGGCGTGAGCGTAGCCAAGGAGTATTCGAGTTTAAGTTTTGAAGATGTACCCTGCAGATGCCCCAGGGACGGCGCTGTATAATTTTTTTTATTTTATATACAATATTATAATAAAATAATTAACTAAATAATTTTTAAAAATTGTCCAAATATTTTATTCAACACCAAATGTATGTTCTGTCATACTTAATACTAAAATATGAAAAAGATGAAATTAAAGGACACAGGTTTAAATGAACATATTTTTGAATGTAATTGAGATATTGGCTTGAAATTTTTTGTAAAGGGTCGAGAATTTCCATATCTAACTAAAAAATGATATTAAGGGATAAATATGGACTAAATTGTTGTAGCTATCTGCGATCCTATTAAAATTTTGATATAAATCATAGTTTTAGAAATTAAACAAATATGTAATATATGACAAAATCTTTATTTATGAACAAAACTCAATGAAATTTTCAACGCTTGTTAAATTTGTCATTTCAAATAAGAATATGCAAAAAAAAATTGAAAAGGTCAAAGGGCATCCCGCAATTCCCAAAAATAGGAATGAAAATCCCAAAAATGGGATTTTTTACTTTTTTGCCCATAGGGTCCACATTTCTTTCAGGGCTGGGAAAATACTTTTGGAGTAAATAGAAAACATATTGAGGTTTCCAAAACTGCTTTCAGTTTTCTGATCCCAGCTTTGGGATTTTAGAACATGTCGCCCAAAGTTGAAGTTTTGATAAAAAATAGGTCATATTCGGAAGGACGCAGTGGCAACATTTTCAAAAAATAGGACAAGTTTTTTACGCCAAAGCGTTCTGCGTAAAGATACCTTTTAGAAAACTATAAAATTGTTATATGTTCTTAATAAAAATTTTATTTTATTAATAAAAGAGTTAAGACACATTTTTGGCAAAAAAACGCCAAAAATCTAAAAATTTTTGAATTTTTAAATTAAAAAACGTATATTTTTGGATCTGTAAACAATATTGATCTGAAATTTTTTGTATATTATTGGAAATTTTGTTGTCTAACTAACAAGAAAAAATTGAGTCCATTTGGTCCAAAATTACGCCCGGTATTCAAAAAAAGGCGGACCAAGGTATGGTAAATTTTGTATCACTAAATTTTTAAATGCCTATAACTCGGATATTATAAGAGATAAGTAGTATGTCCAAGCAAGATCTCGTCGAGCGCTTTCACAAAATATAAAAATCTTTGTATTTGGGTGAAAAACAAAAAAATGGCACGAGTTTAAAAATTTTACATGTCGTAGGTACCCTACTTTGAGCCGCCACAGCGCCGTCCCTGGGGCATCTGCAGGGTTCATCTTCAAAACTTAAACTCGAATACTCCTTGGCTACGCTCACGCCAAATTTTATCCCGATCGGATCAGCCGTTTAGAAATGCCAGATTTATTTCCAAAAAATTTCCATTCTGCCCCACTGTGTGATCCCAGATAAAATGTCTTGGTCCAGAGGAACATTAGAGCAAATACCTGTAGGGTCCGTTGATACACGGATGGCTCTAAATTGGGGAGAAAGTGGGCCTGGGGTTCTATATGGAAGACCCAAAAACAGAAATATACCACCGTTTACCTTATCACAACACTAGTTTCCAGGCAGATGTCATAGCAACAACGGAATGCGTAAATTGGATTACAGTAAGCCCACAAGGATTAACATATATATTTACTCACAGCCAGAAGCGATATCACATAATAAAGTTAAATCGAATACCGTATTATCTTGTAAAAAAGCTCTAACCGAGTAGGGAGCGAATGTAATAGCTTTTAAGGGAAGGGAACTCGAGGTAATTAACCTGATAAGCGCAAAAACATTGGACGCAACGAGGGTAGAATTATGACAGAAACCCATAAGGCTTCTTGAAATAATGAAATGGTGGTTAGAACCACAATTATCCTATGGGGTGTACAACGAGAGCAGGACAGCATACAAAATTGGACGTGCCGATTCAGACGAATGTACAGTAGATAGTGAAACTATGGAGTACTTTTTTTTCATTGTCAGGCTTCGCCGAAATAAGATCTTGGGAGTGATATTTTTCCATAAAAAGAATAGCATAACAGTCTCGATAGTGGCCTAGTTGTATTACTTCGGATTTGATACAGATACATTCTTCTATCAACCGTAACGTACTTGACATTTTCTTTAAACTGATTAGCAAAATATTTATTTCAAAGGATGGAGGCTACAAACAAGTAATGCCAATCAAAGTGTTAATCTAAAAAAAAACACAGGAGAAAATTATTGTTTATTTTGAAGTGTGTTCTGCTGCTTCTAATAAAATAAAACTAATATTTGTTTTCTAATGATAAATATCAAAAAAGCGCTTGTTTAAAGGTATGAAAGTATATTATTAAAATAATTACACCACTGTAAAAATGTTACTCTCTAGTTCGACACCATCTAATAATGTTCCAGATTACAATGGTTTTCGAACACCACAATATGTATTTGTAACGACAATGATTACAAGGCGCGTGGTTGTTGTTACGCTTCAAAGTTTTTTTGAAAATAGGTACAAAAAAAAAAATACTTTTAAACCTCAATTTAATGATGAGCGAGCGGTGTTGCATTAAAGTCTTCGTTGACTTGATTTGTTTTCCACCACTAACAGATGTTTGAATATGGTTGGCGTAACGTTTGCTATTAAAATTATTTAAACATACTACTTTTTTTATTTTCAACAAAAAATTTAAACAACTAAAAAATAATCAACATCAAAACATGCAAAGAGCACCTGCCGTCAGAAAAAAAGTTTGTTGTTTTATGGAACCTCATCTACTTATGAGCACCTCGAAATCGTCATTACGATGATCGCAATCATCGTCATTATCATTATCGTCAAGTACAAGTAACGACAATTAACAAACTGCCAATGTACTGGGTACTTGTTTCTGTAAAAGAAAAACAATAAATGAAATTGTCATTGTAATTATAATAAAAATTTATAATAAAGTTAATTTTATTTTTGTCAAAAAAAAAAAAAGAAACAGAAACAGAACAACTGTCATGAAATTGTAATTTGCTATTAAATGGGAAGACGAATAAATAACGAGTGAACGAGCGACCGCAATGTGCAGTCAAAACCAACGCACAGTGGGATTATTTCAAAAAAATCGGTTAGACCGATTTTAATAAAACGAATCACAATGAAAGAAATGTTTTTGAAATTATATTCATTAACCTTAAGGGTAGTTTTCAAATCGACTTAAACTTAACAAAACTTTATCTCAAGTTATGTGAAGGTTTTTTTAAAAAATCAGACTATTTTCGAAATTTGTTTACTTTTCGTTCAAAATTATCCCACTGTGCAGCGTTTTTTTCTTATGCTACATACATATTTGTTTAAGACCGTTTCGTTTGTTAAATGTGATTGTTATTTTCACTTCAAGATCAACATCATGTTTTAAAGCATAAGAAGATTCTAACTAAATTTCGGTTGGTTAACATTGCGTTAAATTTGTTTTACTAATTTTTCTTGAATTACATTTTCTTTTCGCTATTTTCTATTTAAATTTTATTTAATGAAAATTTCAACTTTAATTATTTTTATTGTGAAAGATTTTCGGTTTTTCTACATACAAAGTAATAAGAATAAATTTTCTTCTTTATTTCGAATTCGTATTTTTTGCAAAGTCATCAAATTACTTGGGAATCGTTTTTTTTTAATCTCAGTTTTTCGTGGTTACTAGAATGTTTGTACAATTTTTATTTACAATTCCCACCCTAAAATTGCTAAAAGTGCTCAAAGTTTTATATTTTATCTTAAAACTTAATTTAAATATTTAAACAATAGTTGGTGGAAAAATTTAGCACAATCAAGATTAGTTTTTAATCTAAAAAAAGCAAAGAATAATTACACAAGCCAACGAAATCTAGGCATGTAAAAACTTTTAAAACCAGTTTCACTCAATTTCGAATCGGAAATCGGGATTTCTTTATCACCCACAATTTTCTCAAAATGTGATATTGAATATTACGGATATTTTATAAAATTTTAAAAATATATTTATATTTAAGGGTTAATTTTTGATTTGTTTTCGATGTCATCATAAATACGGGTCTTCATTATATATTTTTCCTAAGTTTCATTTAAATCGGTTGGAAACAAAATAATATTTCACTATGGTTTCAAGAAATTTTTCCAATATTGCAGAGCTTCACTTTGATTCGATTTTACTAAAAACTCAAACGAATATTTTATATTCTCTGGAGTTTTATATTTTGAAAAGGTTTTATATAAAATGCAGAACAGTAAGCAATTAAAGCAAATTTTTAAAAAATATTACCATCAAATATAGTCACATTATGAAGGGGGCCTTATATGGGGGGAGGGTCAACTATGGACCGATCCTCATAAAATTTGGTTGGGGAATTTTGGATCACATGAAACTTTTTTATGTATAATCTAGGGCTTAATCTTCCTAGGGCTTAACTATATCGAATTCAGAACCGGTTTCAAAACTGGTAATTGTAGAACTCTAAGACCTGGCTATGCCTTTTTCAACCAAAAGCGCCCAGAGAAAGGGTATGAAGGGAATATAAAGACTTTGATGTGGACATTTTGATGGTTTTACCAATGGGGTCACTAATCTGAGCTTAGGTCAATTATGGCCCGTGATCTACAGAATTTACAGAGGTAACTATTAGTCTGAAAGAAATCATAAGAAGCGGAATGCATGATGCACAAAAACAACACAAGCGTTTAGAACAGGGGCGAATCCGAATCTGACAGTGTAGTAGGGTGATCGATTATTCGACATTTTCCAAAAACCGGTTTTCAAATAGTTGATATTTGAAAAAACCCGGTTGACATTTTTCAAATCCAGAAAAAAATGGTTAACCGGTTTTTCATTATTAACAACATTTCTATTTTAAATTAAAAAATAACGTTTATGTTTAAATTTGATTGATAAAACATGTGCCGAACTGATTTTTAACAGTTTAAAAGATTATAACTTTAGATCTAGTCGTCTAATGTACATTATTTCTTTAATGTAAAAAAGTGGGACCCTTCCGGTAAACATAATTAACTATGTAATCCTAGCTTATTCTAAAATCTCTGTTCAGACAATTTTCACAGGCATTCCAACACTTACATAATATTTTAGCCGCAAATTAATTATGGTAATTGGAATATAATCTTTAGATTGATAAAATTTTATCAAAAAGTATATTCTAATAAATTAGGAAATTAAATATTTGGATCTCGAAGACAACTGAAGTCTTCATGAAATTCATCTCACAAAACATACAGACGGACATGGCTTCATCGATTCCGCTATCTAGAAAGATCCAAAATATAACAAATTTATAGGGTCGAAAAATTATATTGTACAAATTACAAACGGAATGACAAACCCACTATACGCATATATACGAAACGAAATTAAAGTGTATAAAAATATCAATAATCTAGATACAGATTATTAAAAGATGTTTTTAATAATAAAAAAATATATGTATTAGCAATCTATTTATCGTACGTATTAATAAAAAGGTATAATATTAATTATAAGTGATTTTAATACGATTCAGGGCTTTTAATAACCACAGAAACTATATCATGTTTCAACATTAATATCAGCAAAGTGTGGCATTAATACGAGCAAGCACTCTTAACTTAAGAACAAATTATGATCTCTTCATTAAACCGCTTAAAACCGTAAGTCAGGCGTCAATGATAAAATTACTGTTAAATGGCCAACACGCCAAGATACTCATCAGCATGTAACTAATGACTGATTATTTCTAAACACTGCAGCAGCAAGTGCAATAACCACAGCATAAGGAACCATCTGAAAATGCATTCGTATCCGTAAATGTGATGAACATAGAAGAATTTCTAAATTATTGCGATATTCCATTAAACATTATGTAACAAACCAAATCTTTAGTTGGTTAGAATACATTGACCATTGTTCATAAATGCAGAACGGTCAATGTATTATAACACTTGTGGTCAAAATACCTTCTACACGGGTGTGTGTTTGACTAACTAAATGTGTAAATGTATCTTTCATATTAATATTGTTGTTTTAATTATAATTCGTTATTAGGTTTACTACCTCAACATGATTATTATTTGAAATATTTAATTATCATATAAACATCGTATTGTTTGATTTCATTGTTATATTTTAATTATTATTTATTAGATTTTAAATGAAACACTTCCGCAGTCGGTTAACACGAATTCTCTGGAATTCTAGGTTTTCTTTTAAATTTGCAATATACAACAATTCAGAATTGAATGTTTATGTGTAAAAATGTTTGGTTTAGATTGAATTTCGCCTGAATAGGATTCTGTTATTAACTTCAAGACTTATTAAACTTCAGCTTTCTAGATCCCACACTCTGTTCTGATCGGATTGGCGTACAAAACTACGTTGGCCTTCGCTAGTATTCATAAAGTAATCATTGATTTATTAATGGTTTATTATGCACTTAGTCCTCAAGTACATCATTTTGACTTTATAAATCATTTATGAGATTTTTGCTTATTTTGATGAAACTATAGCTTATAGTTTATAGTGACCGTCTATTACATATTAAGCAATACTTTTGAACATAAACTGTCTATAAAATACAGATAAATCAACATAAAACCTTAAGTGGCTTTTTGTAATAGGCTTTAAAGATTAAAAACAACATAAAGTTATAAATTAAAATTAATTTCCTAATACATACATAGCTATTAAAAAAAGGTTGCAAACTAAAATGGAAAAAAATAACATGAAACATAAAAAAATTTTCATAATTATATTTTATCAGTCTCTGTTATTACTCCTATAATTTTAATAAACATTTTAGCAAAATGAAGCAACAATAAAAATTTAATTATTTTGTTAAACACACCGACACACAATAAAAAAAAAAATAAAAAAAAGCAAACAAAAAAAAATGGGGAAAAAACTTCAAGTGGCAGGAAAAGTTTAACAAAGTCTACTTAAGCATGGTTAAGCTTTAAACCAAATAGAAACAAATATACAAACATACAACATACATACATAGGTAGGTGTATTTGTATGTATGTATGTATGTATGTATGTAATTATTTTTATATATTTGTTAGAATAAAAAATCATTTAAAATTAACACAATTTTTACAATGTCAAAAGAGGTAAAAAAAGTAGTAGGGGGAAGGGTTTTACTACATCTTTCTGAACAAACATATAATGGCCAATGGTCTTTATCCAGTTACCCTTTGCTTCAATGGGTTTTTGTTGTTGCTGCTGCTGTTTTTATATGTATATAGTGGGTCTTAGTTTGTTGTAGCGATCATGGAACAACTCTTAATACGCCACATTAAACTACAAAGTGTAATTTCGAAAGATGAAGGGAAAATAAATTTAAATACAATAATAGAAACAAGTAAGAATATATAGTCGGGTATGGTCGGACATATGTTACCCTACACTATTCGATTTTTTTTAAATAGTAAAGTATTTAATTGGACTTTTACCTTAATTCCGAAATATTTTAACAATTTGTTGATAAACATTATGTGATTTTCTCAATGAGGGGTTATACAAAGAAAGGGTAAATATGGACCAAAACTTTTAAATATTGCTACGGAGATTTACGTTTACATTAAGGTTATTATGCAGAATTTTATCGTAATACTAGTGTTTATAAGTAAATTATTGACCTTCAAGTAATCTTTTGTTTGGACTAGGGTCAAATGGGACCCGATCATTACTCAAATCGGCAGTAACATTTAGATATTAGGTCACAAGATTTATATGGACGCACAGTCCAATAGTCTGACGAAAATAGCTAAATCGTCTCAGAAAGTGATTCTGATTTTGGGTATATTTAAAGGTGAGTGTATGACCAATATTGTTGGGTGTTACAAACACTCATAATATTACTACCACTATAGTGATATACTTATGATATAAAAATATAAAGTTGGAGTATATAAGACAGTTAAATCCCTTCAAATCAATAATAATGGTACCAGTCTTAGTAGATAGTTCATAAACTAAACTGAACTAGAACTTAGCTAGAACTGAACTAGAACTGAATTAGAACTGAACTAGAACTGAACTAGAACTGAACTAGAACTGAACTAGAACTGAACTAGAACTGAACTAGAACTGAACTAGAACTGAACTAGAACTGAACTAGAACTGAACTAGAACTGAACTGGAACTGAACTAGAACTGAACTAGAACTGAACTAGAACTGAACTAGAACTGAACTAGAACTGAACTAGAACTGAACTAGAACTGAACTAGAACTGAACTAGAACTGAACTAGAACTGAACTAGAACTGAACTAGAACTGAACTGAAATTTCACTTTTTATGTCTTTCAGAGAAAAATTTCAAAAAAATCTAAATTAATTTAATGGAATAAAATTTGGGTTATTATGCTACCCTTTAAATGATGGACGATCCTGTTGTGATTCCCAAGAATACTTATAGGCACTTCTACATGTTCGATACCACATCCAAAGGAATACGTTAAGAGTATAATCGCTGCAAATTAAATTTCTCCTAATGTCCCCATGCTCTGAAACCCAAAACAACTCGACAAAGTGTCGTTTGAGTTGGAACGGTGTCGAGAGAGGTTAAGAACCTCGATAGGAGTTAGACAGTCTCTCTAAATTTAAGATCCGAGCATTATCAACAAACTAGCATTGTGTTAAGCTTTTATAACCCGTAATTTCAATACAAAAGGGACAAGGGTTTTAGTAACCCGTTTCCCTAAGGGTTTAAGTTGTCAAATATGGTTTGTAACACATCGCCATATTTGTCATAGATCCTAAGACGATCTAGCCGTTAGTCCCACGAATATTTTTATAGACAAGGTTGGTTTTATAATGAATATATCGATCAATGATATCGCCTAATGGTCATACATCTCTCCCCCGAAACATTTCGTAAAAACAAACACCTTTCTTTATTGCCACTGTTATATGTATATTTGGCATTCCACTTATGATCGATTATAGGGTACAAAAACTCAAGGTGGCATGAGCAAAGAATAAAGATTAAGAGGAGAATGAAGGCGTCGAGGGTGCTTAAATGCTTCACAAGCGGAAAATTGTTTTTTTTTAGCTTTAACAAATGCAAACAAATATATTCGCTTTAGTTGAAGTTTTCTTAATGATTCAAAGTCAAAAAACAAAGTTGCTGGTTTCGACTAACAACGCTTCTTTAATAATATTTTATTTCAAATAACTATTTTTGTAATTTGATATTTTGGTGGATTTTCTCTATAAAAACACACAAAATAAAAACCAGGGAAGTGACCATGTTGTGGTCATCTTTTAAGGTTATTTTGTTTAAAGTTTTTATTTCTTTTTGTTTTTCAATTAAGACAATTTATTTAATATCATCGTTAGTTGTTATCGTTACATAAACAAATTAACAAATTTTTTTTATATTAAAGTTTTAATGTTTTTAATATAATTTCTGTTTATTTTGTTTTATGAGTTGGAATACAAAACATCTTGAACTGAAAATCATCCAAGTGAAAATTATAAAAAAAAAACGAATTCCACTTGAGATTTTATTATGTAGAAAGAAAAATACAATGATTTTGGCATTGAACAATATAAAAAACATTAAACAAATTAAAAACTTTATTAATAACTCATGCGCGTTGATGTATGATACTATAATTTTATTTCGATCGAGTTACTCACATGTTTATATTTATTTTTTAATATTCATTTTATTTTTTAAATATCTAACCTACTTGGAGCAAATTTTTCTTAGAACAATAGGTAATAAGTTACAAAAATAAAATGAAACACATTTAATCACCATCTATTTGTATGTGTTTGGAACCGTTAGTAAACTAAACTTTTTCAACACTTTGCTGCCTCAATATTTGATTGGCTTTGGTTCCTGTCAGGTATCAACCTCGAAGGAACGGTCAAAAACCAATTATGCTGACCAATAATCATGAACGCGGATATATGGGTCGTTGATGAATAATTTTAATATACTTATATGCCCTTACAGATCACCTGTTTTTAGACTGGCTTTTTTCGGTAGGGAAATTGCCGATCTACAGGCCTCATCTTTAATAAGAATATCCAAAGCTGGTATGTGAAGAATTGCCTCTATGGCATATGTTCTCATGGCCCCCGTTATAAAGACTCAAACAAGACGATAAAAATAGCCCTTAACAGGTATATAATGCTCTAATGGCTCTATTGATCGTGCGGGATACATGTGAGTTCCCATTTAGGGTTTTGTCGAAAATGATCCCTAAGTATTTATCTTCCTCAGAGAACTTAATAATAGAACGGTTAGAGTCTGCTGAATAAGTCTCAGAGATCTACGTTTTGTAAATAGTACAAGGATAGTTTTTGAGGGGTTAATTGTTAGCCCTATTTCCTCACACTAATTAATTTCCTGCAGCATACTTTGCGATATCGTTACATTGTCAAACCCTGCGATAGATATGGCAAGGTCGTCGGCGTAACCAAATGTTTGGAAACCCAAGTCATTAAGTTTTTCAAGTAGACTATCGATAACCAGTGTCCATAATAATGGCGATAACGCGCATCCTTGGGGACAGCCTCTAGTGGCCCATATGGTTTTCGTTTTTACACAAAAGGTCAAACTTAGTGACTCTTGATGTTAGCATTTACAGAGTCCAGTTTCTGATAACCTTTATAATGCATTTTCTGCTTAATGTTTGAAGCCTAGAGCCTTCTCAATTCTCTTCGTAACATGTTTGATAGCAGTCACCGTCGATTTGCCGGATTGGTAAGCAAATTGAAATCGGTAAATCGGATTCTTTAATTGATAGGTTTACCTAATGTAATTGCCAAGTAGTTTTTCAATTGTTTTCAGGAAAAATGAACTTAAACTTATTGTTCTATAGGATTTTGGCAACTGTTCAGATTTACCACCGGTCTTTGGTAAAATCAAATATCAAGAGACTCGATTTGAATGATCTTGACATTTGTGCTACTATGATATCTTTACATTGTTGCAGAAGGAAGGGGGAAATGATTTCAGGTCCAGGAGATTTATATGGGCTAAAAGTCGAAAGAGCCCATGATGTTCAAATTGCCTATGGTGAAACTCATAGTAATTCATTAAAATTAGTCTTATCTGGGACGGGGGAATGAATGCTAGTGATAAGATAATAAGGACTTTTTGTATTACTTAAGATCTTTGATAGATACAAGGCTGTTCACTTCAAAATTAAAATATTAAAAGTACCATTTGTAGAATTGTCAGTCCGGTCGAAACTTAATGCATACACATATTTTAAGTACTTATTTCAAATAACCAAAATTTTGAATTATTGCAGTTTTGAGTAAATGAGAGAGCGATATGACAAAATCTAATATTTCCCAGACTATTCGCATTTGTTCTTGCACCATGTTGCAATGCAATGAATATAAACAATATATGTTTGAAATCTATATAATTACGCTTCACATTTAACTACCAAAAACAATATTTTATTTAAAAGGGTTACAATAACACAATCCTAGCAACCAACTGCCTTATACGAGAGACTAACACAACTTTGATATTTGTCTTACAAAAGCAAGAAAAGGAAAATAAAAGTTTTGAACTAAACTGCGAGATATTAACGAATGGCAAAACAACAGAAACGCAAAAATTAAAATTACACCCGCAGGGCTTAAACTGTTACCTGTTACCAACCAATGTATTTGGAATACTTTATGAGTATGTAGAGTAACAACTATAACTATGGGATTGCAGCTGACCAACATCATGTCATAGCAGTCATGGTTGCATTTATGGAGCTGCTAAAGATTCTATGAAATGAAATAGTTTTTCAATATTCGGTTTGTATTAAACAATAAAATTCCTGCCAAACCAAACATTTGTTCGTAAGTGTATTTTATAGCACGAGCAAACACAGTTTCCCATGAAAAGAATTTAACATGTTTGGGAATAGTTTTTGTTATTAATAAAGGTACAATCTGGCTTGACTTCTCGTTATTTCAGTGTTTTGTTGGCATTTTCTGTCTACTATGTCTGTTGGTCTGGTTGGTTGTTTGGTCAGTCGGTCATAATCGTTGTATTCCTATGTTCATGCCTGCCATGGGAATTACTCTAATTTAATGTAATTGTCTTAGAATTCCAATTTTCATTTTCATTTAAATATCGGTCTAAACTTGAAAAAAAGAACTAACGACAAGCTCACAATATATGTTTATATATTTTAAATGCTACATCAAAAAACAACATTTAACGAAAACATTTAACACAACCAGCAAAAGATTCAATTCAAAGAATTTTAATCGATTTGGTTTTAGAAACGTATAATATCGTATTTAACATGAGCATTATGAAAATATTAACACCCTACACTGGGATTATAATAACTTGATCATAGATTATTGATCACAACTTTTATAATAACCATACTTACAGTAAAGTTCGAAGTTTGGGAACCAAGGAAAAAGTTGTGTTACTCTGATGATTTTATAAAATTTTTATGGATAATTATATTGTTCGATATTCCATAATTAGTAGGAAAGATCGCAAATAATCATGATTTCTTTGTGTCTTCCGAAATACATTCAATCTACCTTTGTATATACGGACAGAATTTTTGAAGCAATACCACCCACACGACACGCAATGGAAGAAGCTCCAAAGCTTCACCTGCACGACGAAACGAAGATGCTTTCAGTCATGGAACATAACATCATGCTGTCAAAGCAGTTCCTACTGGGATGTCATCGGAGGGGCCACCCGAACCACCATCTACCATCTAACGGAGTTGAGAGAGTGGGAGACGCCACCAATTCCCACCGCGATAGTATAATACTAGGAGGTCATCCTCCACCCATTGCAAATGAGGAACGAAATCTACGACGTCGTACTAGAGTGGTATTGGCGCAACTTAGATCGGGATGGTGTACCCTTTTAAACTCATACTGGTCAAGAATAAACGACATCCTTCAAGATCTCTGCCCTGCGTGTGGCACAGGACCATAAAATGTTCAACACCTTTTCAACTGCAGGGCAAATCCAACTCAGTTTGAACCTGAATCCCTTTGGACTCAGCCGTTGGGTGCGAAGAGTAGGGAATCATTTTTAACTATAAATATATACGTAAATTTTCAGGTGTCGCTGCTACAACAACAACACGATAGAGAATTGAACAGCCGAGTGAAGAATATAGAATATATAGAAAATCCAATAACTGTAGCTAAGGAAAGATAATCGTAATTTATTCAATCAGAGAGTATCTAACAAAGTCCTATATACTAGGATTTTGAATGATACCGGACTAGTAACTCCTCCGAAAGAAGTGCCAAACAATATAACATTCCCGATTTGTCCGTATCTGAAGTAGAGAGTGAATGCTAGTGAGAAGACAATACGGACTTTTTTGCGTTTTATTAAAATATTGGATCCGCCTCCTTAGGCCTAACAATATGTATTGAAATCTTATTACCAAAAACTAAATTTAACTTCTCTCAGCTGAGCGCCAAAGTAGACAAATGAGCCTCCATATTAAATGGGTGGTAAATCAGCTCTTAGAAGCCTTATTCGACTCCGGGTTATTGCAAGCGGATTAGGATGTACTTGAAGTTTTGACAAATACTTTTCTCGATATTTTCTAAATTCTTCTTTTACTAAAGGCACTTGTAAATCACGACGGATGTTCACATTATTTAGTGTCACTATTGGGCAGCTTCCTCTTTACAATACGGACTTATGGTATGAAGATTTATGATATATCAAAAGTATAATTTTTAAAACGCCACTGTCCTGTCAAAGCTAAATGCGCGAAGTTCTGAATTCATTGTTCGTGGAACATCATGCATTTTATATAGGTGTCGAGGATAGCTCTGAAGCCTGAGGGGTCATAGCTCTAGTTTTAAGACCTTTGCACCTTGTACAAATATTTTCATATAATAAAAGCTCGTATCAGCTTTAAGTCTCTGCATTATGATTACCCAACCTAGAATTTTAGTGTATTCTATGTAAAATTTTAAATTCTTTAAAAACAAATCTAGTTCGTACATTCGACCTTTGCTTAGTGTAAGGTAAAAAACAGACAACAAAGTGGAAATATTTCACAAATGAAGCCGCAATTTATATATACGTCACCCGAAAAATGTTCACCCAAAAGTGGGCGTTACTAAAATCGAAATGGAAAATGAGTATATGTATGTATTTTGGATTGCAGCAACTTCGTCATAATACGACCATGAATATGGGATGAAGAAGTCAAGAGGCAGAAGTCAATGGTAAGCAAATTGGTTAAGACAATAAGCCATACAAACGATACATAAATACATATACATATTTATATACGAAGATAGTCAATAAGTAAGTACAACGTCGACGACGAGGGGATGATGATCACGATGACGATGTTACTGATGACGCTTTTGATATTTTAGCTTGAAGCAAAACTAATTAAAATTGGCCCAAAACAATGCCTAAATGTACGTATGGCAATCCGGGCAGACATTTAAGGCAATTTGAGAATTGTTTTGGTTGTTGTTTATGTTCGAATAAATACAAGGATCACATCACCAAATAAAAAAGAAGTCCGTTAGTGGCGCATCTGTAGCAAAATACTTACTTTACTACCAGTGGTGTTTGCATACACAGAGGCATGCAGATTCTTTGCAACTTAAAGCGTCCTTTTGCGAGTATTATGGCCAGTTGTTCATTTTGTTCTTGAGTTTGTAGTTTTTATAGCGGCGGTTGCGGTTCAAATTGTTCGTGTTGGGGTTTTGAAGTTTTTTTCATGTGGTAGATTTTTTTTGTTGATGTTTTTGAAGCCACTAAAATTAATAATAAGTGATCTCCTTGACCACAGTTTATCAGTTTCGGCATAAACTGTGGTTAGGTTAGGTTAGGTTAGGTTGATAGGAGGATGTATACTACATCAAATCCGAAGAAATACACCTAGGCCACTATCGGGCCTATTGTGCGCTCCAATTCAAGAAAAAAAAAAAAAAAAAAAAAAAAAAAAAAAAAAAAAAAAAAAATTGTTTACTGAATGTTCAGAAACTCAGTTTCCTGGACGTAATTCTTAAGAATCTTCCAATCGGTGTTGGTTAAGAATGTTATTTCCGGAATAACATCACTTCCAAGATACTTGGATCTAACTTCGACGAATGCCTGACAATGGCAAAGAAAGTGCTCCAGAGTTTCACTGTCCTCTCCACATGCTCTACATTCGTCTGAATTCGCACGTCCAATTTTGTATAGATGTGCTCGTAATCCTGTGTGTCCACTGAGAATACGTACCATCATACTAACCTCAGACTTGCTCATTTTGAGAAGATTTCTCGTCTTGCTCTCATCAGGGTCACCCCATAGAATCTTTGTGGTTCTACCCACCGTTTCATTATTCCAAGAGGCCTTATGGGATTCTCTCATCCATATTTTTAATTCAGCTTTTGTTGCGTCGAATGGTTTTGCGTTTGTCAGGTTAACTACATCGAGCTCCCTTCCCTTTAAAGCTATTGCATTCGCCCTTTCGTTGCCGATTACTCCCGAGTGGCCTGGTACCCATATGATGTGAACCTTACCTCTGGGAGAGTATTCAGTTAAAGCTTTCTTACAATCCAATACGGTCTTAGATTTAATTCTATCACCTGATATCGCACAAATTGCCTTCTGGCTGTCGGTAAATATATTAAGCCCTGTGGGCGCCATATTTATTCTAATCCAATTTACACATTCCGTTATTGCTCGTACTTCTGCCTGGAAGCTTGTGTTATGATTAGGTAAACGGTGGTATATTTCTGTTTCTGGGTCTTCAATGTAGAACCCCAGACCCACTTTGTCCCCTAATTTAGAGCCATCCGTGTAGCAACGGATTCCTACTGGTATTTGCTCTAATGTTCCGCTTGACCAAGACATTCTATCTGGGATTAGCGTTTCAAAGTTTCCGACATATTCAGTGTCTGGTATGCGATCAGGCACGTCCGATGAATGTGTATAACCTTCCAATGTGTCCAGTATACATTGATGACGTGTCCTATAACCGTTTTTGGCCAGTTCGCCTAAAGTAAAGAGCCGTTCGGCTGTAAGCGCCGCCTCATATCTTATATATGTTTCAATGGGTGGAATATCTAGCAACGTTTCCAGAGCCTTGGTTGAAGTAGTACACATGGCACCACTTATACCCAAGCAGCATGTACGCTGAACTCCCTGTAGTAATTTGATATTACACTTTTTGTCCAAAGCAGTCCACCAGATTATTGAAGCATAAGCTAGAATTGGTCTAATTACACTTTTATAAAGCCAATTTGTCATAGTAGGACTAAGACCCCATTTCATGCCTATGGTTCTCCTACATATCGCCCAGCACCGATGTGCCTTGTTGATCCTATCCTCTATGTGGTGTCTCCATTTTAATTTCCGGTCAAGTATTACACCTAAGTACTTAACTTTGTCTGTCACCGGTATCTTCTTGCCCAAGAAGCAAGGTTCAGTATATGTAGAAATTTTTGTCTTTCTTGTGAAAAGACAGATTTCCGTCTTCGCCGGGTTAACATTGAGGCCTCTCGGTTGAGCCCAGCTCAAGGCCGTGGTTATGTTTATATGTGTATACCAAACACCATACCTATAACAGTGAGACCTAAGTCTTCTTACCATGCTCATCTTTACCATCAAGCTTCTTTAATTTTTTTTGTCTGATATTGACTGAAGTTTTTTGTTTTTTCATTTAAAAATTTTGTTTTTAGTTTGTTTGGCACTTAAAGCCCGAGGCGAGACAACAAAATTATTTCGCCTTTTGTTTGATTTGGTATTTAGCTGTTTATTTGTAGATAAAAAAAAACATTTTGTGTGTTATATATTTTAGAGCAAAATACATACACCTTCTTCTTCAACTACAAGAGCAACCATACTAACCTTGTCATCAGTAAACTGATCTCGCACTGCGCGTGCTTACTACCGATCGTCAGTGGTAGTGGCAATACAGCCCCAATTGTGATCCTTCTGTTCGGCTGCTGTTAGAATAATAATGATGATTATGGTATGCAAGCATTTCTTTCTTTTTTTTTTTTTTTTTTGCGAATATGAAGACGATTTGGAGAAGGTTAGAATTGGATAACAATGAGCGCAATTATGTACATGTTTTGGGCGAAATAATAATAGCAGATATTCATTAAATAGTTTCTACTTAATATAGTTAAAAAATTCTCTAATGTTTGTTGCTATTTAATCGGAAGTTTTCGTACCTTGATTTTGCTTCTCCTGTAAAATTGCTTAAATCTTGTCTTGGAGCCCCCATATAAATTAAATAGAAAAATTCTTATATCTGAATTCTTAGAGCTGGAATCTTCAAATTTTAATTGAAGAACTTTGACATTCATGACATTCAGAGAATAACGGGCGAACTTTCAATCGGGGGCTTGGCACCTCCCATATAAATTAAATACAAAATTTCGTGGGAAACTAATAGAACAATATTCTTCAAATTTCGCAAGAAGAACTTAATTATACATCTGAACATTTTTGAGAAAAAAGGGCGGACTTTCATTTGGGGGCTGTGGGTCCCCATATGAATTAAATAGAAAAGTTCGTACATCTGAGAAACTATTAGAGCTAGAATATTCAAATTCTACATGAAGATCTTTGACATTCATGTGAACATTTAGAGAATAAGGGGAGGACTTTCAATGGGGGCTTGGAACCTCCTATATGATTTAAATACAAAATTTCTTATATCTAGGAAACTATTAGATTTTTTAAATTTTTTCATCGATTACATTAAAATAACATATAATATTGTAATAAATTTTATATCTGGAAAACTATTAGTTAGAATCTGCAAAATTATTAAGTAGGTTTTTTATTTACATTGCTTTTAGGGTAGCAAAGCACACTGGGTATAGCTAGTAGTATATAATAATTAATAGCCCATTCAGTATTCTCGTCTTGCTATCGTTAGTGTGTGGTTCTACGCAAGGTTTCATTATTCCAAAATACCTTATAGGTTTCTCTCACCCATAATTTTAATACTGACCTCGATGGGTCAAAAGGTTTTACGTTCGTCAGGTTAACTATATCTTGCTCCCTTCTCTTTAAAGTTATTACATTCGCTCTTTCATTGCCGACTACCTTGAGTGGCCTGGTACCCTGGCCATATGACCTAAACCTCTGGGAGAGTATTCGGTTAGAGCTTCTTTTCACGCCTATACGGTCTTTACCATCTGATATCGCCCTAATTGCCTTCCGGCTGTCGATATATACATATGTATGTTAAGCCCTGTGGACGCCATATTTATTTCAATTCAATTTACGTATTCCGTTATTGCTCGGACTTCTGCCTGAAAGCGAGTGTTGTGATTACTGAAACAGTGGTATAATTCTGTTTCTGAGTCTTCAATATAGAACCCAAGGCCCACTTTGTCTCCCAATTTAGAGCCATCATAACAAAGACATTCTATCTGGTCAGAGTTTCAAAGTTTCCGACATATTTTATCTCTGGTATGCGATCGGGCACGTCCGATGATTGTGTTTCGCCATAAAATATGACGTGTCCTATAACCGCTTTTGGCCAGTTCGCCTAAAGTTATGAGTCGTTCGGCAGTAAGTGCCGCCTCATATCTTAAATATGTTTCAATGGGTGGAATATCTAGCATTGTATCCAGAGCCTTGGTTGACGTAGTGCTTATGGCTCCACTTATACCCAAGCAGCATGTACGCTGAACTACCTGTAGTAGTTTGAAACTTAACATAGAATTGGTCTAATTACACTTTTATAAGGTCAATGTGTCATAGTAGGACTAAGGCCACATTTCATGCCTATGGTTCTTCTACATAATCCTTTACTCTATGTGGTGCCTCAATCTTAATTTCCGGTCAAGGATTACACCTAAGTACTTAATTCTGTCTGTCACCGGTATCTTCTTGTCCAGGAATCTTTAAATTCGCTTTAATTTAGGAAAAGTAAAAAAAAAATACGACAAAATATAATACAAAAGGTTTTTGTTCTTTCGTAAGATTATAAAAGGGTTTGATGAAATAATATTTCGTATTATACTCGAAATTTTCGTAAATATTACGAAAAATGTACGAATGTACTTACTTAATATATTATTCGTAAGTCATTACTAGACTTTTTCTAAATAATGCAGACGATATGTAGTAGTCATTGAAAAGTTAATTGTCGAGTAAGTACAAGTCATTAGCATGTTTTTGCTGGTTAGTTATAAACAAATACTACTCGATTTGAAATATTTTGTGAAACCAAATAATAAGTTATTTCAAAAAAAGCTTAATTACTGAAGCGAAATTCGTAGTGATTTATGTTAATCATAAATTATTTAAATTTGTAGACTGATTTCGACTATAATAAGGTTTTAGGCCAATAAATTGAAAAACTAAAACGTTTTCTTAGTTCGCAAAGTTTATGACTGCGAAAAATATGACCATTACTATAACATCATATTCCTTAAGATTAACATCTAGATGGCATGACAAGCATTTCAAATAATTTTCATTTAAACAATAAAATTCCATACATTTTCTGCTCTATTTAATTAAAAGCCAATAAAAGAAACTTTCACACTGGAGTTCATAATTGACTTAATAAATCATTGTGTTTTAACATTTGTACTATTCGAGAATTTAGTGACCATTAAATTTACAACAATTATAATTATAATTGTACAGCCAGACGTTCCAAATTCAATTGCATTGCATGTGTCGTAAACATTTAAAATTCCTCTAGGCATTTAAACTGTTGAATACTAAATTAAATGCGAGTAAACCAACAACAACAATAATAATAATAACAGAAAGAAACAAAGGTAAATTTATTAAATACAAGTGGCCTGTTAAAAGTAATTCCCACCATTCGTTAAAGAACACACTCTCAATTATGCAATTTTTATGAAACATTCACATGTGCGAATGTTAATGCATTTAATCGTGAATTTTTTCATTTTTGGTTGTATCTAGTATTTAGTAGCTAAAGTTTTAGTTCGTTCATATACCACCTATAGATAGTATATTTTTTTATACGTACAATATTATTATCATTCCTAAAACCACGATACATTCATGTGTATTTAAACATAAATAGTAGTCTCATGATGCATACTGGTACATGTGTATATCCGCATACGTTTATACGATTTAAAACCCCATAATTAATAATCCTGGCAAAGAGTTTACAAAGCACGGCAAATGAAAATATTAAAGTTTATGCGAATTCTTCTTTGGAACAGAAGTATAAAAGTTTATATTCTTGTTTTATATCGGAAATGCAAAAGCAATTTGTTGTTGTAGATGCTATATACAAATATTAGTTTTTGATTAATATTAGAGATGACACGCCCACCGATCCTAGACCGCCCATTTTTCCCTATAAATTCATTTTAATACTTAAGTTACAAAATTTGGTCACTTTAGCTTTTGTAGTTTCCCATATACACGAAGTTCAATATTTGATTAATATGGGAGATGCCACACCCGCTAATGCTATTTTTCCCTATAAATTCATTTTAATACTTAAGTTACAAAATTTGGTCACTTTAGCTTTTGTAGTTTCCCATATACACGAAGTTCAATATTTGATTAATATGGGAGATGCCACACCCGCTAATGCTATCAACCACTGCTCGAGCACGAGAGGGTATAAGTATCTATGTTAAGTATATTCTTTCGAGTGCATACAGTTAAAAGGGTTTTAGCGGATCTCAACCTAACTAAGTCCCCCGGACCGGCGCTAGTCTTGAAGCAGTGCTCTTCGACGCTAGCTCGTCCATTAGCAAATCTTTTCAGCAAATTTCCTGCATTCTGGAAGGTTGCTAATGTAACGCCAATTCCTAAGAAGGAAGAGGCTATTAATCCTGAAAATTATCGCAAAATAGCAATTTGTTCTACACTTTCCAAAGTTATGGATAATAGTTATGGGTTAACTTCCATCTTTAGGCAAATATTTAGAGTCAAATAATGTACTTAACGGCCGTCAGTATGCCTTTCCTAGAGGTCGCTCTACGGGAGACCAGCTAGCCTTCCTTTCGGAGAAATGATGTCATTTCATTCACCATTTTGGTGAAAGTAAAGTGGTGGATGTAGATATTTCCAAGGCATAGAGTGTGGCATTGTGCACTTATATCAAAACTACCTACATTTGATGTCGGTAATAATTTATTTCCCCTACTCTATTTCATAAACTTCCAACTCTATATACTCTTTCGCCGATGACAACAATATCTGCCATTCATATTCATTCAGTTATAGGTCGATTCCTTTAGAGATTAGGGCAATGAGCCAAAATATGAATGAATCGCTACTTGATAACAATCTCTGAATGGGGTCGTATTAATAAAGTCGATTTCAACGCCCGCAAGACTCATTGTTGTTTTCGAACACATAAAGGCATGTCAGATAATTTTGTTCCATCTATATTCATGGGTAGTATAAATATTAAGGAATCGAAAAGTGTTGAAGTTCTGACCGGGTACAGGAGAGGCCGAAGATTCTTTTGATTCACTGAAGCACCGTCATGGGTAGTGAAAATATTAACTGTTGATGTTCTGACCGGGTACAGGAGAGGGCGAAGGTTCTTATCGGCGACATTAGGGTCTCCAACTCAATTCTTTCACTGGAGCACCGTCGCAAGGTGTATTTCACTGTCCTATCGATATAACAATGGAGATTGTTCCTTTGAAATTAGGTAATTAGGTCGTTATTGACTTTCTTTCAATGTAGGTAACAGTTATCGCTCGTTACCGCTAAAATATATATTCAATACTACTACCGTTACCGCAAAATTCCCAATACCAAAATAATCCAAAATTCCGATACCGCTAAAATACCTAGTAACACTTACGAAACGGTTGCCAACATTGCTTTAAATTTCCTTACAATATATTGAAGTAGGAATGTTTCTCTGCTAAATTAGTATAGAACCTAAATTGCAAATCCTCTCTAAGATTAAATACATTTAAAGGACTATTTGGTAGGCGAACATTGAAATGTTTGTCGGTTGATTTTAGTGAAATGAATTTAAACGAAAAATCCATTTGTTTTTGTTGGTTGGTCGACACATATTAATTCAGTAGATGAAATATTTGTTGAAGCAAAATTGTTTGCAGCAACAAAAGTGCGAGGTTCATAATGGTGTTTTGCTGGTGAACAGTAAAAACTATGAAAAGCGACGAATTGAAATCAATGAAAATGTATGCTCGAATAGCATTCGATTGGTCTACGACATTTGACTTGTTGTCATTGTCAAGTGAATCCATCAAAATTTTGATGGATTGGGTATTAATATACTCAGGAAAAAATTATACTTTTTCTGTAATGCCGCAGGTTTTTACTGTGTTTTTATACCCACTATCAACAATAATGAGGGGTATATTGATTTTGTCATTTCGTTTGTAACACATCGAAATATTGGTCATAGCCCAATAGAATATACATATGTATGTATATATTCTGGATTCTTATTAAATTCTATAACGATCTAGCCATGTCCGTTCGTCTGTCTGTTGACATCACGATAGGTATTTTTTTGGTATTGCAAATATGCAATATCGGTCCACGATTGTACCTAGCCCTCTCTTTTGCAGAAATTCAGTATATTATCAAAAATTATAAAGTTTTGAAAAACTTTGACAAAAATTAGATTCTAATTTATACGATTTGATGGTGGGTATATAAGATTCGACATAGCCGAATATAATACTCCTACTTGTTTAACATATTTTTTATCTCGATGTATAAACACTAAACTTTATGTTTGAGTATGTTTCGTTATTATAACTATAAAAAAATTGTAGGATTCCTTTATCCATGTGAAATTTTTTTGTTAGTGGCTGGTTGCCCGGCTCACTGACTGTTGTTTTGAGAAAAAATGTGCGTTTTTTAATTAAATGTGTGTTGATTTTTCAACAACTCGTACACATTTGGTTTCGGTATTAATTAGTTAAGAGCACTCAAAGATTCCCCTTAACAGACAACACTCTCACACTTACCCCTTTATACAACCCATTTTGGAACTGATGCCACATACATACATACATTCGCATGCAGAAACGAACGAGTGGCAATAAAATTAGTTTGTTTCATAAAACTAAACACTGAGCTAATTTGTGCTTAAGTTGAGTCTTCAACTATTTGAACTAAACAAACACAAACTTCTAAAAGGGTGGTTTTATAGGTGGTACTTAGGTGGGTCATTTCGGCGTAATATTATCAGAATATCAAAAGGGCGTTTGCTGCTACAGCCAGGCATTGCATGGTGTTTATTTGTACAAATTAAGTGCTAAAATAAGTTCATTAAGACTTGTTTTCTCATCTCAGTTTTGGCTGTCTGTTTGTCTGTCTGTCTGACCATCTCTCTTGCCACAGTTTTATTAAATTAATTACTGTGTTTCATAGAAGCCTTTTTGAATCATACCTTCTTCCAAACACTCACACTCATTTATCGTGTAGACTGTATGTTTCTATATATTTGTTTAAATGATGATTCAAACTAGTGAAAGCGCTAATTAAGGACATAATTTCATACATTAAATTTTATTCACATTTTTCGCTTATTATTTAAACATATGTACATATGTATGCACACACAGGTGACTATATAAATTACCGTTTAATGATTTATTGATTAAATAACTTTTGAAAACCAACTACTCATCTGAAGCATTCTGTTTACAGACAAACATTTTTATCATTTTCATGTAGACTGGTTTATAATTATTTTAACCAAACAACATTTTACACCTGCTGTTTTAACTGTTTTTTTTTTTTTTTTTCATTATTCATATTTGTATCTGTGTGTATTTTTTTATTAATTTCACTACAAGAAAAAAAGCTTTGAAAGGATTAATTTTGTTAAAAGAAGAAGAAACAATAATAATAATGACAACGGCAGCAACTAAATCAAGTTGGCATCATTATTATTTTTTATTTTATTTCACCTGCCGTTAATGAAGCGCGTGCCACCTGTAAAATCAACTTAACCTCGGGCTTTATTAACGGTTACTTAACTTATACACATGTCATAATGATTAAAAGTTTTAATTGATTTTTTTTAATGAATAAATGGCTCCTCAAATTAAACATCAAATATGAAGGGTCTTAAATAAAAATTGGAATTCTTAAAAGACAAGTATGCCACACGTAAATTGAAAATGAAATGAAAATATTTCGACTATTGAAACTATCTACCTCCCAATTAAAACAATGAAAAATTTTATATCATATTTTTCATAAGCCAGATAAGGGTCTTCAAATGTACTCCCATTTTTGAGAATTATATACGAAAAGTGTAATATCAAACTACTTCAGGGAGTTCAGCGTACATGCTGTTTGGGTATAACTGGTGCCATGTGTACTACTTCAACTAAGGCTCTGGAAACGTTGCTACATATTCCATCAATTGAAACATATTTAAGATATGAGTCGGCGCTTACTGCCGAATGGCTCTTTACTTTAGGCGAACTGGCCAAAAGCGGTTATAAGACACGTCACAATTGGAAGGTTATACACAATCATCGAACTTGCCTGATCGCACAGCAGACACAGAATATGCCGGAAACTTTGAAACGCTGATCCGAACACTAGAGCAAATACCAATAGGAATCCGTTGTTACACGGATGTCTCTAAATTGGAGGACAAAGCGGGCCTGGGGTTCTATATTGAAGACCCAGAAACAGTAATAAACCAGCGTTTACCAAATCATAACACAAGCAATTTACACAGCCAGAAGGCAATTAAGGCGATATCAAGCTACACGGGAGTAGTCGTCAGAGAAAGGATGAATGTAACAGTTTTAAAGAGAAGCGAGCTCGACGTAGTTAACCTGACAAACGCAAAATCATTTGTCGCAACAAAAGCTGAATTAAAAATATGGGTGAGAGAATCCCATAAGGCCTCTTGCAACAATGAAACGGTGGGTAGAACCACAAAGATTCTATAGAACGTGCGGATTCAGACTAATGTAGAGGATGTAGAGAGGACATTGAAACTCTGGAGCACTCTTTGCCACTGTCAAGCATTCATCGAAATAAGATCCATGTATCTTGGAAGTGATGGTTTTCAGGAAATAACACCACTTCCATAACTTATTTCATGTTTCAAAGTTCAATATTATCCAAAACTAAAAAAGTACCAGTTGAGTGTCGAAAAAGTACCCTTTTATAGATTTTCATTTACTCAATATTATAGAAAATTCTTGAAATACCACTTGAAGAACCAAAAGTATCAAATAGTCCATTTTTAAAGCTTCAAATTTACTCAGGACTCTGCATAACTAATTTCATGGCTCAAGGTTCTATATTATAGAAAACTCAAAAAGTACCAGTTGATGAACGAAAAAGTACCAAAAATCCTTTCTTACCTTTTGAAGAACTAAACAGCAACAAAAAGACCCATTTTATAGATTCTCATTTACTCCGCCGGACTTTACAATTCGGTCGGACAGTCCCGAACTACCTATGTATATAACCTACCACTTAGGATTACTGCTAGCCACAGATTGCTCAGGTGACTAGCTATTTTAACATGTGCTTGTCCTACGACGAAGTCAATCGAAACCATATATTACAAAGAGAGAGACAAAAAGCTTAAGTTTGTTTTTTAAGTGTCCACTCTCTCGCTTATAATGGGGATACTAAAGTGACGATTATCTTCACCCTCGTTTACAAAGAGTACATCCGTGACAAAAGACGAATAAGAGCCAACCAGGTGGTTAGACGTTAAAAGAAATCACTGTTTTTTCGGATGCATTGAATCTTTGTCGAACTGCTGTGATGATTCTCAATCATTCCACCTGGTGGATAACTGGGAGACAGTAAGTTTTGCGGTATATACAGATGGCTCCAAAAAAGAAAATGAAATTTTTTGTGATAAGTTAGGTATAATACAAAGTCTTAGATTGAATAATGAATACAGCATATGCAGTCTTCGCAGTGGCCAAAGCAGCAATGGCTTATATCTATGAGACCAATATTTAGCGGCGATATCACGATCTAGATAGATAATCAGGCTGCTATAAAGGCACAATTGAAATATTACATCGAAGGTAGTCAGCTGTTGTCGCAGAGAGCTGCAGGTTCCCAACGAACAACACGCGTTGAATCTGTGCTGGGTACCTGGTCACAATAATATATTAGGAAATTAAAATGCGGACGAATTAACATGGGCAAGGGTAGATATGGACCTAAATACAACATGTGCTGATGTTTATCCTGCACTTATAGAAGTATAAGGTATAAATTCAAAATTAAATCGGATACACTTGGGGACAATTCATCACGGCATATTCAAAAGAAGGCTCTATGAAGACCAGAAGTCAAAAGGACATTGAGCTACTGGAGAGAAATATACGAACTAAAAATGTATGTAGGCATAATTACTGGACATAATAAGCTTAAATATTTCCTTAAGAAAATTAAGTTATTTAATGATAACCCTTTCACTTTATCTGTCAATGCGTTGCATTATCGCGGTATCGTTTTGATTGTTTTGAATCTTATTTCTATCAGAACCTTGAAGAGTTAAGGGGAGTAAATATAATGAAAATAGTGCAGTATATTAAACTTACATAGCTGTATGAAAGGAAACCTACGGAGCTATATAGAGGCAATCTACACTATACTGGAGGCGTTGACACCGAACAATGGTACTTCTCTAAGGACTCACTTTGAATACACACATACTTTTGTGGTCCTTTTTTAAATCAAAACCTACAAGCTGAATTTCGTGTTTCTAAGTTCAATACTATCGAAAATTAAAAAAAGTACCAATTGAATACCAAAAAAGTACTAAAAAGTAGGCCCTGGTACCGTAGTTACAAATAATACCCCATTAGCATATCTCTATATACCAATACTCAAAATTTTATCAATAATTTTATCAATAAGTTTAAATAAAATCAAATTTCCCGTTTTTATCACCTTTTGGTACTTTGGCATAAACAACCAATACCCCTTATTTGATTTACAAAATACAAATCAATACAATCAAATTAAAAATCTTCAAGTATTTTTACGTTTCCTATTGCAAACACTCTAAAACCTATTTCCTACATCTCAATCAATCTTAAATTATTTCCACATCTTTTCAAATATTTTTCTTAAAATAAAAAAAGACTATTTATGTGTGTGTGTAGTACTTGTGTGAGATTTAACAAATTTGTCGATTAATATTTTACCAATTTCCAATCACGTACAATAATTCCAAGAATTATTTCTTTCTCTAGGCCAAAGAAAATTTAAAATTCTGCATGAGTTATTAACAATTTCTCAATTTTTTTTTTGGTTAGAAAACAAACACAGGATCACAAATGGAAATGAAAATAAAAGAAATTCTGTAAAAAATGTATCCATATCCTTGTGTTTGAATGGTATAGTAAACAGTTAAATAACAAGTATTTATTGAGGAAAACCCAAAAAGTGCCATAATTCACTTAAATAATACTCACTCAACTCAATGGCAAGATAAACAAACATTGAATGAAGTACGAAATATTCAAAGTACAAATATTCAACACTAAATGTTTTAATATAAAGTTTTTCGATGAGTCTTGAGAAATCCGATTTTAGTATTTCTGTTTATTTTTAAAATCTATCATTAAAATAAGTATGGGTATATTGATTATGTCACTCCGTATGTAACACATTAATCCTGAAAACATTCTAAGACGAACTATATCCGCTCGTCTATCTGTTGTTAGCACGATATTTCAATTAGCCCCCATAAAACTATCCACATTATACAGCAACCGTAGTTCAGAAAATGACTACAATTCATAGTTGAATTTAATAATTAATTTGGCGCCATATAATATTTCCTTAGAAATTTACTTTGACATTATACAGGCCGACAAAAATGTGCCGGGAGTCCCTTAGACCATTATATTCTTTCTATTAGTTAAGAATCTCCTTCATATATACATAAGTCATTCATACATTGCAAACAGTAGAATTTTCCGAGATTTTCGAGATCAAAAAAGTTTACGCCATATTCAAGATCTTATAAGAAAGCGAAATAATTTTTTTATAAAATTTTGTAGTTTTCTGATGGTCATATCTATTAACTATACCCTGACCTTTCACCTTCGGGTATATCTTCTATCTATATATATAAAAATTAATGTGTGTTTATTTGTGTGTTTATTTGTGGGTTTATTTGTGGGTTTGTTTGTTTGTTTGAAGTCTATAGACGGCTAAACGGATGGACCGATTTTCTTGAAATTTTAACAGTACCTTCCTGTATATCTGGAAGGAACTATAGGCTACTTTTTATTTTAAAATTTCAAGTGGGGGAGGTACCAAGCCTACTTATTAAATAACTATTAAAAGTCATATATCTTGGAAACTGGTACAATTAGAGTCCTCAAATTTTGCACGGATAACTTTGACATCCATACGAATATTTTTGGACAAAATGGGCTGAATGACTATAGTGGGCGTGGCACCTTCCATATTAAGAAAATATTAAATCAGTGTAACAGTTAGAGCCCTCAAATTTGGTCGGAGCCACATAAGTCTCATTATGATTAGTTAGAATATAAAGTGGGAGGACTAGCAGCAGAGGGCGTGGCACCTCCCATATTAATTAAATACACAAATTCGTTGATCTTAGAAACTATTAGATTTAATAGCTTCAAATTATGCGCGAAGAACTTTAGCATCCATGTAAATATTTTGGGTAATAAATTGGCGGACTACCAATGGGGGGAGCGGCACCTCCCATATGAATTAAATACAACTAAATATTTTATCTAAAAAACTAATAGAACTAGATTCCTAAAATTTTGCAAAAAGGACTTTCATATTCATCTGAACATTTCGGGGGAAAAAAGCGGACTTTCATCAGGGGGTGGCTTGAAACCCCATTATGAATTAATTTAAATTTTACATGAAGAACATTGACATTCATGTGAACATTTAGAGAAAAATTGGCGGACTTTCAATGTGGGGATTGGCCGCTCCCATATGAATTAAATAAAATACAATATTATTTACATTTTTCATAGTTTACATTAAAATCCTTATTAGCGTTCGGAAAAATTCTTCTTCTTCTATAAAAGTTTGATGATAGAATAACTTCTTTAACGAAATGTGAACATGAATTGAACTCTATGCAAAAGTTAATAAGTTAGTGAATATTCGAGATATGTTAAGGATCCAACTCTTCAATAATTCTATTAGACATGATTTCGAGAAGTTTCCAATTTAAAATCAATTGTCGTTACGGGATTAATAAATTGTGCTCCAAAAGTATTCTTTTGATTAGAAATATCTATTACCAATCCGCAGGCCAAAATGGCTACAAAATTTGGTAATTGTGTTATCTGCAGTCTTGACTATATTAATTTCCGACCTCGAAGCTACGATTTAAAACTGTTTTAAAACTGTTCTTGGGGGTTGATCTTAAAGACCAATGCTTTGGGAATTATATAGAAACGACCACACAAATTCGTACTAAAAAGGGACTTACCCTAAGGTATGTCTTGAACTAAAAGATATAAATTGATAGTCTAAATGTAGGTCAAAATTTGTGACTAAGAAGTTTTATAGTAAACTCAAAATTACAGAACATTTCGGATCTATTGCAATAATTTTAGTGATATATAATTTTTTGAAATATTTTATTTTTTGAATTTAACAACTTCTACAATTGAAACCAATGTTTAGTTTTAATCTCACATAAGGACCGATAAATTATATACATATATTTTCATGCATATCTTGAAGGATGTAAGAATACACACATATAGTGAGATATATTGAAGTATAAAATACCTTTGGGAAATTATTTAGTTATTTTATATTCCGGACATGATTAACAGCGACAGACACTGACTTGCATGCTTTGACTTGTATATGTCTAATAAAGTAATAATAAAGGCGTTAAGGACACGAAATGAACGAAACCAATCGACTTGTGGAAATTCCTGTCAACATGTGTACAACACATGTAGAAAACTCGCGCTCAATACAGGTATTTCCCTCATCGTAGTGAATTCACAGATAAAAACTTCCTAAAGAAGCGCAGTGCAATTGTATTCGCAGACATTGCAAAGTACTGGAAAAAATCCACCAAAAACAAAATAAATCTCTCGCTACATGTTGTTTTCGTTTGAGGTCAAGAAGTAAGAAATGAAGTGTTTTACGCACTCACACACATGTGTAGATCGCCGCAGGTCACAGGTGTGTTTTGAAAAGGCGCGACAAATATTTTTACGCGCTACACTCTCTGTGTGCGTTACTGTGGGTGACACACTCTTATGGCGACGTAAAAATTAACAAATTATTTTGGTTGTTTGAAAAACACTTAGTTATATGCAGACATAAACATTTTTTTGGTAATTAGAAGGACAATCTGAAAAGGGCTTTACAATATTTTTAGAAATCAGGAGTTTAAAGTTTTCCGCATCTTTTCATACAATAGGAAAATCTAACTTGTAGGTTGTGTTTGAGGTTTGGTTGGTCCTACCAACAAAACATGTGTTTTAAACGAATTTAAAGTCTGCATCCAAACGCTCTCAAATTTACACGTTGTAAGAAAATACACGTGAGTGTCTACAATAATTAAGATTTAAAGTCATTGACATACACAGCAACATAAACATACATACATGGAAAAAAACATTTACAGGATCATCATAAAATCATTGTAAAATTCATATCCGACATCCGAACAAAAATTTGACCAAAAGCAACAGGAACACAACAACAGCATCAAAAACTACAAAAAAATATCATAAAGTGTTTGCACGCCTTAATGCATAACACATGTGAACGCGAGATACGAGGAATGTGTGTGGGAATATTTTGACTCTGACCAGTGTTTTGTTGTACAACGAGCCAAGTCATCGGGGAAAATACGGAAAAATCACGTTTATTATTATTATTGTTATTATCACTGCACCGTAGTTGTTGTTATTGCTGGCGTTGTTGTGGCATTGTGTTAAACACGTAAGTAGTTGCTCACTTACTTACCTGTTGTTTTATTGGTTGAAAATGATACGAACTTATAGATTGTACGCACACATCTTGTTGGTGTGTGTTAAGATCATCGTTTCGTTTTGTCCAGAAAGAAAATCTGTGATTAATATGCCAACAATGCTTGTTGATGCAAAGTTTCCCAACAGGACTTCCAGTAAAGTGCGTGAGGAAAACAAAGAAAATGTCTATTTGCTTTGTTGTTGTTTTAATGTTGATGGTAATGTCTCATTGGTAAAAGATCCAGACAAATTATAATTCATTCTTACCTGATATAACGTGGGAAAAAAGGATTTATATTAAATTTTATACATTTATTTTAACTTCCAGAGTCTATTCCGTTGTTTTTTTTTTCTCTAATGATGTTGTACGGTTATTTACAGATTTTGTAAGATAAACTTGGAAATTAACCAAAACCTTGAAATTCTGATCAAGAAAATAATTTTGATATTTGAAAAAAATGCTTTAAAACGAAATGTTAAAAAATCGGAAAAAATATTTTGGCAATAAGGAAGATGCTAAAGATTGTTTATTTCCAACTATATTACTTAGTTTGAAAGGAGGATACCTTCCGGAATATTTTAACGTTAATAACTGACTTAAAAATACCGATTTTATTGAAATTTTTACAGTCTCTTCCTGTATGTCTTTTTATTTCGAAATTTCAAGTAGGAGAGGGGCCACGCCCACATACAAAATAAGTATTAAAAGTCGTATATCTCAGAAACTGCAAGAGTTGGAGTCCTCAAATTTTGTATGGACAACTTTGACAGCCATAACAATATTTTTGGATAAATGGCTATAGTGGGCGTGGCACCTTCCATATGAAGAAAATCTTACATAAATATATCTGAGAAAATATGACAGATAGAGTCCTCAAATTTTGTTGGAACCGCTTTTGTGTCAATATGATTATTTAAAGAAAAAGTGGGCGTACTAGCAGTAGGGGGCGTGGCACCACCCATGTGAATTAAATACAAAAATTCGCTTATCTGGGAAACGTTTAGAGTTAGAACTTTAGCATCCATGTAAACATTTTGTGTAATAAATTGGAGGACTACCAATGGGTTGCTCCTCCCATATGAACGGGGCTTGGAACCCCCCATATGAATTAAATAGAAAAATTCATATATTAAAAAAAAATATTAGAGCTAAAATCGTCAAATTTTGTAAGAACAACTTTAACATCCATGTAAATAAATTGGCGTTGTCGTTTGTCTGGGAAACTAATAGACCTAAAATCTTCAAATTTTGCACGGAGAAGTTTAACATGTATTTGAACATTTTGGAGAAAATGGCCGGACATTCAATAGGAACCTCCCATATGAAATAAGTATCAAAAATCGTATGCCTGGGAAACTATTAGAGTAAAAATCCTTTGACATCAATGTGAATATTTGGGTGATAAATTGGCGGACTAGAAAACTGGAACCTCCCATATGAATTAAATAAAAAATTCATATATCTGAGAAACTTTTAGAGCAAGAAGAGGAAGAGGTTATGGGCTACTTTTTATTTTGAAATTTCAAGTGGGCGAGGAGCCACGCCCATATTAAGAAAATATTAAATCAATATATCTGAGATAATATAACAGTTAGAGTCCTCAAATTTTGTTGGAGCCACTTTAGTGTCAATATGAATATTTAGGAACAAAATGTAGGCGGACTAGCAGCAGAGGGCGTGGCACCTCCCATATAAATTAAATACAAAAATTCGATTATCTTGGAAACTATTACAGTTAGAATTTGCACTTTAACATCCATATAAAAATTTTGAGTTATAAATTGAAGGACTACCAATGAGGGGAGCGACAAAATAAAAAAATTCGTTTATCTGAGAAACTAAAAGAACTAAATTCTTCAAATTTTGCACGAATCTGAAGATTTTGTAGAAAACAGAGCGGAATTTCAAGATTTGTAAAAGGGCTAAATTTTTGTTAAAGGGTTTATATGGATAAAGTGAAAATGTAGCGATCCTCTTGAATACTGTTAGAGAATTTGGATCTAATAAAACCTATTTCGAGTTTGAATACTGAGAGTCTACTCTGCAGATCGATTTGAAAACAAAAATATTCGAATTTGTATATTGAATACATTATGTTTCGAAAGCTTTTTCTTTCGAATCAAAATAGGTATGGATTAATTCTAGAGACAGAAACGGCCAATATTCGCAACTTTTGTAAAATTACAAAATTGAATATTTGAGGCACAAGTATACAGTCGCGGAGAGTAAAATATCAAAATGAGGAAAATTGGTAGTTGATAGGACTTTTTCATAATCATTTTCGGAATCAGCACACCGAATAATACTAGTATTAGTGAGAATTATTAAAAAAAGTTCTCTCATCGTTGATCTGTGTAATTAAACATACTCATTCATTCAGACTGAGTCTATAAAATTAATATTATCCATACCGTCATTCTTCAGTCATGAATTTATAAATATTAAATTATTATGGTCCTCGTTTTCCTGTTGCATTTTTTTTTTTTACTCCTGAACATACCTGTTGTCATTGTCATCATGAAAATATTTCTTGATTGTGGATGCACGTTGCACAAACTTAAGGGTAAAAAGTCATCATAAATATTTCAACGACAACAGCATCAGGAAGGATTTTAAAAAGTCTGCCTCTCTATAGCAGTGTTTATGTATGAGTTAATATTTAAGGCTATTATAGCAATCACATACTTTTTCGATTTTTATTTTTGGGAAATATTTTTCATTTAGGGATTTTCCACGTACACACAGTGCACCGCGCACCAACCATGCATCACAACACTGTAACGTAAAAGATTTAACATAGTAAACCTTTAACTTTATATAACCATTAATATCTGTGATATCCTTTTGTTATTCAATCACTCACTTACTCTTCTCTCATCATCTTCTTTTTTTTAATTTTGCTACACAGGCGGGAATACTTACATTCTTCCGTATTTTTTGATTCCGTGTTTGTATTCCGGTATATGGTATTTTTGTATTCATGATATGTCGTACGTGATTATCTTGAAATTTTGTGTAAATTCCTGGCTTATCATGCAAATCACGTGGTTGATCCTTTACTTTTTTTGTTAATGCTCCAGTGTAAGGACAAATGTTTGGTTGGTTCATGTATCTGTTTTTATGATTTATTTCTTCTCATTTCTTTTTCAGTTTGAAAATCTATTATAGTTTTTTGTAATATTTCGTATTATCCATACTTTTATTGTTTATTTATTTATAATTTTTATGTTTGCCTTTCTTTACCTTTTTTTAACACCCTTTTGGCTTTATATCCCTTTTTTTCTACTCTTAAACTGGTTTATTATCCTTTTTTTTCTGTGGCATATACATACTCACACATATTTACATTGGCTACTGATTTATATCTGTTGTTTGTGTTTTTTTTACTCTTGTGGCATCATGTTTTGGTTAAAGGTGTGAAATTTCATATTTTTGTTTATTAATCTTTTGCTACTTAAATCTATATTTTCTAGTGTTTATTTCACTCTCTCACCCTCTCTCCCAGTTTATCTGAAAATCCTTTAAGTTGTAGTAACATTTAAGTAAAACACAAGATTTTCTGTATTTTACACATAAAAATATTTATTTAATCTTTTAAACCTTTCTACACCTCACACTCTAATACTTAGGGATTCATATCAATATCCTTTAGGAATTTACCCATCTTCCTTTCGTAAAGTGTTGAAGAAATTTTGCAATTTTATATGAAAATTTATTGAAATATGATTCAAAACGTGACTGTGCAATATTTTAAATAGAATTCTTACAGAAAATGAAAAAAATTTCAGGAAAAATATGAAATTATTTAATATTAAGTGAAAGCATAAATACAGATTTTTCCTAAAGTTAACAAAATTTTCTAACGATAAGTACCCAGCAAAAACTGGGTAATGGCTTTCACTACTACTGTTCAATGACCACTACATATGGCCTCGATTACATAGAAGTAGTCTAATAAGGTCTTACTATTAATCAGTTACGTAAATACTTTGTTATTCATTAGTAATCTGGCCAGTAAAGATATAGAAGCTGTATACGTTTTTTCATGTGATTTAAAATTACTTCCTTTTCTAATTACGTATAATCGTTTGTGGTAAGTACTTGCCTCCAATAACATCACCGTGTTAAAATAAAAACTTAAAATGCTATTGTGTATGTGAATCATTTTAGTATTTTAGACCCTTACATGGTAATGAAAGTTTTTACTGGGTAAGAGGGTATTATTCAACCATCCACCCTATTATGTATAGATATTAACCCAGCAAAAGCTTACATTACAAAGTAAGGGGTTAAAATGCTTAAATTTACTTACACATTAGCATTTTAAGTCATTATTTTAATAAGTTTTTACAAAAAAAGTTCGAAAACAACATGTCAAGACTAACAAGTGAGAGTGTTATATTCGGCTGTGCCGAAAGAGGACTTTATATAAGAAAAAGGGTTAATTATTGACGGTTTTTTTTTAATTTCCATAATTTTTTTTAGACCGATAAGACCTTATAATACATCTTTACATCGAATATCACTTTCCGACACTTTCCGCATGAAATTCGGTAGGAAGATTTACATTCCTATAAATGTTTCTTATATAGAATTCCATAATTGTTCATATATTTTTAAGTCAGCAATGATCGTTGAAGCAATTTTCTTATGGACCTATCCTCAATAAATTTGGTAGAGAGATTTTAACTCGTATAAAACACATGTGTGTCGAATTCCATCGCTTTTCACGTATTTCTAAGCCAGTAATGAGCTTTAAAGTTACTTTCTGAAGGGGAGTTTATATGGGGGTCAATCATATGCAGAATCTCTTAAAAGTCAGTAAAGAGGATCTGGCTCGTAAGAAACTTTCTTATGTCAAATTTCATCTCTATACTCGCACTTTTAAGGCAGTAATGAGAGCAAGGAACTTACTTGGGTCGAATTTCATCGCTTTAGTCGTATTTTTAAGCCAGTAATGGGCGTTAAAGTCATTTTTTGAATTGGACCTTATATGGGGGGGAGGGTCAATTATGGACCGATCCACATAAAACTTAGTAGAGAGGTTTTGGATCATAAGGGACTCACTTATGCCAAATTTCATTGCTATACTAATATTTTTATGCCGGTAATTAGCGTTAAAGTCATTTTTTGAAGGGGACCTTATATAGGGGGTAGAGTTAACTATGGACTGATCCACATAAAAGATAGATAGAGCTCTATTGAAACGTATGTGTGTCGAATTTTATCAGTACCAATAATGAACGTTAAAGTCATTTTCTGAAGGAGATCTTATATGGGCGGTAGGGTCAATTATGGACCTATCCTCATAAAATCGCTATACTGCTACTTTAAAAACAGATATGCCCGTTAAAGCTAATTGTTATCCGAAAACGTAGACCGATATTGCCCATTTTCAATACCAAACAAACCTTACCTATAGAGAATATTTAGAATTTAATAAGGACCCAGAATGTAGATATATACTTTTGTGGGTCTATAACCAATATTTCGATGTGTTACAAACGGAATGCCAAAATCAATATACCCACCACATGGTGGGTATAAAAAGTAAGTACTTATTTGTAAGTCATTACCAGACTTCTTCTAAGTAATGCAGACGATAAGTAGTAGTCATTGAAAAGTAAGTTGTTGAGTAAGTATAAGTCATTACCCTGTTTTTGTTGGGAAATAACATTGAGTTGGTTTCGGAAGAGCATTATGGACCGATCTCTTCAGAATTCAAGAGAGAGATTAGTTTGTAGTTGTTGAATTTCTCTTAACAACTTGAGTTTTAAATGATTTTGTGACAATAAAGTGATTTTCTGTTTCTAGTAGGAACAATTATGGACCAATTCTAAAGAAATTTGCTAAAGAGATTTTGATTTATAAAAAAACTTGTTTACATTAAATTGCCCCAATCTACTTGTAATTATATTTTCAACAGACAGACGAACATAGCGAGATCAAAAACAGACAATATTTTAGAGAATTTTCATCTTTCTTAAACCATATAGAATGATATAGATATAAAAACTAAATTGATTCTCTCGTATCTAAAATATTCTAGTATTTATTTTCAATCAATGAAATAATAATAAAAACTGGCAGATTAAAAAAGGTAAACTAATCTTACTTATTGAACTGAATTAAAAACCAGAAATGAATCAATATTTTAATCTCTTTTAAAAACCAATTTACTCAGAAACTCTTTTAATATTTGAATATTTAAATAAAATATTAAAAACATTTATAATATCTACATAAAGAATTGTAATTGTCATGTTAAGAATTATATATAAAAAATATCTACAGATTTATGTTCAATTTCACAATGACATTTACAAGAAACTGCATACAAAAAAAAAACATTTACATTTAACAAATTCATTTTTAAAAATCTAACTTCCAAATAGATTAAAAATGGCTTAAGATTATTTTCTGCAGTCATTTGAAGAAAATAGACTATTTGTTTTAAGAAAAACACAATATAAATGTTCATATTTCTTTTTGCCAACTAAATTTTGCAAGACAAATATTTACTTTCAATTTATTTAACAAAAATATCCTATTTAAAATAAGAAAAAAAAAACGACCAAGGAACAAAAAAAAGATGATTCCTTTATATTCAAAATAACAATTGTAAAATAAAATATGTAAGTATGTTTGCTAAACTATTTTGCTTTCCTTTCAAAGAGAAGAAACAAGACAGGACCCAAAAATTCTTGACAAATACAAGGATACTAACCCACATAACCTATAAGTGTATTGTATGAGTTCATAAACATATTGAAGGGAGTGAAAAAAGAAGGGAAGTGGAAATGCATTGAGGAAATTGAAATGATATTTTAATGCTTCACTACATACATACTTACAAAAGTGCTTGCAAGTAGAATGCAAGCATTGAACATGAATATGAGCATTTATTTTGTTTGTAAAATGTATGTAGTTCTTTCTTCTGCATTCAAATTTACACACATTCACATAAATTGTACCTAAAGAAACTCTTACTGTTGATTGGCATTAGTTACAATAAGCCAAATAGCCAACTTATAAAAAGCATTTCTAACATAACCTATGAATAAATATTAGGGTGTTCCAATCCATAGCCGTTCGAATACCATATGGTTAATTGGTTGGTGATCCCAACGAGTGGACTAGAATCCTCCTCAGAATGAGTAAGTACGAGAACAGTGTGATTGTACTTATTCTGAATGGACTTTCAGAAGGGGACTTTGTATGGGGTCTAGGGTCAAATATGGACCGATCATTACAAAAATCGATGTACAATTTAGACTTATATAAAACCACGTTATGATAATTTTTGTAGAGATACTATAACATTTAACATAATTATGACCTTATGGGGGCTAGGCGAAATAATGGACCGATTTTCTTGGTTCGAAAAAAATAGTATGTGCCGAATTTCATCGAATTATCTCGAAAATTGCGACCTGTAGCGTGCGCACATATTTTACATGGACACACACAAGGACATAGCTTAATCGACTCAGAAAGTATTTCCGAAGGTGTAGAGCCAAATTTTTGAGTGTTACAAACATCAGCACAACGCATAATACCCTCCCCACTATAGTGGTATAGTATATAATCATTGCCAGACTTTCTTCAAAATTGCATCCAAAAACATTACGAGCAATGATATTCCTGATATTGCATCCCTCAGGAACACTGATTGAAAAACTCTGGACGATGAATTTCGAATCTGAACGCAACTTCACACTTAGGATTAAACCAATTTCTTTAATACAAATCCAAAAAAAGTTTGAAATTCTAAATTTCTACTTAACTTCCTCAATACTACAAAGGTAGGACACATTATTTTTGAAGGATCATTCATTATTTTTTTAAGGATCTGCTACTGATTTAGAAATGGAATGAAATTTTAATACAATTACATGCATTTTTGCAAATTATTCCTGCATATTCTAATAAAATTTAAAAATCGTCCATGCACATTAGTGTCGTAAAATAAACACGCTTTTTATGGAAAACATTAAGGAAGTATATGTACATAATTTTAAGTGCCTTCCTAATACACATGAATTCTCATAAATACACATACATACTAAATTAAATGTAAACATACATATACTACATACAAACTCATATCTTGACCACTTGTCTACAAAGGATATTGACGCTCAATTGAAGCCACAATTTATCGATATTTGCACTGCATGGGAATGTTCATTCAAATATTTTACTTACATATTTCTATACATTTAATTTTTTTTTTTATATAATCGATTGGAAAAATGCACACAAATGCAAAAACAAAAGTAAATATACTCAAAACATAATATCTGTGGCATTCAATTAGAAAGTAATGTTTATGTTCAATTATTTCGACATATTTTTTCCCATTTGAAATCGTCCCTTTTGCATAAAAAAAAAGATAAACGACCCCTGGACTTTCTTGCTATTGTCAGAAAATTTCTTAAATTCTTACTGCATATTCAATATAAAATAGTATATTTATTTTGAATATAATTTTTTGTTGCAACTGACAACTTTGTGTGCTCAAACATGCATACCGACCCGGCCGATAAGCAAAAAAAACATTAAATGAAATTGTTTGAGTTTAAAAAAATTTAATGAATAATAAAAAAAAATTATACTTGTATCCTATTGAACTGATAGTTGATGCTCATAAAATCGAAAATTCATTGCAAACTCATGACAACAAAAAAAAAAAAAAAACATTTAAACCAAGTGAAACAATTTAATAAATTTAATAAAATTCACGAATGAATAAATATCCGAAAAAAGAAAGAACAAAACATAAATGATTGACTGAAAGTGTTTTTAGTCAATAGATTTTGTTCTTTGCCCGTTTTCAATATTTTGGATGAATTAAAACAAAAATGTATTCAATTTTATATTTATTTGTATTCCTATTGAGAAATGAACTCTTGTTGATTCTTGTAACACTATAAAGTAATAGTCAAATATTAAAATGGTCATATATGGGGGTAGAATCCACTGATCCTCCAAAAATTTGATAGGCATATTTTGGATCCTATATGACTTGATTATTTCGAATTTCATTGCTATACAGCTATTTTTGAACCAGCTATGAGCTTTCAAGTTATATCTTATATGGAGGTTAGGGTAAATTTATTAGAAATATATTGGTTCTTATAAAAGATATTTATATCAACCAATCTATTCATGTCTTATATGAAGGCTAGGGTCAATTCCGTAGAAATATTTTGGTTCTTATAAAAGTTATTTATGTCAAATTTTATAACCAGTTTTCTGATTTATTGGGGCTAGGGTCAAATATCAACCGATGTCCGCCATACTTTGCAATACAATATCTAGATCCATAAATCTAGTTTCTTAAAATGTTGCGATTGTTGTATATTTAACATGTTTATGAGTATTTTAGCAGTAATCCAGCAGGTCATTTCAATTTATAAAACGTGGACCCATATTCTCCATTTTCAATACCAAACAAACCTTTTTTGTCCTTTAGCTTTAATTGTATCTGTCTTGAAATCGTCTTAAAATCTTATGACGACCCATAAATCAATACATATGGGAAATTTTATGTCATGTGAACCAACTTAAAAAATCGATTTGGATGAGTAGGTCAGACTGCCGGAGTTAGAGAGAGACAAAGTTGGACATTTCGGTCATATAGGGTTTTTTTTAAATGACTGTAACTTTTCACCTATTGGTCCTAGCAAAAATTGTCCAAAGGAGTTTAGATAGATACTTCTTCACTGTTTCAAAAGAAAATTTAAAGAAAATTATGAAATTTTTTAATAATTTTAAAATTAATATCACGAATATCACTTTCCGACACTTTCCGAATGAAATTCGGTAGGAACGTTTACATTCCTATAAATGTTTCTTATATTAAATTTCATAATTGTTCACGTATTTTTAAGTCATCAAAGATCGTTAAAGTAATTTTCTTATGGACCGATCCTCAATACATTTGGTAGAGAGATTTTAACTCATATAAAACATATGTGTGTCGAATTTCATCGCTTTTCTCGTATTTCTAAGCCAGTTTTAAGCTTTAAAGTTATTATCTGAGGGGAGCTTTTATGGGGGTCAATCACATGCATCATATGGCTCGTAAGAAACTTACTTATGTCGAATTTCATCTCTATACTCTTTTTTTTAAGCCACTAATGGTCGTTAAAGTAATTTTTTGAAGGGGGCCTTATAAGGGGGAGTAGGGTTAATTATGGGCCGATTCACATAAAATTTGGTAGAGAGGTTTTGAATCATAAGTGACTTAATTATGTAAAATTTTATTGATATACTAGTTTATTAAGGCAGTAATGAGCGTTAAAGTCATTTTTTCAAGGGGACCTTATATGGGGGGTAGGGTTAACTATGGTCCGATCCTCATAAAATTTGGTAGGGAGATTTTGGATCATATGGAACTTATTTGTGTCGAATTTCATCGCTATACTCGTACTTTTAAAACAGATATGCCCGTTAAAGCTGTTTTTCGGCGGTCCACTTGTATGGTGGCTATCCGAAAACGTGAACCGATATTGCCCATTTTCAATGTTAAACAAACCTTACCTATAGAGAATATTTGTGGAAAATTTCAATCTTCTAGCTCGTTGCTTTCGTACTCTATCGTGCTTTCAACAGACAGACAGACGGACAGACATAGCTATAGCGTCTTAAAATTTATTAAGGATCCAGAATATATATACTTTTGTGGGTCTATAACCCAAATATCGATGTGTTACAAACGGAATGACAAAACCAATCTATTTTGATGGTGGGTATAAAAATACTACAACAACGGTTCCTAAAGGTTCGTTTCCGCATACACCGATGAAAAAACGAACTTTTTTTCGGTGCAAATATATGATACATATTTCGTTTTTGGCACCGATTACGGTATATGCGGAAATGAGCGTCCTTAGAGAGAGATCATTTGTAGAAGAATTTATAATAAGAGTAAAATTTATATAAAATGAAGAAAGTCCGAAGACTCGTTCAGACACTACTGTGGTAGAATCATTAGCTGCTATTTCCAAGTCGTTTACAATGACTGATGTAGGCGTTAAGGCGATCTAGCCTGACGTCAAATAGCTCTTACAAGTTTTCAAACTATTCTGTCCCCTCTAATGCGAGACAGTTATACAAGAGGTGGTCTTATTATTATAACAACTTCAATGGAAGCCATTACAAGGTATTCCAAATCGTCTAGCTTGGATACCATGCTTACAGTGTCCGGTTATGATAGCTATCATGTGGCTTAGTTGAGAACGATTTTGTTTCAGAAGATATGCCGTTCGTTATTCATGTAATTTAGGCCATAACTTACTAGTAATTATCTCATGGATTTCTTTTTTTGGTCTTTTTGGCAAATTCTTAGATAAAAGGAGAAATTTCCAAAAAATTACTTTTGTTCCGAAAATTATTGGTAATATTCTTTAAATTGCTGATATATTTGAAATTTGTGTGTCGGGAAGCATTAAGTGCTCTAAAAAATATCATAATAATGGTAAACATTAATGGTGTTTACACTACTCCTCCTTTTAACCTTGCTGTAATACATATGTCCGATTTTATTTTGGTAGTAATGCAGTGTTTTATAATCGGTTTTGCTTGGCAAAATCATTCATGTTCTTTTTTTAATATATTTTACTAAATTTGTCATTTGCACTCATTGATTGACATTTTTATTGTATGCCATACAATACACCAATTTTATTTAAAATAATTTATTTACTCCATACAATTTATTAAAGTTAAATAAACATTTTGACTTTTTATTTAATAACGAATTCAAGTTAATAAAATTTGTGTAGTTGTTAAATCATTTTTGTTGATGTATCAAAAAATCAAATGAACAAGCTTCATTTTAAAGGGAGAAAAATCATATCTTCTCTAAATAAGTAAAAAAATATCAATTTTCCAATAAACTTTTTTGTCAGATAAAAATCTTTTAAGCAAAGAATATAGAACTAAAAAGAAAAACAAAGTAGATAATCAAAAATCAAAACTTTTTAATTGAAAATTGTTGGTTTTTTATCACAATTTGTAAAAAAATAAAAGAATATAAAAGAAGTTTGAATTGAAATTATTTAAAAATATAACAATTACAAGTTTTCATTGCAATTTTTTCCTTTATTTCTTGTTCCAGACGATTTGCATAAATTTTTGCAACAATAACACTCATACTTACTGGTGGCAACCATTTTCACTGAAAATGAGCTATGAGAAAGTTTAACGCTAAAAATTTGTCTAAAATTACAAATGTTGGTCTTGTAGTAACTTTTCACATGAATAAACAATGACTTCCAAAGGATGGGGTTAATTTTTATAACCAATCTAAGTAAACTGCGAAAAGAGAAAGAGAAGGAAAGAGAAAATAGAAATCGTAAGAAAATCAAACATGGTTTATATTCAGTTGCACCGAATCTTATGTCCCTACAAGGCTTGAAGGGTAATGACTACATTTTCAATTACAATTACATTTGAACTAATTGTAATTGAAGCTTTACCAATTACAATTACTTGTAAAGTTTTCCCAATTATAATTAATTGTAATTGTCAGGCATGGGGAGGTAATGATTACTCAAAATAATTCATTAGATTGTCAATTACAATTACTTGTAATGTGTAATTAAGGAATAACCAATTACAAATGCTTGTAATTGTAATGGAAGTTTTTCCAATTACAATTACTTGTAATGTGCAATTGACCAATAACTAATTATAAATACTTGTAATGTGTAATTGACCAATAACCAATTACAATTATTCGTAATTGTATTTGAAGTTTTGCTAATTAAAATTACTTGTAATTGTAATTGAAGTTATCAATTAAAAATAAGTGTACTAGTAACTAAGGTATTACTAATTACAAATTACAAGTAATTATAAAGAACAAAATTCACAATTACAAGTAATTGCAATGGGAAATTCATCAATTACAATTACAAGTAATTGTAATTGGCAAAACTTCAATTACCATTACAAGTATTTGTAATTGGCAAAACTTCAATTACAATTACAAATAATTGTAATTGACAAAACTTCAATTACAATTACAAGTAATTGTAATTGGTAAAGCTTCAATTACAATTACTTCAATTGTAATTGAAAATGTAGTCATTACCCCCCAACCCTGGTAATTGTTAATGAAGTTTTACCAATTTTGAATTTTGTTCCTTATAACTACATGTAATTTGTAATTAGTAATACCTTAATTACAATTACAAGTAATTTTAATTGGAAACTTCAATTACAATTACAAGTTATTGGCCAATTACACATTACAAGTAATTATAATTGATTATAATGAATTACTTTGTGTAATCATTACCTCGCATGCCTGGTCCCTACATACTGTTAAAAATTCAACACACCAACGTCCATCATAATTCCTCCTTCTGGACATTATTGAGTCAACAACGCAATATTTCGTCGGAATTAAAATCCCATATATTTCGATTCAAACATTTTTAACGGTTCGATCAATTTTGTAGCAGTCTGTATAATATTCGGAAATACATATGGCAAATTCTTTCTTTCCACATGGTCCTACAGTGACTTCAAAAGACGGACGTACAAAGCTAGATTTTGCAAGAATACAGATCATAAATATTTTTATGGACTTTGCTACCGATGTGTTACAAATGGAACGAAAAATCAAAATAATCAGCACAATTTTCTTGGTGAGTTTAAAAAATACACGATTTTTTTTTTTGTTATTACTTTTACACATAATCCTTCTCAATTTTCATAATGTCCCCCTGGTTGTCTATTATTTGAAAACATTACATTCGATGACAAAAAAACAGGCTACATGATTAAAATTTAAATAGGAAAGAAATTGCTTACAAATCTACGAAATAATGAAGATTCAAACATCAGTTTAGCATTTGGAAAATCTTTCTTTAAAGTTAACGATTGTAAACTAAAGATTACTAAAGGATTTCATTATCAAATAAATTGACAAATTTTCTTTAACATTTTCCAATTGACCCGCACTATTGTCACAGCTTATATGAAACTTAAAGAACAACAAAAAAGAATCCGGACAAGTGTGGTTGGTTAGTTGGCTGGCTGACTGACTGGCGGTCATAGTTTGGTAAAGTTTTAACTTTTGGTCTTCTTATATTTTGTATATATCAGAGTGTTTTCCACTTTCATTCATAATATCACCCTCGCTAATACTTAGTGAATTTTTTCAAATGATTTTTTCTGCATTCCTTTAGTAGTAAAAGTTTTCGACTTCTTATTAAAACTCAATATATTTAGAACTGCAATAAGTTGACTGCCAAAGCCACACTTTATTCACCAACCAAAACCTACTTACCAAAGTAATAAAATTTTTATTAAAAATATTCCTAAAAGAATGCGGAAAAAGTAAGGAAAAAATAACATTTTCATGTTAAACTTTTATAATAAAATGCTCATTAGTGGCACAACTCTTCACCACTATAATGATTTTTAAATGGCTCAAACAATTTCTTTTCGTTTTTTTCGGGGTGCAATGAAAGTGCAATAATTTTAGCATAAAACTATTAAACATTATTAATAAAAGGGTTACATTTACTTAAACATATATTACTTTGATGTTTTTAACAGACTGATTAAAGCTTTAGAATATTGGGGTAGTTTTCCTATCATATAAAGCCCAGACTTAAAGATTGCTTAAATTTTAACATAAAGTCATAAGTTTTAAGATTATAAAAATGACTTTAATATTAAATATGAAATGTAATATCAAAAATGTTATCACATTAAATAGATATATATGCAATTAAATACATAAGTATACTTACCCAGCAAAAACTTATATTGAAAAGTGATGAGTTTAAAAACTATTAAAACCACTTTTCACCACTTATTCGTCGGCACTTTAACTTATTTTTATAATACGTTGATGACATTGGAGACGATTACTTACCAAAGTTTGCTTATAAATAAGTACTTAAATAAGTAATTACAAATAGAGAGTTAAAATGTTGTTTTACGTATAAACAAGAATACGAACTTGGCTGTCGTATTCATTAGTTCGCTGCCATACTAACAACACCATCGTTGGTCTATGTCTTTATTATGCATAAAATAATGGACTAATTGAAAAGTAAGTTATTGTGTAAGTACAAATCGTAATCAAGTTTTTGCTGGGTACTTATGACTTCATATGAAATACTAATAAGTATATAAGTATGAATTGTAAAGGAAGATGCATGGATGACATAAAAAGTCTGGCATTAGTGACATTTTCAAAACTAACACCAGCTGGACATTTGCCAATAATACCGTCCGTCACATAAACTATACAGTAAGGTAGTATAAAAATGTTCTGAATTTACATTTATCATTTTTAACTTTCGATTACACAGAAACATCGGACAGAAAACAACTAATCAAACTTCTCCCCTTTAAGGCTTTTACCTATTGATGTCAAATCTTGCAAACCCACAATTAAAACACATGTGAAATGTGGTTCAGACAGATGGACATGGTAATATCGTTATCCAATAAGGTCAAACGGAATGGTAAAAATTCGATTTTTGGACCAGTTTAATGTCCATCTATTTATTACAGATCTCACACACATTCTCACATACAATGAAGCTAAAAAACTTCATACATATGTATTCAACTAAAGTTTGTTTCATTCCATTTTGTTTGACAATCAACTGCAGAGCCTCAAGCTAAAACTTCAATGGTGATTTTTATAAAACTCATCGTGTGCATTTTTATACACATATGCATACAACACACCCATTCAGCTAGGTGTGGTCGAGCACTAGTTACGGAATAGTTGTGTAAATTACTCAGGAGCAGGCATTGGGGTAATGATTACACAAAGTAATTCACTATATGGTCAATTACAATTACTTTTAGTGTGTAATAGAGAAATAACCAATTACAATTATTTGTAGTTGTAATTGTAGTTTTTCCAATTACAATTACTTGTAATGTGTAATTGACCAATAACCAATTACAATTACTTGTAATTGCAATTGAAGTTTCCAATTAAAATTACTTGCAATTGTAATTTAGGTATTACTAATTACAAAAATACATGTAATTATAAGGAACAAAATTTACAATTACAAGTAATTATAACTGGAAATTCTTCAATTATAATTAAAACTAAGTGTAATTGGCAAAACTTTAATTGCAATTACAATTATAATTGGATAAACATTAATTACAATTGGTGAATATTCAATTACAATTACTTCAAATGTAATTGAAAATGTAGTCATTACCCCAGGAGGGAGTCAAAAGTGTGATAAGTAATTACAAATTTTAAACTACCTTATAAAGTAAAGTACATACATGAAAAGTGACTACATTCTACATTACTTAGGGACACTTAAGTAATGTTTGATATTTTACTTCATTAGTTGGCGACTATTGACATTCACCCCCCAATTCAAGAGTTAATTTGTGATAAATAGCCAGATACAATATATTAACTAGAGTCGAGTTAAGCATTCGAGAACAACATTATTGAAAAAATATATAATACTGCCGGGATATTTAGCATTAAAACTTCATATTCTTAAAAGGTATGGGCAATTTAAATTTTAAAATAGTACTAACTTTTATCAAAAAAAAGTACTTTTTATGGATTATAAGTACTGAATTACTTTCCTGCTATTTTATTTTTTGACTAGTTCACTGACTAATCTTTGGAGTAAACATGACTATTAAGTAGTCTATTGACTAGGCTATAACCTATACTTTTAACTACTCTGTGGAATAGTCTACTAGCTAATCTATGGACTAGTCTTTGCATAGTTCATGAATTATTCTAGGACTACACTAATAAAAAGTCAATTGACTTGCGTATTGACTTCTCTATGCACTAGTCTGTAAACTCTCTATTGATTCTTGTATGGACTAGTATATTCACTATTTTATGGACTAGTGTACTGACTAGTTTTTAGAATAGTTTATTTACTACTGTATAGATTAATTTGTTGACAATTATCGACTGAAATGTGAATAGATTTTGTCCATTTTCAATACCAAACTTTTATCCTAGGAGAGCTTAGCTATTCCCATTTTAATCCTATCCTGCTTTCGACAGACAAATGGACCGACATGGATATGTCGATTTAGTATTTAATAAGTACCCAGAATACAAATAATTTGTGGTTCTGCGACCAATATTTCGATGTGATATTTTTTAACGGTGGCGTCGTTTTCGATGTCAAAAAGTACAATAGTATTGAACTGTTTTCTACTTATGCCTGATCCCTACTTTTAATATGTTGTAGTTGTCATATATAATCACTTACATTTACACTCTTTCACAGTGGGTTCAATTAAAAACTGAACCGTAAATGAATGTAAAATTTTAGATCAAAATAGTGAGTGAGATTATGAAAAATACACACTAAAAACTTTTAGCAGTTTTTACCAAAATTCCTAACACTAGAGAAGTTAAAAAATCCACATCCTGACCATTAATCGATCCACTGTGCAACGTTAATACTATTTTATGTAGACAACATTGGAAGCATTTTTGTTAAAGTTTATTTTTTTTTTAAGCAGAGAAAATATATTAATAGAGAAAAAACGAATTATATTACCATGGCTATTTAAAAAAGTTTGTGGCTAAAATTAAGTTACTTTTTCATGTTGAAATTTTTTTGGGTCTTTCAATTCTTTTTTTCGTTTTGTCCATCAAAGGACTAAAATACCAACATTAATTCACACACACACATGTACATATGTATGCATGTATGAACGTTCATTGAAATATTTACAAAATTGAAAGTTTGAGATCGTTTTTGGGCAAATTATGTCAAAATGAAGTCATCTACGGATATTAGAAAAGTTTATTATTCCTTTTTTTCGTCTACTTTTTCATTATTATCATTTTAGTTTGGTTCACATTAGAAATTCTACAATACACTTATTAATTTCACATATCTACTATATACATACATAGATATGTACATATGTATGTATTTGTAGAATCATGTATAATTTTTTATCTTTTAAAACACATAGGAGCCTTCTGTTGTCCTATGACCATCAATGAGTAACATGTTGACAATTATCCATTTCATCCTTTATTCCTTTAGTTTGTTTGTTGTGAAAGTTGTCTTAATTAAAATCGAGCAAATGTGTTAATTTCAATTTTTATGCTTCATTTTTAATAAAGAACAAAAAGTTTAAGTTATAAAAATGTTATTACATGATAATTTTCTGAACAATGGCATATAGTGTGAAACCATTTTAACAGTGGTTTCTTTCATTAAAAACTTTTGTTAAACGTGGCAATTTTTTAAATAGTAAAAACTTAATATTGTTGCACTAATAGTTGGCCATTTAACTGTTTGTTTTAAAATGAAAATAAAATAGCCATAAAAAAGTAATTTAAAATGTTTGTTTTACCAAAAAATTTTTAATTTTAAATTAAACTGTCAATTCGGAGATATAATTGCAATATTTTAGTTCTGAAATGAAAATGGATTAATACGGTTTTATTTTTTATATTCGTGACTGAAAAGTCACTTGTTTTTTTTTACAAATAAAATTCTCTTTTTACTCCTTTAAAGATATTTTAGTAATCCTTTCAAAAAAGTACATTCCCACATTTTTACATACCTTTTATAACACATCAACCCCGTTCATATATTCTTATATTCATCCGACGATAGAGCCTAAACGGAACTGGTCAGAGAGTTGAAATTTTCCATTGATAAGTGTACCAAATCTCTAGCAAATTGCATAAAAGTCTCCATAACAAAGGCCGATAAAATTTGAAAAAAGTCGAAACTCTAAGACCAAGTTAAACATTTCTAAAGGATTGAGCCGCACTGAACCCAAGTCTGATTTTCTCCATCCCATCTGAAATTAGAGAAAAAGCTATTTTTGGCCTTTTTTGAGACGTTATAAAAGCACCAAGAAAACTTTATTAAGTTCATTCTAACAGCTTTAAAATAAAGGCTTAACATCTGACATATGATCTTTCTTCTTTGAGATATCTTCACCTAAAGTTTGAAAACTCATGGTTTTCGGTATATTTATGGTATTTATACCCTATACTACTATAGTGTGAGGGTATTATGCTTTGTAAATATTGTGAGCAAAAATATTGTATTCACACCTATCAAAGGATGTTCCAATCGATTCAAAATCACTTTCTGATTAGACTTAACGATGTCTGTCCGTCCGACAACTTTAAAGGATGATATCTCATCAACTACAGCAGATTTTAAAACAATTCAAAAGTTATTTTCATAAGAAAAAATGTAAAATGTGAAAAAATACAGTTTTTGTCAATTTATTGTTCTATCTATCAAGCTTTGGGTAAAAATATCTCGAAAAAGATGACATACAACATTTTTTCCAACTTCAGGACACAATATCTCAAATGCCAGATGTGATTGAGCATTTCTGAGACCATATTCGGATTCAGTGGTACTCAATCCTTTTTAATTGAACCTACTTCCCAAATAACTCCTTTTGTCATAAAATCGAGAAATTTTCTTGAACCCTGTAATGTTAGGCCCATAGTTGACTCATGTCCCCATAAAAGGCGTTAGCTGCTTGTTTAAAATTTAAAATTCAAGAAAGGGTCGGAACAAATTTTGATCTTGTAATTATGTACAATACAATAACTGTACTTCTATATAATATTAAAAGAAAGTTGTATTGTCCTTATTTTACAGTGGTCTTCATCACCCAGACAGGTTAAACTTTTGTGACGACTCACCAACGCTCCTTTGTGTATCTCACAGGAGAGTGTTTGTACTCGAGCTATAAAATGTCTGACCATTACTGCCCCGTTGCTTAACTTCAGAGATGTAAATCATCGTGGTTTACAATCACGCAGATGGTTGTAAACGTCTCTACGTTGAACCTAGAGACGTATCGAAATACGAATCCAAATAATCCCAGAAATAACAGAGAAACACTGTGATAAATCAGGAATGAATAGGGTTTTCGCTAAACAAGCTTGGAATGGGAAGGAAAATTCAATGGTATCACTTGTATAAGATATCTTTCATCCATCACTATTCAACCAAACATACTTCTCATTCATCCCAAACACTCATAGAGAACAACATCCTACAAACTCATTCTAAATATACGGGCGAGGTGTACCCCTACATTCACCCTGTATCATATACATTTAACACCTTTAACTGACATGCTCTCCCCCCGAATATGGGTTTAAACCACAGCCACTTTATTCCAAGGAAAGGCCGAGGATACATTTGATCATCACAAGTATATAGTCCCGGCAGACTAGAAGTACTGGTTCCCCGGGATTGCAATATACTATGATGGGGTCTATCAGCATAGAAACATGCCCCGGGTGGCGGTCCTCAAAATTAATGTAGACGGTAGGTAGCTGTCATTGAAAAATAAGTTTTTGAGTAAGTACAAGTCATTAAGAGTTTTTGCTGGGAATTTTGTACATGCTGAGCAAGATCAGTTAAAAATTTTAACTTAAATATTTTTTTGACTTAAAATATTTAAAATCAGCTGAGTTATATTCGAAATTACTATCCATTTTGATACAAATTACTTGAAATTTACCTAAGTTCGTATTTAACTGTGTATGTATAAAGACGCGTCGCGAGTCGGGGGATTTTTTTTTTGTCTTTTTATACCCACCATCAAAAGAGATGGGAGTTATATTGATTTTGTCATTCCGTTTGTAACACATCAAAATATTTGTCCACAAAAGTATATATATTCTGGGTCAATATTAAATTTTAAGACGATGTAGCATTGTCCGTTCGATATTCTTTATTGGTAAGGTTTGTTTAGTATTAAAAATAAGCAATATCGGTCCATGATTTTGCCTAGCCCCCATACAAGAGGCCCCCTGGAAAACTGTTTTATTAGAGGCAAAATCTCTCTATCAGATTTTATGAGGACCAGCCCTACCATCAGAAAATTCCTTTAACGCTAATTACTGACAGCGAAGTTATATATCAACCAAAATCGGTCTTATTATTATTATCGGTTAATAATTGATTCTACCCCTCATAAAAGGTCCCTTCGGTCCATAATTGACCTAAGCCCCATTCCAAATATATAAATTTGTTTAAGAAGGGCTATAACCTACATCATTTTCAAGAAACTAGTCTAAAAAGTATACTTTTTTAGAAGTTTTATTACAAATAAAGTATTCGGTTTCCAAAAACCCTTATTTTATAACAATTTTCAAAATATGATGGTTCTAGAGATGGCCGTTCTTGAGCTGGATCGATTTTTAAATCATTTTTTTTTTTTTTAATCTTACAGTTATTTCAAAAAAATCATACAATATGCGGTATCATTTGAAATGATCTTTGACGCTTTAAAAGCTATTATTCGCTTTAACGAATTTTTTTAATTTTATAAATGAGCCTGATATTATATCTATCGTAAACCGAGAAACTACTGTAGTTATAAACAAAACTTTAAGAGCTTCGAATGTAAACTTACGGCTTTTCTTAAAAGATATTGTAGAAGAAAATGTTTTAAAACAATTTCCTAAAATCGTGTGTTTTAAGGTAAACAATTTTGAATATAGTTGATATGTTTTAAAAATTGTTTTTATTTTATCCATAAAATTAAAAGAAAATTTAAAAAAAAAAATTTTAAAAATAACAAAGTAACTTGTTATAGAATTAATCAACTTCTGTAAAAGAATTGGTCTTTCGTAGGTGATCATAAATTGCTTGTTTTACCTAAAGCCAACATGCTTCCGATTCTACAACGCATTAAACAATTTTTTTCGGTCCGTTATTTATAAAAAATATCGGAATTAAAAATATTTAAATAAATATTGACTCATTTCAATTCCGTGATATTTGTTTAATTAACTATGTGAAAAAAATTATTTCATAAATTTCAAACAATTTCACCATATCTTGAAAAAAAAAAACTTTTAGCATTAAAAGTGTATTAATCATTACACCACAAAATTCGTAATCCATTTATCGTATTAAAGAAATTTTGTATCCAAAAATTGCTTTGGTGAAAAAAATTAAAAAGACGTATTTTTTTCAATAAAACATCTTTTAATTTCTTTTTCACAAATATTTATCTGCTTCACAGCAGATGTTAAATCCTCGGCAGTTCACTGACATCTAAAAACAATTTGAAAACTAAACAGCATTTAAGTCTATACATTGAGATAAGTGAAAATATATATTTGGGACAAATAACGATACACACCAAAATGTGTTGGATCAAACTCTTATACACAGCCAGCACACGAACTAGATAAAAACAAGTTTGCTGGAGATATGTTTGGTTAAGAGAACGAACCAAAATGTTAAAATTCATGTTTTTTTTATTTATTATAAATATTATAATAATATTTATTAAGTTTTTTTATTTTTTTAATTCATTTTAGAATTTAGTTCTTTTAAAGTAAAGTTTTTTTCTTTAGAAATTTTATTATTATTTTTAGGGATTTTATTTAATATGTAGTTGAAGTTCATGGCACGTACCATTCTTGTTGTAGAATAATGATTACAACTACAACAACAAGACAAGATTTCCTGTATGACACACAGCTGCAGGTAAAAATTTTCTATATTTTATTGTTTGTTTTAACTTGCAACATTAAGCTATAAAAATGTTGCATGTATATTGTTTGTATAGTTTCTTACATTCACACAAACCACATACAACTCAAATTCCGCTTCCGTTTTTCCTAAAGCAGTTAAATACAACAACAACAACAACAACAAAAATTATACTTTACATTTGGAAGCACACACTCAAACATTTTACCTTTGTTTTAAACGTGGTTGTTTTAAGTTTAACTTTGGAATTTGAGTTAGTAGCCAACTTGCAACATGTTCGCTTAGGTTTGGAACAGCTGCTTTTGTTTGAGTATTTGCCCCCTTTACAGCATTGACAACAACAATAAACTCTTTTAATAAGATATAAAACATGTTGTTGGTTGTGTAAGTGTTGAAAACACACAAGTAGAACTAGTTAAAGATACAAAACATTCTATAAGATACATATTAAACAGCTGTTTCCCACTGCTGTAGATTGTTGTTGTTGGTTTAAGTATATCTTTTTTTTATTTCGTGTATGAATGTTGTGTTTGTGGTTTAGAGCATGTTGTATGTTGCACACAAAAACAAGATACATTTTTAGTTTTAAGCAAAAATTTTTCACTTTTTCAAACAAGTATTTCAAGACCGGCAGTTTAATATTCCGTGTTAGTTGCGTGCGGAACGCGAACGTAGTAGGATGTTTAAGCAAATCAAACGTTAGTTATTAGTTAAAGAAAAGAAATATAAATTTATTAATTTTTCACATTTATAAAACACACACACACTTACTTAAGACATAAACGAAAAACCTATTGGATTTAATAATAACAACTAAAACAAGAAAAAATTGAAATTAAGTGAATGAAAAAAGTGAATTACTACATACAGCAAACAAACAAAATTTGGATTACTTTTTACAACAACACACACAGCCGTGGCAGCAACAACAACTCAACAAACACATCACTTAGCAACACACACAACGTGAAACAAAACAAATTAAATTGTGAAAATAAAACAAAACGCACAATTGTTTAAAAATATTTAGAAAAAAAAGAAAATTTATAAACAAAAATTTCGTTAAAATCGAAGAAATTTTGTTTAAGTGTAAAAAATTTAACAGAAAAAAAAATAATTTTCTTTAAAAAAACGTCTTATGCTCAAAATGAATTTTAAGCTGAAAACAAAAAATTACAACAATCAACTAAAGCAGCAGCATAATAATAATAATTATAACAAGCAATTGCAATTTAAAAATATTTTAAAACGAACCAATTTGCAACTAAATAAAACAAAACATAAAACAACAACAACAACGAGCATACAAAAATTTCGTAAATTGTGTGAAATTAAAACATAAATTTTGTTAAAGAAAACAAACAGTTTTGAAAGAAAAAGTGTTGAAGAAAAAGACATAAAGAAAATATTCCCTTAAAATAGCAAAAGTGTTTGAAAAAAGGGCTTAATTAAGCAGCCAGTGGCAACTTAATAACTTGCATTATATGTGGATTATTTAAACAGCGCACAACAACAAAAAAACTTGAAGTTTTTTTTTTAAACAACAACAACAAACATATTTATATTAAAGCAAGCAGCAGCAGCTGTTTTTTGTTTCAAACAGACAAGTGGACTTGACTGCCAGCAGCAGCAACTTTATACTCTAAACGTTATTAACTGCAAAACAACAACAACAACTACAACTACTTTAACTATATAAGGTAAGAATTTGATATATAATTTTCCCCCCAAAAAAAGTGTTAATTTCATGTTTTAGTGGTTGACCTTAGAGAAAATTTATGAAAAAGTAACTTTTGCCTAAAAAGATTTAGTTTGTTTTAGCTTATAGCCACAGAATTTATACTTATTCTGGGAAACTGATTTTGTTTGTTGCAGTTTTTTTATTTCAGTTTATAATTGAATTTTGCGTACGTGTAGCTGATTTCTATATAAAAATCCATATATCAAAGGTTATATTGCTAAAGTTCAAATTTATTTTCCATAAAATTTTTTGTTGTTGTTGTAAGCAGCAATTTTTCGCTTTAAAGTTATTGGCAAGATTTCTCTTTATTTTTGTAAATTAAAGTTGTAATTGTTATTATTAAACCCAAAAAATTGTTTAACCATAACGTCTAATATGTTGCAGTTTTAATTTAAAATGCATATTTTAGTTAAGCTTTTCAAATTCATGCAACATGCAATATTTTTTTTTATGGTATTTGAGTTTTTTTTTTTTCAAAATTTAATTAAAAATACTTTAATTAATGCTTTAGTTTTTAACAAATTTTGAATAGTTTGCTTTTAATAAAGTTATTAACATTTTTTTATTTAATTAACAAAAACAACAACAACAAAAGTTAAGCCACAAATTTTGCAATTAATAAGCTGGCTTAAAAAGGAAAGTGTTTTTTAAAAAAAATTCTCAAAAATATTTGAAACTAAACTTAAAGCTTAAAAGCTTAAAAACTTAACAGTTTAAAATTTTCCCAGGCTTTTTAAAAATATTTTTAAAAAATTTGTATTAACAATATTTTTTAAGTCAATTTAAGCATAAACACACTTAGAGGTTTTAAAAATTTCGCAAACAAAAAAAACTTTAAATTAAAGCTTTAATAAAAGTTTTCAACAAAAAAAAGTAGAGAAATAATAACAATTTAATGATTTGTTTTGTTAGATGTCAATGTAATTGAAACGAATGTGATTAAACATAATTTAATATGATTGTTGTCAATGATAATGCCACTCTGCTGCTGTTACTCATGATGATGATGACAATTTTCTCTTTAATGTTTTTTTTTTTCATACAAACAAGATTTCTATAGAAAAGCATTATAGTAAATAACCTTGATTTGTTTTTTTAGATTTCATCTTTTCATATTTTGCCACAATTTATAAAACAAAATGACATAGATTTTTATAAGGAAGTTTTTAAAATAAATTACTTTTGGTTATAGGTTTTGTGGCCTCACCACAGGAAATTTACACACAAAAAAGAATTTAATTCAGAAATTAGGTTACTTTTTTTTTGTAAAGTAAACAAAATAATTTTGTGCCACAAATTAACAAATAATAAGAAAATAAAAACACTTTATCATTTACATAAACAAAAACAACAACAACAACATACAAACAAATATGTAAAATAAAGTACCTTTAAAAGTACTACATACCAACCAATAAGGGATAGTAAACTAAAAATGCATAAAAACATCTTGTAAACAAAACCCACAATATAAAAGAATTTATCGGCTTTTATAAACAAAACCAAAAATACTTTATTTTAACACTTAATTTTTTTCCTAAAATGTTTAAAGAAATAAAATTAATTTCCCCATTTTTTCTTTGTGTATTGCAGTTTATCAACTATAAAAGACTTTTGAATTTAGAACAAAATCTAAAAATGGCTCAAAATATTGCAGAACCAACCACAACAACAACAACTACAACTAATACAAAATCTTTAGATTCAATATTTGAATCGATAATTATAGACATTCCACAAGCTATAACATTCTCATCGGCATCATCGTCGTCATATGATACTGATAGTAGTGTAAATAGTACAACATGTTGTACGAAACATAATAATGAACACATTTATATGCAAAAAGCACTAACACATCAAATGCAGCAGCAACAACACCACCACCATCATCAACATCATCATCATCATCACAACAAATCCTTGGAATTAAACAGTGACATGGAGTCAGTTTATTTTAAAGCTGATCATCGTAAATCATGGCCCATATTCATTTTAATGATTTCGCTATTAGAAGTAAGTATTTGTTGAATAAACTTTCTTAGCTTTAAAGCTTTCTATATATAAAAAATTCCTTACTAATTTTGTTTCTCTCTCTCTCTTGTTGCTCTCTTTTTAGATCGCTGTTTTTGTCTATGATATTTTGACAGTACAAAAGTATAATTCAAAATCTCAGGACTTACCTTTGGCCATACCTACCGATTCGGTGTTTATCTATAGACCCGATCGTCGTTTAGAAGTTTGGCGTTTTATCTCTTATATGTTTTTACATGCCAACTGGTTCCATTTGGGTTTCAATGTAGTCATACAATTATTCTATGGCATTCCATTGGAGGTCATGCATGGTTCACTGCGTGTAGCCATTATATATTTTGCGGGTGTTTTTGCTGGTTCCTTGGGCACCAGTGTGGTGGATTCGGAGGTGTATTTGGTGGGCGCCAGTGGTGGTGTTTATGCCTTGTTAGCAGCTCATTTGGCCAATATAACTCTCAATTATGGTCAAATGAAATATGCCATTGCCCAGCTAGTATCGGTGGTGATATTTGGTAAGTTTCTAAATAAACGAAAAGTTAAAAATATAAATTTTTATTTTAAACTTATTTATAAAAATCCTTTAAAGAAAGAAACCCTTTACTAATTTGCTTTTTTTCTTATTTTTTCATTTTAGTATTTTGCGATCTGGGATATGCATTTTATACACAATATCTAGCCGTTGATGTTACTCTTAATGAAGCTCCTCCAGTTTCTTATATAGCTCATTTAACTGGAGCTTTGGCTGGTCTCACCATTGGCCTTTTGGTGCTTAAGAATTTTGAGCATCGGGCCTATGAAAATCTCATTTGGTGGCTAGCCTTGGGCATCTATTGTGCCTTCACTGTCTTTGCCATTGTGTTCAATTTAATCAATACAGTGACGGCTCAACTAATGGAAGAACAGGGTGAAGTTATTACACAGCATTTGCTGCGCGATTTGGGCGTTTCATAAATGTTTCTAACTTGTTAACGCCAATTACAAAAAACAACAACAAACTAACAATAAAAATGTCTTTCCTTTTAAAATAAGACATTTTTGTTTTGTATATTTTATTTAAAATAATTTTTTTACGCTATTTTTATATAATTAAATTTTTTGTTAATTTTTTTTTTTTATTTTGCCTTTTTTACAAAAAAATGCAAATAAACTCATTAAAACTAAATCAAAGAGGAAAACCAACCAACAAACAAACAAACATTTAAAACAAAAAATGAAACAAAAAAACCCCAAATTGTGTAAAAACAAATGTTGTGATAATACCAAAGACTGAATTTACTTCATTAAATAATATAAATCATAAAAAAATAAAATTAAAATTTTATTACTAATATTATTATTATATAAAAAATCAAACACTAAAAAACAAAACCCACAAAAACTATTAATTTATTTTAATTTATATTTATGTATAAAGAAAAAAAACTCTAAAATTATTGTATTTTTTGTTAATTATTTATTATTATTATTTATTTTACAACTCTTAAACCTTGCATTAAAAACAACCATTAAACAAACAAAAAAAAAAAACACAAATTTCTTAAAGAAAGAAAATCAAAACGAAGATTTTGAAATTTGAAAACAAAAAAACAAAAAGAAAAACTCAAAATAATTGCACACTAGTCAAACCTACCCCCTTTTATTTTTGTTTTTGTAAAAACTTGTTAAATTTATTAAATTATTACAAATAATCTCAAATAAATTTCTTAAAAATAAGAAAATTATTTAAGAAAAAAAAATCTCATTAAAAACTCATTAAAATCTTAAAAAAAAACCAAGCAAAATACTACTACAACTCATACCATCAAACTCACAAACACACACAAGTATTATTATTATTTTATTATTTTGTTTTTTCTTATTGTTTTTTTATTAATAATTTATTTATTTTTATTAAATTAACTAAAAACAAACACCCACAAAATAAAACTGTAAATCATACAAATAAACAAACACACACACACACAAAAGTATATTAAATTTAAACCAAAGATTAAAAAAAATATATATAAAACTTAAAATTACTGTTACCATAACCACAACCCCTTTAAGAACACTCCCCCCTCCCCCCATGAATCTCTATATCTCCCCTTAGTTATTGTTTTATTTATGTAAATTATTTAAAAAAAATGTATTCAAACTCAATATCCAAATCTCAATTCAAATCAATCTAATCTTTAACTAAATGCCAAAAATTGTAATCAAATCCTGTTTGTATTAAAAGTAAAACGAAAACGAATCCAATATTCATATTAAAAAAAAATAATAAATACAACTCTTGCAAAAACAAAACATGAGAATTAATATGTGTATGTGTCTAACCAAATCAAAAAAAAAACAACAAAAACTTTGAAAAAAAAATAAACAAAAAATAAAAGAAATGTTATATGAAAAACAAACAAAAAATTAAATAAATGTCTTTTATTTCATTCGACTTTCACAGTTTAATTACCAGAGAATGTTATATATTTACCTTTTTTATTTCCTCATACTCTAGACTGCACAGTGGTTTAGCATAGCAATATTATCTAACTAAAGGCCTAACTTAAGTAAATGTGAATTTTACTCAAGGCAACTTTGTTATACCCTAGACCACTATAATGGTGTAGGGTATTATGCGTTTGTGCTGATGTTTGTACACCCAAAAATATTGGTCGCACACCCACCTTAAAGTATACCAATCGGCTCAGAATCACTTTCTGAGTGGAATTAGCTTGATGGAATTTGACACAAACTCTCCCTTTTACCCAAGGACAAAGTCTATTGAAAAATGGTTAAAATCGATCCATTATTTCGCATAGCCCCCATACAACCGTACCCCCGAAGTCTATTTTGGAGCAACTCGACCGCGTACAAGAGAGGGCGAAGGTACTTATCGGTGACAGTAGGGTATATAACTGTATTGATTCACTGGAGCACCATCACAACGTGGGGTGTATTTTACTGTTCTATCGATACTATAACGGAATATGTTCCTCTGAAATTAGGGAACTCGTTACCGATACCCGTATATATTTACACAGCACACGACTGTCATCAAAAACTCGCCCATTGGTCAGTCGATTGGCCAGTGGACCGCACAACACATTACAGGGAAAATTCATTCTTCAGTCGCACTGTTCGTATGTGGAACAAACTTCCTGCAGAAGTATTCCCCGTCACTTTCGATGTGAAAAGGTTTAAATCAAATGTCCACAAACACTACTCCCACTATCCTCCCTCCCACAACCTATTTCCCTAGTTCCAGGACAATGCACTGCATGAGTAGGGCTCATCCCCGGAGTGCTGGTCCAGAAAAAAAAACCGTACCCCCCGAATATGGTTTTTGATCTCATAAATATGTTAAATGTTCTTGTATCACTGCAAATCGGCAAAACTTAGTTTTATATAAGTCTTAATGATACTGCTGATTTTCGTAATGATCGGCCCTCATTTGAATCTATCTGATGGTCAAAATTCACTTATAAACACTAATATCACGAAGATATTATGCATAAATAACTTTAATGTAGAGGTAAATCCCTTTGCCAAAATTTATTATCATATGCTCATATTAACTCCCTGCTTTTGTTGTCAAAAATTGTTAAAATATTTCTGAATTAAGGTAAAAATTAAATTAAATGCTTTCTTATTAAAAAACTGGTCAACATTTGAAACACAATCACTGGTGTAGGGTATCATATGGTCGGCCATGCCCGACTGTATATTCTTTTTTGTTTTTATACCCACCATCAAAAAAAAATGGGGGTATATTGATTTTGTCATTCCGTTTGTAATACATCGAAACATTGCTCATAGACCCAAAAACGTATATATATTCTGGGCCCTTATTAATTCTAAGACGATCTAGCCATGTCCGTCCGTCCGTCTGTTGAAATCACGATAGGGATTTGTTTGATATTGAAAATGGGCAATATCGGTCCACGTTTTCGGATAGTCCCCATACAAGTGGACCTCCAAAAACAGCATTAACGGGCATTACTGTTTTAGAAGTACGGGTATAGCGATGAAATTCGACATAAATAAGTTTCATATGAGCCAAAATCTTTTTACCAAATTTTTTGAGTATCGGTAATTGATCCTACCCCCTATATATGGTCCCCTTCAGAAAATGACTTTAACACTCATTAATGGCCTAAAAATTCGAGTATAGCGATGAATTTCGGTATAAGTAAGTTTCTTACGAGCCAAAACCTCTCTACCAACTTTTTTTTAGGATCGGCCCATAAATGACCGTACCTCCTTTCAGAAAATGACTTTAACAATTATTACGTTTACATCATACTATTTGAGGGTGGGTATATGAGATTCGGCACAGCCGAATATAACACTCTTACTTGTTAGAATTGAAAAATTTTGGGCAATACCCGCATACATATATCGCTCATAATTTGCTAAAGCCTTTTTCTGGAGGAGAACTTAAATGGAGCTAAGATCAAATATGATATTTAATAAATGTTTTCTGATCCCTTGTTTATGTCAAATTTAATTTAGTTGTTTTCTTACAGTTATAAAGGTTAAAGTAACTATTTATACGAATTAGATTCAAATATTCACCGATTCTTGAGAATATTTTTAAAGAGACTTTTATTTTTACAAAACTTGTTTGTATTATCGCTATAACGATATTTTCAGCCATATATGGAGGCAAACGTTAAATGTGAACCGATTTTCGCCATACTTTACAATATAGTTCTTCAGGAGACATTTGTATGAGGACTAGCAAAAATCGTGAACCGATCTTACCATTTTTTCTGATTACTTGTATTTTATGTGATCTACGAGCGATATTTCAGATGTAAACTTGTTAAATCATTAATAGACAATCAGGCTATTTAAACAATATTTTGCTCAGTTTCCTGTCATGGTCCGATTCCTGGTTTGGGATATTTTATTAAACATCCGTAATTTACATAAACATAATAACAATGAGTGTAACTTGTCACCTACTGGTCTTAGCAAAAATTGTCCAAAGGACTTTAGACTGCAACTTCTTCAAACTTTCCAAAAAATGTTTTTAAGTTTTTAATTTTTGTTGCTAATAAACAATTTTATTGTAATTTACAAGGCTGATAGAATCAATCCATTGATTTTTCTATATATTCGTACTATAGCATAGTGTATATGTATCATAAATGGCTAAACTTTTTACTTCTTTACAACTGCAAAATACATATATAATATAAGATTTAAATTTAAAGTTAAAATAATTTATTTTCAGTTTATTTATTATGTCTTTATTTTGCTTTAAACAACAAGAATATATTATTGCTAAATTTCCAACCAATTATTTAATCATCCAATTTCATTTACTACATGTGATAATAGACATTTTGACAATTTTAAATATATATCCTTCATTTGCTACAAGACTGGCATAATTCAAAAATTAATGTTTCGAGAACAACTGCTTTGAATATTTTATGGCATTTTACAATTTTAAAGATTTTTAAAATTTTACCAGTTTTAGATAGAAATGTTTAAGATGTTTTCCACCTAAATTTAAATTAAATTTTTACTTTTTTATCAGATATTCGTAAAAACATGACTTTTAGTTTTAACTTTTAAAACAAAAAATCCTTGTCACACCGAAAACAGTAGACATTTTTGAAAATGGATAAAACTTAATAAAAAAAAACTTTTTTATTTATTTCCAAAAAACCCAAATTTTGAATTATGCCAATATTGTGGTAAATGTACGTTATGTATTTATAAGCTACAGAAAAGTACACAAATAATAATACATGCTTACTTACTAATTTTTCAAATATTTTATTGTAATATTTATAATATATGCATAATTATTTTCAAATATGTAAAGTTATTTACTAAATATATATGTACATATACATATGTAATTATTTAATTCTCTGCAGTAATCAATGATATGATTTAATGATATCCAATGCCAACAATTGAAAATTATTCTGTGGATATGTATGTACATATATATGTACATATGTAGTATACGAATAAGGTATACGAATATAAAAATATACATACATATGTATGTATATTAGGGTGACCCCAAAATTTAAGTTGCTGATGTTCCCACCGAAAATTAAAATTTAGTTCATTCTAAGTTACCAATTCTCAAAATTTTTGTCCCGACGTCAATATTTGGTGAGCTGGATCAAAGGATATAAAGGTCTTTTTTTAAGGTTTTGATATTTATGGTATCATATGAAAGGCCTTTGAGAGACGATTTCAATGACATAACATAATTTTGTATACGACTCCTAAATTATTACAAATGTGCTAATTTTTCAGAAAATGTTTAGATTTTTAAAATTTTTACATAGAATTATTTACTCTAATTAATTGAAACTATTACATTATAAACCTGATATTATTTCTCCTAAAGGGTTTTTTCGAAATTCGATATGTTTTGTATTTTATTTAAAAATTTTAAATCCTATTTTCTTCCCGGTTTTGTGCTAGCTATATTTATCTAACGTATATATGTATATGTACATCAGTAGAAGCGAAATTTTATTAGCTTTACATTGTTATATAACACTTTATGGTTTCATTCTATTATAAATCCATAGATTTTATTGGGGATTATCATGTATTAATTTCAACGAATTATTTTAAATTCATTTCTGTTGAAATGTAAAATAATCTGAAAATTTCCCGAAAAATTCGAAAGTTTCGATTACTTTTGCTGTTACACAAAAGTTGATATGCCGTTGAAAGCGACTCTCAATGACCTTTTTTATGATACCAGCTCACCAAATACTGACGTCAGGACAAAAATTTTGAGAAACATTATCTTAAAATCAATTTATTTCGGATTTTAATTGGGAACATTGACACCTTTATTTTCCTCCATACAAACGGGGCCACCCTAATGTGTATGTGTGTTGTATTTAAATAGATAATAAGTATTTATATAACTGTAATAATAGAAGATGTATCATTACTTGGTTTCGATTAAAAATCTTTATTTATTATTGTACCTAAAGAAGAATACATTAAAATTATATAGAAAAGAGATTTAATTGAAATCATTTAAATCGTTTGACAAATGTCTAAGTTCATTGTTCGGATTATATCGCATTTTAACGGATAGACATTTTGTTCTGACATAGACATACATTGTAAGATCCTGAATGTATGTATATTCGTACATAAATATTTATGAGTAATAGTTCCATGTGGTTAATTATGGACTCATCTTCACTATTATGAAATTTATGAGTTTTCTTAATTCTGTTACCACGTTTCCAGAAAAAAAAAAGACTTGGAGGCTTTTAGGTATAAAATTTAGGTACAAAATTTGATATATAAACAAGAAAGAATTTATAGCCGGGCATGGTCGACCATATGAATCCCTACACCAGTGATTATGTTAAAAATGTTGATTATGTTTTAATAATAAAGCATTTAATTGCATTTTTACCTTAAAGGGGTTATATGTGCCAAATTTCATCAAATTATCTTGAAAATTGCGACCTATAGAGTGCACACAAGGTTTACATGGACACACAGACGGATATAGCTAAATCGTCTCAGGAAGTGACTCTGAGCAGATTGGTATACTTTAAGGTTTGTGTAGGACCAATATTTTTGGGTATTACAAACATCAGCACAAACGCATAATATATACATATACATACATACATATGTATGTATGTATATTAGGGTGGCCTCGTTTGTATGGAAGAAAAATAAGGTGTCGGTGTTCCCAACTAAAATTATAATTTAATTGATTATAATACAGCGTTTCTCAAAATGTTTGTCCTGGGATCAATATTTGGTGAGCTGGATCAAAAGATAAAAAGGTCCTTTTTTGAGGTTTTCATAATTTGTTTCATATTTCTTCCAAAGGAATGATATAAAATTTTGGTATCATAAGAAAGGTCCTTGAGAGACGCTTTCAATGGCACATCAGAAAAAGTAATTGAAATTTTATAATTTTACGTAAAATTTTTTACATTTTAACATAGATTAATTTAATATAATTCGTTGAAATTAATACACAATAATACTCAATAAAATCTACCGAAACGGTTTTTTCCGTTTTCCAAATTCAATCTAGATCAAATTTTATTTAAATTTATCGAAGCCTGTGTACGCTGTGAAAAAAATCATTAAAACCTTAAAAAATTACCTTTTTATCCTTTGATCCAGCTAATCAAATATTGACGTCAGGACAAAAATTTTGAGAAATGTTATCTTAGAACGAACTAAATTTTCATTTTCGGTGGGAACATCAGCAACATCCATTATGGGGCCACCCTAATGTATATACCTATAATTTCGTTTATTGATGTAACATATTTTTGGTTAATTATTTCATAAATACAATCATTCAATGTTGCCATAGTTGGTATTCATACTCAAATCTATAATCACAATTGATATTCAAAAAGGGCTAAATCAATAAAGTCTAGTTTACAGGAGAACAAAATACTATTTAATTCTGGAAATATTGCACAAAATGACAATGTTTCTTCCATAAAACGTTTTTAACACCTTACTAATGAAAAAATTTAATACATATTTCGCACATTTTTGCGATTTTTTAAGACATCACTTTTTGGTCGACAAAAAACAAATATTTGTTCTAAGTTAGCATGTTTTGTTCAAAGAATAGAATAAAAATGCATTGTAATTAGGGGGTGTAGATCCCGAAATCCCAATCCCGAAAAGATTTTGTTTCAAAAATATTTGTATAACCTTCTCCTCAGTGTTTACTTTTACTAATATATTAGTCAGCATTTGCCGCAAAATACACATTTTTATCACTCGTCATACTAAAAATATTTAAACTTTTTCAGATTTAAATAACATTGCTACTAAATATTGCCGTTCTGTTTTTATGTTTAACTAGAAAAATTGCGATGTTACACTGCAATCTCTAGCAGCACGAATGAACAGTATTAATCTCTTGTTTGTTGTACAAGAAAAAAAATATATTTTTGTGCTATAGCAGCGCACACTCAAATCTGCTAAACTAATATGGCTAGTATTGATGATATTTTTATTTGCGCTGAGTTTTTCATAGCAGCAATTAAATTTTATTTTGCAACTGCTAGCTGCAAATTTATTTATTGTTATTTTTTTATATTTTATTTTATGAATAAACAGTTATACCAGTGTTACCACAATCTTTAATTAAGGATAATTATTTTTCGCAACATAAAAAATAGTTTGTAAAATATACATAGTGGCATCTCCCATATGAATTAAATACAGAAATCGTTTTTCTCGGAAACTATTAGAGTCAGAATCTTCTTATTTTGACGAAAAACTTTAACTTCATTATGAACATTGGGAAAAAATGGGCAGACTTTTATTAGGGGGCTTGGAACCTCCATATGAATTAAATAAATATGTATGTCATTCAAAATATGGCTACCCCATAAAACACAACTCAAATTAAAAGCAGTCTTTAGATGTTTTTATTATTTTGTTCTAATGAATAAACATTTTTGGGCAATGTAGTTGTAAGATAATATGCTTATACTTATAACAATTTTATAACCAAATGATAGTTTTAAATATCTTTTGTTGTAGAAATTAATAAATTTATAATCACCTTGTATAAAACAGGGTGAACACACATAATTAAAATATTTTTCGTTGAATAATGAGCTTACTTTACAAATTATTCAAATCACACTGTTAAAATGTGGAAGATTATTATATAATTTTTTTTTTTTTTTTGAAGAAATGTAGTTAATATTATTTTGTAATACATTAAGAAAAAAACAAACAAATATCAAGGTAGTATTTTCTGTATTATATCATACAGAAACTATGAGATAAACTATATTTTAATAATTAATATGTCAATCAGTACAGGATATTATAGGTCGAATATCATCGATATATGGATGATAATAAATATACATATTAATATCGACATACATACATACATATGTACATACATACATATATGCATACATACATACATACACATACATACATACATACATACATACATCAACATACATACATACATACATACATACATACATACATACATACATACATACATACACATACATACATACATACATACATCATACATACCTACATACATACATACATACATACATACATACATACATACATACATACATACTCATACATACATACATACATACATACATACATACATACATACATACATACATACTACATACATACATACATACATACATACATACATACATACTACATACATACATACATACATACATACATACATACATACATACATACATACATCATACATCTACATACATACATACATACATACATACATACATACATACTACCATACATACATACATACATACATACATACATACATACATACATACATACATACATACATACATACATACATACATACATACTACATACATACATACATACATACATACATACATACATACATACATACCTACATACATACATACATACATACATACATACATACATACACATACATACATACTACATACATACATACATACATACATACATACATACATACATACATACATACATCACATACATACATACATACATACATACTACATACATACACATACATACATACATACATACATACATACTACATACATACATACATACATACATACGTACATACATACATACATACATACAGTGGCGAGCAAAACTGGATACATGTTTAGCTAATAAGACTTAAAAATGCTATAAAACCCATAAAATAAAGGAAAAATAATCAATTTTAAATATTCAGTAAAGCAATATAAAAAGAAAACAAAATTAAATTCATGATAATTAAATATTAATCTAAAAATTAAAACATATTTATAAATAAAGTCGAAGTATCCAGTTTTGCACGTTTTAAAAAAAATTTGATTTTTAATATTTTGTGCAAAGTCCTTTTGCTTTTATGACACTTTTTATACGTTTAGGCGTACTTTTGACCAAGGTCTCAATGGTACGGTGCGGAATACTAGACCACTCCGTTTGTACTCTCGACCAAAGTTCTTTAAGATTTCTTGGTGCATTATCGAATTGCGCAAGACGTTTTTTTAACAAAGCCCATACATTTTCAATTGGATTGATTTCCGGGCATTGAGTTGGCTATTGCATCGTTTGAAAATTCTGCGCTGAAAGCCAATTCTTTACGATTTTTGCCGTATGCTTCGGATGCCCATCCTGTTGGAGTATAACCTCTGACTCTGGATATGCACATTCTTCCACAAAATCTGGAATATTGGAATGAAAATACTCAAATAATCCTCCTTTTTCATTATAGCATCTAATTTTACTAAAGAACCGAGATTCTACCAAGTGAAACAAGCCCACACAATCAGACTACCACCCGCTTGTTTCACCCTTTTGTTTTACTTGGTGCTTTTTTAAGCTTTCATAAGGGCGGTGCCAGTAATATTCCTTGTCATCAGACTGAAAACGATTAGTTTTCGTTTCATCGGACCATATAACCCTTTTCCAGTCATCAACACTCCAATTTTTGTGGTTCTTGCTAAATTTAAGACGATCCTTCACACTTTTTTCTGATAACGCTGGTGTTTTCTGCTTTACGGCTGATATAAGGCCAATTCTACGAAGAGCTCCCCGGACTGCCCATTCACTTAAGGACTTATTTATGGCGACTATAGCCTGTTTTTTGTATTTTTACCTGTTTGGATGTCAATAAACGCTCCATAGTTCTGGCATCTCTCTCCGAAAGCAAACACGATCGACATTTCTTAACTTCTGGTGTGCTCATATTTTTCTTTTTCGCACTTGTAGCACTCTTCGGTGGCAAATTCCTAACTTCTTGGCAATTTGACGAGCACAGTAATTATTTTTTGTCATTTCGACCATTTGGTTTCCCAATAAACTTGATATTTTTCTAATTAAAACTAGAAAATTAAAATATTTGCAAAAAATTACAAATATGACTCAAAAATGGTAACTGTTTGTTTTGATGCTTTCTTCAAAGATAAATCAAGTAGCAGTACTCAAATTCATTGCTATTTTTACGTTTAAATTTAATTAATCTAGCAACACAAGGATTAATTAAATTTAAACGTGCAAAAGTGGATACATAGACTTTTTTAATAAAATTAGCTAAAACTTGAGATAAAGTTTCAATATTCGCGAATTTTCTATTGTTTTATTTTCTTATTCTTCTATTGCTTATTTTAAAACCAATATAAAATTTTTGTTTAATATTTTCTGGATTTTATTGGGTTTTTAACATACACTTGATTGATATGTATCCAGTTTTGCTCGCCACTGTACATACATATATACATACATACATACATACATACATACATACATACATACATACATACATACATACATACATACATACATACATACATACATACATACATACATACATACATACATACATACATACATACATACATACATACATACATACATACATACATACATACATACATACATACATACATACATACATACATACATACATACATACATACATACATACATACATACATACATACATACATACATACATACATACATACATACATACATACATACATACATACATACATACATACATACATACATACATACATACATACATACATACATACATACATACATACATACATACATACATACATACATACATACATACATAAATACATACATACATGCGTACAAATGTGAAGTGTAATACTGAATTTAAGCTCATGAAATGTCATAAAACTGTCAGTGTACTTACATACATACCTACATATGTTTATTTACAAATTGCAGCATCAATATTGCCAAAAAATAATAAATAAAACTACAACTGGCAGTAGCAAAACCAAAATAAAGTTACATTGCTGCTAGGAAAAACTAAACGCAAACAAAAATAACATCAATACTCGCCATATTAGTTTAACAAATTTGAGTGGGCGCTGCTAAAGCACAAAAATATATTTTTGTTGGCCTGCAATTATGTCTGCCTGCTACTAGAAATTGCAAACACGAGTTGCAATTTTTATATTAATACGAATATATATGACTGCAATTTTTAGTAGCAAAGTGATACAAAAATGATAAATTTTCACATTTATTTTATAGTCATATACAAGAGAAGTGGTGCTAGTGCTGCATATTTAAACGCTGCTTCTCCTTCATGAGAAGGGTATATACAGATAAGTTTGTCATTCCGTTTGTAATTTCCAAAATATACTTTTCCGACCCTATAAAGTATATATGTATGTATGTATGTATGTATGTATGTATGTATGTATGTATGTATGTATGTATGTATGTATGTATGTATGTATGTATGTATGTATGTATGTATGTATGTATGTATGTATGTATGTATGTATGTATGTATGTATGTATGTATGTATGTATGTATGTATGTATGTATGTATGTATGTATGTATGTATGTATGTATGTATGTATACTCCGAGTCCTTATAGATAGCGGAGTCAATTAAGCTATGTCCGTCAGTCTCTTTCTGTCTGTCTGTACGTTTGTTGAAATCAATTTTCTGAAAACCCTTCTTCTTCGGGATCCAAATCTTCAACAATTCTGCTTTCGGGAAGTTTTCTAAAATCAGTTAAATCGGCTCATAAATAACGAAGATATGAGCAAAAATCCGAGACAACCTCTGAAAATTTCATCAAAAATTGAGATTTTTCATACATGCTGATGCAGAAATTATAAACAAACAATAACAACAACACACATTTTTATAAAAAAAGCAAAGCAAGAAAAACAATTACGAATGAAGCAGTGTGTTGTTATTGGTTAGAAACATGAAATTAAGTACATACATATGTAGAGCCCGGATTAAGTGAGAACACATAAAAGGGGACCTTTTGGTACTTTTTCCTTCAACAAACGGTACTTTTTGAATTTTCAATAATATTGAACCTAGAATTATGAAATTAATAACGTAGAGCCCGGATTAACTGAGAACACATATAAGAGGACTTTTAGGTACTTTTTCGTTCCATAAAAGGGGACTTTTAGTACTTTCGTTCTTCAAAAGGAGCTTTTTGAATTTTCTATAATATTGAACCTAGAAACATGAAATAAAGCATGTAGAGCCCGGATTAAGTAAGAACGTATAAAAGAGGACAGAATTTACTTTTTTAATTTTCTATAATATTGAACCTAGAAAAATAAAATTAAGTATTTAGAGCCCGGATCAAGTGAGAACCCATAAAAGGAGACTTTTTGGTACTTTTTCGTTCTTCAAAAGTTTTTTTTTTAATTTTCTACCATATTGCACATAGAAACATGAAATTAAGTGGGTGAGAACATATAAAAGGAGACTTTTTAGGACTTTTTAGTACTTTTTCCTTCGCCATGAACCTAGAAACATAAAATTAAACAATAAGAGTCCTAAGCTAGTGAAAATCTGCAGGAATGGATTTTTGGTACTATTTGGTTTTATGACTGGTACTCTTTGGCTTTTATGCACGCAGATAGCACCCTGATTGATACAGATATATCACAGGATCACTCTCTGGCCCATAGTGCAATGTCCGTCTATCCGATGGGGTCACAGGTCGTAATTATGAATATAAATTGAAAAATCCACAAAGCGAGGAAAATATTTCCACTAAATTTCATTGAAATAAAATTAATAGAAATGTAAACGAAATCACTACAAAATTTATTGTAAATCTAATACAAAATTTTTAAAAATCCAGTCGAAAATTACTAAAAAATTATGTTATGCAAAAATTACTTTTAAAATTATAAATGGTTTACTAAGCACCTTTACCATATAATAAACCGTTTCAAAACCATAGATAACTTTACCAATCGTTTTTGAATAAGGACATATTGGGGGTTGTGTTGGTCATATCTTATCTAAATTATTATCTATTAAAAATTTACTTAAAGTACTTGATTTAAATTAAAAACAAAATAATATACTCAGTTATAATTTAAATTTCATATAAAAAGGTTGTTTTAAATTTACTGCGTCAACGTTATGGTGATATCTTTTATATGCGGGGACTTTTCGGTTTAAATTCCAATTTGATAACTTTTAATTTAGAGGATCATGAGAAAATATTTCGTACAGAAGGACCATATCCCATAAGACCAGGCAATGAATTGGTAAACTTTTATCGTTTGTCGAGAAAAGTTAATTTTTATGTGGAAGAATATTTGGGAGTGGCAGGAAAATATGTTTTGTTTAAAGCTAAATTAAGAGTTAATTTAATAAAGAAAATTAATGGGGTAAATTCAGACATGCAGTAAATCCTATATTAATGCAGCCCAAAAACTTTATATGGATCCCATGCAAAAAGTTAATAGTGAGTTTGTGCAAAGGTAATTTAGCAATCGAATCCGCCATCTTCTAAAAATTTCAAATATAGAATATTTATTTTTTATTTTTTAAACAGAATCAAAGAAATACGTGATCCTAAGACTCTGGAAGTTTCTGGTACATTTATAGAAGATATTAAACGTTTATCTTTTGAGTCTGTAGCTGTTGTGGCTTTGGATAAGAAAATGGGACTTATAAGATATACTACCAGTACTCCCGAAGCTAATGAATTATTTGAAAATTTACAGAATTTTATTAGAGCTTCTTATGATTTGGGCATAAAACCTTCGATTTATAAATATATCAAAACGCCCACTTACAAACGTTTTGCTAAATTTATGGACAGTATGTTTGATAAATGTTTCAAATATACCAATGAGGCATTACAACGTTTGAAAAAACTGGGCGGTAACTCAGAAGGCAATAGCGTTTTAGAGAAATCATTAAAAATTGATCGTAAAATTGCCATGATTATGGCCATAGATATGTTAATAGGTGGTGTAGAGATTACTTCCTCCGTTCTATCGGCCATTATTCTTTGTTTGGCCAATAATCCCGAGAAACAACAGAAATTGCGTGTAGAAATTTTAAATACAGTGGGTAAAAATGAAAGATTTACCATAGAAAATACAAAAAATTTACTCTATCTTAGAGCTTGCATTAAAGAAGCCATACGTTTATATCAGGTAATATTTGGCAATTTGTGAATTACCGGCATGGATCATTGTTTGGGTGGTTATCAAATTCCTAAAAATACAAATGTTTTAATGCCTTCGAATTTACTGCTACAAGATGAAAGCTACTTTCCTAAACCCTCTGAATTCATACCAGAGAGATGGTTACGTGAGGAAAACCTGGAAAATAATTGTGACGACTCACCACCGCCCCTTCAATCTTCAATGAAGAAATCAGGTGGCAATTTTTGTACATGGCTAAAGCCGGTCCATGTACAAGCACTTTGCTCAAGTGTTCGAGCTATCTTATCTCTTGTCACAGTAGTCTCGTTGAGGAAGAACAGGTGTCATGAGCAAGCTCAATCTAACCCCGACAAGGTTAAACCTTATATGTCGTTCAACCACACTACTGGGATGGCTCTGTTGATTCGACAACAGCACCTAGGGAACGCAATTGGTAGTCCGAAACGCGGATCATTTTAATAGACAAGACTTATTTCAGTGGCCACAAAGATCCACTGTGATAAGTTGAGCATGTTTTAGAGTAAACTCCAATATACTCAACCATGAAAGGAAAATTGCCGATAAATTAAAGAAAGGACAGTGACAGTTTACACCGCAACTCCTCCTCCATCCTGCCAAAACATCATTCAGCACATCATAAGCTATCAAATCACTCCATCCGTCAAATTCATCAAAACATCAGAAACTCCACATCCCGTATATCCAATCTTTGCATTATCAGCTCAAATCCAACATTTTATTAATACACGGTCATGCTCTATAGTTTGTACCGCTCCTAGGATCTGGGAGCGATAACAGAAATGTATCTTGAAAATTATATTTCACCGTGTATCAGTCTTTTAACCAAGCATCCCCTTCCTGCGATTTAGGTTTCTACGACAGCCACTACGTGGATCCCGAAGGAACCTCAACCAACTGACCAGCCAGGACAAGTCCTGTGGGCAACCGGCCACCCTTAGTACCAGATTATGTGGTGCTCTGGTTAGACCTCTTTTCAATTCATGCAAGGACTAAGCCGGCAGACTAGAGGTATTGGTAGCACCTATCTACTCCCAGATTGCAATACACCAAGATGCGGTCTATCATCAAGGATACATACCCGGGGGCAAGAAATCCTTAGACAGGAAGTTTTTTTACAACTTTAGACTATTATCTCTAAAAAATTATTGAAAAATCCTATTTGTTTATACAGAGTCATAATAAGAACAATCACATACTTTTTGCCTCTACGACCAATATTGTTACAAATGAACATTATAGCAAAACCAGCCTAAAATCTAAAATCCAAATAGTTAATTTAAATGATTACTGAAATCTGATGTAAGGCCAAGATATTTGTGCGATCCCTATGCGAGAGCAGAGATCTGCCCAGGAGAAACCCTGGGTACCAGGAGAGAGCCGGAAACTTGGAAAGACTCTTCGCAAACTATTTAACAGTGCACTCCTGGAAACTTTTCTGCGAAAAGGTAGATATTGTAAATGAAGTGTCGAAGATAAAAAAATTCCAATCCAAAACTCATGTCCAACCGGAATCTATGATCGATGACACGGGCTGGAGGACATGGAGGAGACAATGAAGCTCCTAATGGACTTTCATTTTCAACATGGTATATCGAATACCATAGATGAACCGATATTGGAGGAAGGGAAGGCTAACACAGAAATATTTATTACATCTGGCATAATTAAGGAGGCAATGAAGAGATTTGCGCATTTTTGCGGATGGAGGTGGGACTGGTTTCCGTACATCTGTCACATATTTTCACTGCATGCTTAAAATTTACATATACCTCAATTAAAAGGCAGGATGCAAGGGTAATATTTATACTTAATCCAGGAAAACCTAGCTACGCGACACTTAAGTCCTATCGGTCGATAAGCCTTACGTCTTTCCTACTTAAAACCTCGAAACGATAGTAAGATTAAAAGCAGTATACCAGACAAAGATCTCGGTAGAAATCGCGTTAAATAAAGTTGTCCATTACATAGGTGAATCATCCTTCGATAGCAAACTGTATACATGGGCGGTATGCATTGACATCGAAGGCGCCTTCAATAACGAATCGGTCCATCGGCAAAATCGGCCCATAAATATCGGAGCTATGATCCTATAGTTTTAATATATTTTGGACGGTAGATAGAGGGGTATTCATTTATTCGGATTTTTATTTCAATAGGTTTATTCAACAAATAATTACACAGACCAACAAAATGTAAGCCAGATTTCGATTTAGCAAAGAAATGTGTACTTTGATCATTGGGATAAAAATTTGTTGGCCTGTGTTATTTAAGGTTTAGTTGATAATTGAATAATTTAAAATTATTCGTTTAATCGGGATAATTTGTAAAACTTAATTGACTTTGCCGTTAATATAAATTTTGAACCCCACAAATTAAAATAAAATTAGTACATGCGTTGAAGTGCTTGAAAGTTCATACATATAAAGAGGATTAAAACACCAAATAGTGTCATATACATAGATGTATTTGACTACAGACAAATAAATACCTATATATGTATGTACCCAGCAAAAACTCGGTAATGCCTTGTACTTACATAACCACATGCTTTTCAAGGACTACTGCTTACCGTTTGCATTACTTTTAAGTACTCTTATAATGACTTACATACATATCATGTGATACATAAGTACTTGATTTAGCAAAATCAAGTGTTTTTTACACACACAGTGTGAAAACGATGTTCAGTGGTGAAAACAATTATTGGACGCAGATAAATAACTAAGCAGTGTTTTTGTGAGTATGACAGCGAACTAACGAATAATAAGCCCAGGTTCGTATTCTGTGTGAGCAATTTTTTTGTTTTTACTCCATATTTGTAAGTACTTATTTATGTAGTTATTTGTAAGCAAGCATGATAAGTACTTGCCTCCAATGTCATTACCGTGTTAAAATAACGAGTTAAAATGCTAATGAATAAGTAGTAAAATGTGGCTGCAATGTTTTTGCTGGGTATGTATGTATTTTTCTTACTACACCGGCACTAACAAAACGCTAATTATTTTGTAAATACTTAAAATATACTTAAAATAAGCACAACACTTTTAAGCCAAAATTAAAATACTCACGCAAAACAAAAATGCTACAATACTACATATTTAAACATGTGCAACATGATACAACCAAAATGTCAAGAAACCAAAAAGTGTAAATAGAAATTATACGATTACTCGTTCACGTTAATATATAAATTACCCTACATAACATTACAATTTTTGACATTGTTGCCATAATTTAGTTAATACTAAATTGTTGTACGGTATAAAACTGTTTATTTGTATGGGGAATTGGACGACAAAATTGGATAAAGGTCCTTCGATTTGATTATAACTTTCCAAAAGGATTGAGCTGCGATGAAACCGAATCTAACTTCAGAATTTTTCGAAAACGTCAGATTTTAATTATGAACAGAAACGCCATATTCGAGTAGTTATAACGAAGTCAAATTTTTTTGAGATTTTATCCTGAAATTTTAAAGAATATAAATGCATATTGTGGATATATGTATGTATCTTCAATGAACAATGTCACAGCAAATAGATGAGATACTATGTATTAGGGTGGCTCCAAAACAGAAGTTGTTTTTTTTCCTGGGGAAAAAAACTTTCGGTTAGTACAGCTGTCGCTAAGTTGTCAATCTTTGGTTTAGTATGATTCAGATCGTTTCGGAGTATAGATCCATTTGTATTGGGAACTATGTATAAATAAAGATGATTTCGAGCGGTTATATCCCCAGTTTCATTGTATATATGTATATGATTCTGTAATTAACATTTTTATATTTTTTAAGTTTTTCCATATTTTATTTTTGACCATTACTTTATTAAGCTCTAGAAGTGTGAAGTTGAAAGATGAAAATCACATTTTACACTTTACCTTTTCTATATAAGACGATATAGGGTGTAATTAAAGTTGTAATGTTTCTCCTTATATCCTGGTTTATAAATGTGTAACGACAACAATGATGATGTTCTGGTGCCGCTGCTTGTTTAATATTGATGTTAAAATTGTTGTTGTTGCTGGAACCTGTGGTATGGTGCCACACAGTTGATGAATGTAACATAAATAAAGCAACAACAGAATCAAAAACATAAAAAGCGCACAAAAACACCGAAGTAAATACTTTTTGATATAAAATCCATTTTATTTGCACAATGTTTCTTCGAATGGCAGGTGCAATATGTATAAATTTTATTCGTCCTCTTGATGTTGTTTCGTTATTGTTGATGTTGCTGTGGCTGTTGTTCTTGTTATTGTTGTCACCATTAACCAAAACATTTGTAATAAATGTTGTTGCTTTTATTCACTCTTTACTCAACTCGACACCGACTAAAGCAATGAGTGGCTGTCTGAATGGTTAACTGACTGACTGACTGTCTGGTTGTTGCTTTTTGGACATCACCCGTATTTGAAAGTGTCTGCTGCATGTTGTTGTTTTGTGTAGTATAAAATACTTTCTTCCATTTACGCAGCATCATTTATCGTTCTGTATGCGCCACCTGCCCCAAAATGTGTTCAAAGTCTGGTCTGTCTTATAAAATATATAAAATCATGCATAAATAAATGTGTCGCATATAATTCCTTCCACAATTTTGGCAACTTATTCCTGTATTTTACTTATTTTAAAAGTACATAAGTCCATGTAAAATACAACTGCCAAAAGAAGTTAATAGGTATGTATTAATATTATTTTTGCGATAAGATAAGGATATAAATTATTTCATTAACATTAGAATGCTTTCTAAAAAGGAGTAACAATAATTAAACTATACGATCTTAAAGATGCTTTAACTTAAGTCAGATATGTTTAGGGAAAATAGTTTTCAAAAAACAATTTTAATTATTATTTATTTCAATAAAGGTTTATTAAAAACTTTATTTACTTACTCCGACTCGGGGGGTGTTTTTCCAAAAAGGATAAAATAGAAATATAAAAATAGTGCAAAAGTGAGTTAAACTACGTATTTCTAAAAATTTCAGTTCCTATAAAACTACCGTAATTTGTACGAACTTTTGAACCATTATTGAACGTTAAAGTCATTTTCTGAAGTGAACCTTATTAGATCGATTTTCATAAACTTTTGTACATAAATTATGTTTCGTAAAGAAGTTGTTTATTTCGAATTTCATCGAATAAGTCGTGTTTTTAAATAACTAATGAGAGTTAAAGTCATTTTCTGGAGGAGCCCTTATATAGGGCGTAGGTTCAATTATGAACTGATCCTCATAACATTTGATAGAGAGCTTTTTGCACGCACAGTAGTGAGCGTTAAAGACATTTTCTGAAGGGGACCTTATATGGAGAGTAGAATATTTTATGGGTCGATCCTTAAAAAAATTAATAGAGAGATTTTATCTCGCATAAAACGTATGAGTGTCGAATTTCAGCGCTATATTCGTATATTTTCAACCCTCTACCCCTTTCCGTTCGGCCTCTATCGTGCTTTCAACAGACAGACGGACGTACAGACATGGCTAGATCGTCTTAGAATTTAATAAGTATCCAGAATATATATACTTTCGTGGGTCTATGACCAATATTTCGATGTGTTAAAAAAGGAATGACAAAATCTTTTTTCTTTTGATGGTGGGTATAAGAAGAGCTCAACGTCTTCATAAGGGTGTCTCAAAAGAAGCTCCGAAATTAATGAAGTAAAAGCTAGACAGTATACAATGTTGGTAATTGGACAGGAAAAATTCCAATAGACCAGCAGACTATGGTGGAAGATTAGTTCAACAATAAGAAAGTGAACCAAGCAATCTACTCAAAGGACAAAAAAACTAATAGAGAGCGTGAGCTGCGAGCTCAGCATAGGTGATGTTGAGGTTGTCATTTCATAAATGTGCTGGCACCCTGAAGAATTTTGTGGAAAGTATTCTTCCCTTTCTTTGGGACGGCACTATGCTGGGAGTGGTAAAAAGCTCATATTGGAAATTCTAGGAAGCCAAAATTCTGTGCTGGCCGTGAAAAATTTTATGTCTTTTAGAGGAAAGAAAATCCTGAGGAAACTCTACTTGTAATAGGTATCGACTAGAACCTTATGGCTAGTCTTGCCAAGTAGAAAGATAGGGTTTATTTCGCCTCTAAAGCTGCCATCTTCAAAATCGTGCCGATCGGAAGGGCTGTTTCGCCAAGCTCTTACAAGGACACTAAATACCTAAGAAGGCGCCCACAGCAATATTGGTAACTTTGAGGAGTTATATTCTAAAAGCGAAGAGATTACCACTAACTCACCAGATAAAAGTTCTCTCCAAAATTGGGAAGGTGCCGATTGGAAGGACTGTTACAACAAGCCCCGACAAGGACACTGGTAACTTTGAGGAGCTGAATCCTCAAATCGCAAAGGGAATAACTCACTCACCAGAAGATAGATCAGCGATGCTTTCCAAAATTGGGAAGGTGCCAATTGAAAAGACTATCCCTAGACCTGATAAGGACACCGAAGTGCCATCAATAGCCACTGCATCAATAGCCATTTCTGGCTACCGGTAGCAGTCAAATCCAAAGAGCGAGGAGGTGATTGCAAACTCGCTAGAAGACAGTTTAATCAATGACCAAGATTATCCAAATAAACCTCCATGGTGCAACGGTGCTGAAGCAAGCCAACATATATGTATGTACCTTTCATCTGTTTGGCTTCCCTTCGATTCTCCAACACTACCTTCAACGTAGGATCTGATGAAGCTATACATAATTGGACCTTCTAATTCATACGAATGTAGAGCATGTAGAGAGGACAGTGAAATTCTGGAGCACTTTCTTTGCCAATTTGCTGAAATTAGATCCAAATATCTTGGGAGTGATATTGTTCTGGATATAACATCCCTCACTAAGACAGATAGGAAAATTCTTAGGAATTACGTCCAGGAAACTGAGTTTCCTAACATAGGACGATAATCCTTTTAGTGAATACAATATGTAAGGTTTTTGTTTTTGCCAACAAACATTTTCCATGAAATGGATCGCACAATAGGCCGATAGTGGCCTAGATGTAATTCTGCCTATCAACCTAACTCTGTGAAAACCATTAATTGAAGCTCAATTAAAAGAGGTATTGTGAGTACTACAGTGTCGTCAAAAGAACTTTTTTTTTTTTTTTTTTTGTTATGACTTCTTTAAGTCCTTCTTTATAAGCGAACGTGGTAAAGAGTTTAAATTCTAATGAAAAAGTAGTGGAAAGCGACTTTTTAGCTATTTAACTTTGTCTTTGTCAGAAATCACATAACTCTACCTTACAATATTGCTTCCAAGTAAGCATTATATACATTTACATGATAATCACATTAGTTTATCGGAGTAAAACATCAATAAAACTTCAAAGAAAATGTGAAATCTTAGAACATAAAAAAGGAATTACTTTTTATTCGTTTATGTTCTATTTACTTATGTATGTACATGTGAACGCATGCATATTGTATGCATGGATAATTCAATAAAACCCCTTATCAAAATGTGGTGCATGATAAAAAGTCAGTAAGAAAATCTCTGCAGGCGATCGTTTTTAACACAAAAATAACCTTCAAAGGATAAAAACAAACACTCACAAAGATATTCTGCGACAAAGAAAATTAAAATAAAAAAACAATCGCAACATGCTCCAGTCAGTATCTCTGTATTTTCGTATATGATTGTAATGGTAGAGAACAACATGTTTCGAAAACTATTGTACATTCAAATTATTTGTATTGTTATATTTTTTTGTCTTTTTCACAACAAAGTCACTGAGGATACGAAATTGCCTTTTGTCTTTTTATTCATTATACAAATTTTCATTGTGATTTTCTTAAAATTTAAACTAATTAAGACAAAAATTACACTTGAGCGATTGTGAGAGAAAGATTGTTAAAAACTTTTATTTTATTTTTTCATCATATATCTACATTGATAATAACAACAAGAAAATTATTTTTTTTAATGAATTTAAGTGGATCAAGCAAAACTGTATATATAGTTTTTTGCCAGAAATATGAAAAAATCATAAAAACATTAAAAAGGACCTTCTTATCCTATGATCCAGCTCACCAAATATTGACGACAGCACAACAATTTTGAAAAATGGTATATTAGAATGAACAAAATGTTCATTTTCTGTGGGAACATCAGCACTTTTGGGGCCACCCTTATGTACATGGGCAATTTCTTGACAAGTGACCCAACTTTTAAAATCTATGTCTTCCGATTTTGATGAAACTTGCACCAACGTTATTACTATGGGATAATAGGCCAGACACAAATTTTCAGCCCTATCGGTCAAGAACTGCCGGAGTCAGAAAATTAAAAATAAATTCCTTTGGACAACTTTTGCTAGGACCAATAGGTGAAAGTTACACTCATTTGAATAAAGCCCTGTATGACCAAAATGTCCAACTTTGACCTTACCTAAATCAGGCAGTTCTTGACCGATAGTATCTGACCTGCTATCCAATAGTACTAACCTTGGTGCAAATTTCGTCAAAATCGATTTTTTGAGCTGTAGTGCCGGTCTTTGTGGTATTTATAAATAGATTTTTTATTCTTAGGAAGAGGGCTTTTTATCAATTATAAACGATTTCAACATAATCTGGTTAATATTAAAGAATAAATAAATTTTTTTATACCACCATTTATTAATGATTTATTGTCAACAAACTGATGGAGCTGGGAAGGTCCATTATAAACCAATCTTAAAGATATTATAGTTCCTATTGTATTTCTTTGTGTCGAATTTCGTCGCTTGTTGAAATTTTTAAGCCAGTTACTTATGTTAAATAAATTTTCTTATATTCACAATCCTTTACAGAAGTCAGAGTGTTTTACTTGAATACCTGGGCGTGTAGTCCTATCCTAGAGGCGACCTAGAGGGGCGGTGGGCCCTTTGTGACATGGAATGAACATGCAGTTGTAATTTTTGTACATGGCTGACTCTAGTTCATACATAAGGATTTTGCTCAAGTACTTGAGCAATCGAATCACAGACCATTCGCGTTGTTTAATGTCCTGAAATCTTTAAATCTTATCAGAGGCATCAATAAGCCAAGACATACATAGTTTCTTATTCACATGGGATACACTGTGGTAAGTCCGGTATGAACAGACTAAACCCAGAACATATCTTAACAAAGAAGAAAATTTCATCGACAACGTATGAAAATGTCCAAAAAAATGCGCTGCGGACTAGAGATACCAGAAGCACCCGGATTGAAATAACACTGTGGTAAGTCCGGTATGGAGAGACTAAACCCGGAAGATAGCCTGACTAAGAAGGAAATTACATCGAGAACGTATGAAAAAGTCCGAAAAAATGTGCTGCGCTCTAGAGATACTGGGATCACCTCTATACACTCGGATTGAAATAACATCGAGCTGATGGGCAGTTCACCAAGATAACATGTCAAGATCGTCTTAAAATCTTAAGAACGCAGAATAAACCTATGACCAAAAATGTTTCAAACGCAATGACAAAATTAAAATCTTTGTTGATTAGGTGTATAAGTTTGTTAATTATATTTAAAACTATCCATCTATATTAGTTTAACTACATTATTTTACTGCCAATCAAATAGTTTTGCCTTATTGCACTTTTATTAGATTTACATTGCAATGTTTGAAAAAAAAAATTAAAATTCTAACAAAAATTTCATGCCTGATGTCCATTTTCAGTATCCTTGTATGTTCCTGTTTTATTATTTGATTTGATTAAGAGAATAAAAGGTAAAGAGAGAAAATATCATTTAGTTTTAGTTGTTGCTGTTGTTGACAAGTAATTATAAATATGTGTGTGTGTGTATTAAGTTAAATTGGACTACCCAAGTAGCAAAGTGGCAACAATCAATGGCCATTTACAGTGATAATTGATAATTGCACCATATAGAATTGAGTGTAACTGATCGTTGTTGTTATTGTTCCTGCTGTTTATGTTGATGTTTTTGTTGTTGGCAAATTTTAAGGATATAATTGCTTTATTTTTCATCAACTTCTGTCTTGTCTTGGTCTCGTAAAATAGCGTAACGAATCAAAGCAAGGCAGTGAAGGAAGAAAAAATCTAAAATAAAAAAAAACATCAAACAGGTTCCATTAAGGATGAATAGATGAATGCCATTAGGTGTAACAATTTGGGAAAATTAAAGTATACAATTAACCAATTGATTGCAGATTCCTAATTGAGTTTTTGTACTGGTGGGTTGGTAGCTGATTTTAGTTTTGATTTTTAACTCTTGTCTGTCTTGCTGGGTAATTTATTGAAATGTTTTCGTTTTTAGGTGACTAATGACTAAGGAATTTTTCACTAGCGCCATGTTAAATTTATATAATTAAATTTCATCAAAGAAGGATACACATACATATGTATGTATGTATGTATGTATTTTAAAAAAGAGGTGTAACAATAATTAAGACATAAGGAATGTTTTAGGTGCCAGTTGCTTTGTTAATTGTTGGAAATTTTCGTTTGCAAAGTGAAAAATAGTTGACTTTTTGTATTGTATTTGTTAAACAATTATAAAAGCATAATTCATTCAATCAAATAAAATATTTTAAGAAAACAACCACATAATTATTAAACTAAGCTAATGTATTTACTAACCTAATCAAATTTCAGTTTATCAATTTCCAAACAAATGTCTACTTTAGGATTGTTAGCAGAAAATGTAAATTAAATTTGCTTTAAGGTATTATTTCCAAAATATCTAGTTTTCATAAAAAATAATGTAATAAATCTGTTCAAGTCCAGCAAATTAAATTTTGAAGGTCCAGAATTGGAGGCTTGCAAAATCATTGGGAACTACTTAAGCAGAAATTTCAAAATTACTTCAAACTTACCCTTTTATTAAACAAGGGAATAAGAATACACCTTCCACACCCTTTGCTGACTTGGATTCGTCAGTGTAGATATCGATCGATCCACTTACTGAATGAAATGAGTCAGACGTTATCGACTCTGTGGAGTTCTTGCCAGAAAGGAGAGTGGCAAGAACTCCACCTAAAGTAGAAACATGGCCAGACCCGTTAGACCTTCAGACTCACGTTGCATTGAGCCTAACTGCTGAGTTAAGTTTTGAATGGCCATAATATGCCATTAGCACAAAGAGAGCTGAAGATGGTGATCAACAGTGGACAGGATTGCATAACACTTTAAAAAGTTTTCTACCAAAGGAGCTTCACAATCACGTCGTAAAGCCACCATTGTCACGGGTCTTATGTCCCAGGTGTTGCCATGGCTTTCCTACAATCGTAGATAACAATAGCTACCTTAGAAACTCTCTCTTGAATATTCAGATTCAATCAAAGTTTAGAATCTAGAACGATCACCAAGTATTTTGTACTGTAAGAGAGATTTACCTCCACCCCATTCAGACATATTAACGGGAATCTAGTATCTTTTAGTAAAAATACTACTGTTTGTTCTCCAGCGTCAGTCGTCTTAGTTCAGACGATATGTTTCCCAGAAACAGTCATCACCACATCATCAGCTATATACAACTCCACTAAGAGTGAGAGGTGATAGAACTGCTCCTTGTGGTAGTGAATGCTATGAATCTAAATATTAGACAGCAATTTACTGATGTAGCGAGAAATCAATTAACAGACATTCAACCTGTCCAGTGCCGTTGATATTGATTATGGTAAAACATTATTAAATTCTCTCTTAATATTAAGGAGGGCCACTAATGTAAATTCATTGTGCTCAAGGGCTTTTTAACAAATCCTACAAGCCAATGTTGAGCGGCCTCAACAGATTTATACTTCATATAGATATGTTGAGACGCGGAAAGCAGGACAGGATTAATTGTAGATTTTAAATTTATGTGTATCGAAATCCTTCGGTCTAATATGAGAAGCCTTTTAGGGATGAAGACCACGATGCATGTAGCCCATATTTCAGGTATATATGACCATTCAAGGGCTGTATCAGCCAGGGGAAGATGATGCCTATATTATGCTGAAGGTCTGCTGTTATAATGCTTCCATATCCGGTGTTTTGTACAAGTCGAAGTTTTCGAGTGCTCATGTCAATCTCTCTGCATTTATGGGCGTGTTGACTTCCAAACGCATGTTCGAAAATTCTGCTTCAAGATTTACGTTTTACATTCCTAATTAGGTTTTTAATTCTATTTACTAAGGCTTCATAGTCCGACCAGTTACCTTGGCCTCATTTAAAAGTCTGCGGCACTCTTTTCAAGATGTAACAATTTTGGAAGAGCATCAAGTTGGTGTATTCTAAGCTCGGCAAATCTTAGTTAATGGATAAGCTAGAATAATATGACATGTTGCCAATCAGTCTGTCCTCCATCTATTTCTGATAGGCGGAACCTCCGTTTTATGAACTTCAATTTCAGAGTCAATATACCTTTGATCAGAAAATGAACAGTAATTTGAGGTCCTCCATTTCCTAATCATATTAAAGTGCTTAGAACTAACTCACTTCTATTTATTGGATTCGGAACGGGTATTATCTACATCAACTTTATAGCAAAGAATGCAGTTGTATTCGAGCTGCATCAGCTCCTATAAAAATCGACAAGTAATGGTTCGCTGTGGTCGTGGGCCTTGTAGCTGAAGACAACGAGAAAGGTTCCTGCACCAGTTTTCCAGGCCATGAAGATTTTGAAATCACTTTTAGTTACAATACATTCACGAATCCTACCCGTATCACGCATGTAAAGGAGCTTATAGCCTATACAACTGAGTTAAGCTATATGTAGCATAAATGAATAAATTAATGCCCCTATTATGGTTTACAACTCAACTCAGTTGAGTTGAAATTGAAACAACTCAACTTTAGAACAACTCAACTTATATTTGGTATTATGAATTACAACCAATTTCAGTTGTAATTGTGTTGATGTTGCCAACCTAAAAAGTGCTTTTTTGTCATAAAATTAAGTGAAAAGTTTATGAATTTCTGTTTTTCGTAAATAACAAATGTATTGAACATCTTTTTATTGTAAATTCGCTTGAAATCAGTGATTAATGAAATTTAAAAAAAATGTTTAAAAAAAAACTTTACTTTGTTTTATTTTAAAAATTTATTCTAAACAATTGAGTTGTAATTTGTTACAACTGCTTTTGATAAGTTGTAATTTTTTTCAAAAAAGTTGTAATAAATTTCAACTTTAAATTTTAAGTTGTTATCGATAATACCAAAGAGCAAAATTTCAACTAAAGAAGAGTTGAGTTGTAAACCATAATAGGGGCATAAAATAAATAAATGAAAAATTATTTTATATTTTTTCAAATAAACCAAAATTCTCTGTTAGTGATTTTAATTACGTTTAAATTTATTAAACTCCTGTATCGTATTACATTAGTAATATCTAGCAAACTCATACATCAGATCCTTAATGTAAACGTGGAGAAAATTTTAATAGTCTAAAAAGAACATTTACAAAATTATACTAAAGTTACGATGACATGTAATCTAAATAACTATGTTTATAACAATATATTATATCGTCATTTAAAATGTAAAAGGGTCTAATTTCAAATTTAAAAAAAGAATTACAGGAAAAATAAAAAATTTAATTAAAATTTTAGGTTAAAGTTCAAATTTAATATTAAAAATTTTGAAAATTTTAAAATATCCACACTGACTAGGACCAATTCCGTTTTAAATTACTATATATATACGAGTATGTATGTATACAAAAACAGCAATAATAATAATAAATTATTTTACCAAAATTATTAGTTAGTTTATAGAAGTATGAAAAAACAGCAACAACAAAAAACTTATAATGAACTTATATTTAAATACATATAAAAAAGAAATCACACACAGATACATTGTATATAGTAGTTTAAATAATGCAACAACAAATAGGTTGAGCAAGGACATTTTACATACCAGTTGTTGTTTAGACTCATATATACTAAGTATATCTGTTAGTAAGTTTGTGTATATGTGTAAACTTATACATATGTATATATGTAAATGTGTGTTTGTAGATGATGAACCTTTTAGGTTAATTGCTTTGTCAGACGACATTGTTGCATAAGTCGGAGTCTATTGTTACTACATTAGCGATTTAATGTTTGCGTGTTGTTGCCAAATACACATACTGACAAACTATTTTATACTAAATACTTACACTATTTTAATGACGGTAAGTCAAATCATTGGCACTCAAGATGCAAATAATACATCGAAATATCTTAGATCCACAAAATTATATATCCTTATTGGATTCCAAAACAATCCAGCTATGCTCGTCTGTCTATTGAAAGTATGATTGGTTAAGGTTCTTTAACGCTGAAATTTTCCGTATACCCCTACATACATCCTGTATCATGTTTACTTAACACCAACTCATATCCAACGCTTTGTCCCACATTCACTCCTCTGTGGGTATCTGTTGACTTCGGTAACAGCACCGAACTTATCCGTAATTATAGACTTTATCGTGCATCAGTTCTTTAACCGACATTCTCTTCCAGCGAATTTGGGTTTAAACCACATGTGCACCCACCCCGATGGGATCTCTCCAATAACAGGGACAGAACAAAGTCCGAAACTCTGCCCTGCGGGCTACCCGTGGTACCAGATTATGAGGTTCTCTGGTTCGACCCCATATCAAATCATCTCCAGTTTATAGTCCCGCAGAGTAGAGGTACTGGTAGCACCTCTTTTCCCTGGGATTGCAATAGCACCAAGATGGGGTCATTCATCAAGGTAACATGCCCCCGGGGGTGTCGACAGCTGAGTGATAATGCGATTTTGCACGTTAACACTTGTGCGTCTCAGGTTAATAGGTGTCTCCAACAATTGACCAAACACTGAAACTCAGCGATGCAATATGCTGTTGACCACGATAATACTGTGATCGGATGCAGAGGCCCAATCTAGTAAATTAAATAGAATAATCGATTATCTACTTGGTTCGTGTATGTGTGCTTATCCTTAAAGAATGAGGAAATGTGTGCTTATCCTTAAAGAATGAGGAATAGCTTTGTCTTTGATCGAATAATAAAAAACTATAACTGTTTCGGGTAGCTATTAGCGCAAGAAGTCACTGCTCGTAAAATGCTTATTTGCTTCGTTTATCTTAAATTTGCTCCCTCATTGCATTCCTTGATCGGATCGACATTTTCAATTATTTTCGGATACAAAGTTTAAAATTGAAAGGTTGTGTAATTGTTGTAGCACACTGCAGTAGACCCGACAGCTCTGTTTCAACACATTAAAGTGTGTTTGAAAGAATTTGTACTTAATCTCAGTATATGGTTGAAAACATTTATTTAAGCCAAATAAACATGAGGTCATTGACAATAAACTTAGTTTGTCAGCACAAGTAGACTATAGAAATATAGTTCATATACAAACATACATGTACATGTATGTATGTAAGTATTACACATAACATTTTTTGCGATTTACTTTTAAAGTAATTTAATGTTAATTTTCATATATAGTTTTTCTCAAATCATCTAGTGCTTGGACTTGGGTGTCTTTGGCTGTTTTTATAAAACCATTAAAAATTAGACATAAATAAAATATCCACATTAATAGTATTTTTTTTAGTTCATTGTACCTACATACATCTATATGAACTATTTTTTATTGTGTGTGTATTTTAAGTATTTCAGTCTTTGGGTGTTAATAATTTTAAACATTATAATTATCATTGTCATCATACGTAACTTTGGACTCATCATCTAATAACATTTGCAATCATCATATTAATGTAAAAATTATGATGAATACGCGTGTAGGCCTTCAAGCACATTAAAATCATAATAATAGCAGAATAGTAAAAAATATAAATTACACATACATATAATAAAATAATAAAACAAAAACTATAAAACTATGGTAACGTAAGTCAAAAAAAACTTGAACCACCCAACAGGTAAGTTGAGATTTATTGAAGAAGGTACACTGAGGGAATATGAAATATACACACCTGGTACCAAATTGACACCAAAGAGTTTATAATTTTTCAATAACATCCGTTGTCAAAGTATATATGTATATACGTACGACAACACTATGTACGGCAACGGAATTTTTGTCAATAGTGAGCTTACCACGTTTGTTAACATTAAGACAACGGATGTGTATAAAATTTAGATTTCGACAACGAATTGTTGCAATGTTGTCAACATTACATAGTGTTGTCGTACGTATGTCAATTTGGTACCAGGCGTTTATATTTCTTTTTCCCTCTGTCTAGAATTTATAATAGAGGTTAAAAATTTATTTTGAAGCCGACAGAAACGGGGTTATTTCCAGTGATGTATAAACCGTGAGTTCAGATTCGGAATCAGCGCAGATCAATTTATAAAAAAAAGTAATCTCGGGATTTCGAGTTTTTTCAGCCCTTTTTTGAAAATCACTTAATCGTAAATGACTTATTACTTAATAATGATATTAGGTTAATATTATATCCAGATATGTTGTGTATACTCATAAATTATTCAGTGATATTTTTTCAAGATCGGTACATAATTGATCATAACTTCCGTCCACTTCTGAAAATCATTTAATAGTTAATAAGTTAAAATAATAAAATAATACCCAAATTTGGTTTGTATATATAGAAATCATTCTGCGAGAAAATATTCCGGTTCATTCCATAATTTGTTATAGCTCCTATAAAAAGACCTCTTCTAAAAATCACTTAATTGTGCTCTAATGAATCAATAGGGTTAGATCCCCTATAAGTACCGATAAGTACTTTTGAACTCTCCTGTATGCCGCCGTGTATCTTCAAAATGGACTTCGAAGCTCCAGCTTCGAAGTCCAGATGGAGTAAAGTAAAGATGGAGTAAAGTAGGTATGCCTTACACCGTTTTAAAAATCCGACACACTTGAATGCTTTTTGCGATACTTGAAAAATGTGCTAAGTCCATGCCAGAACACCAAGAGTTTCCGGTTCACAACAATATAGATCGAACAACATTATCTGCCATGCGTTTATGTGTTAGAAAAGAATTCAGAGATTATTATCAAGTCGTGGTTGAGCGATTCATCTATATTGTGGCTCATTGCTGCAATCTTTGGAGGGCTGTCATCAGCAAAAGAGTAGATAGAGTTGGAAGTTTGTCATAGAAAAACGGAGCCTTGCGGTACCCCTGTATTAATCTTGAAAACGTTTGATGAGATCCCATCTATAACAACTCGTATAATGCGATCTCTGAGAAAGCTCAAACGCCTTGGAAATATCTAGAGCCAATACCTTACTTTCGCCAAAATGATGGATGGCTAGTAAGTCTAGTTTGTATGTCATTACTAGACTCCTTCCTATTAATTCAAGTGAATTTGGATTTGAAGTGTCCCGTCAGAGGGTGTTAACTGAACAACTGGTATAAACGGGAACAAATTCATCAATTCATCAATTAAAGCACTCTTTTAGGTATAAGATTAACAGGGCTAATTTAGGTATAGGAAATAATACTTATATATACGTGCGTGTTATTATAAATATGTACTGCTCTATAAGACTTGTGCAGATTAGTCAAGGTAATCAGTAAATTTTTCACTACCTTCTTCTCGCACTTAATATATTATATGTATGTATGTATATGTGATTGTGTTGACTTAAAAGTTTTGTAGTTTATTTTTGCATGAAATTAGGCGTATAATAAAGATGGCTTTTAGAATTATTTACTAACTGACAATTGTGAGCCAAGGACTAATTTTGTCAAAAAAAATCGCGTGTTTGTAATTTTTTTAGAATTATGTTATTAATAAATAATTTGTATTTGTTTTATTTGTTTGCATGATTGTCATTTAATTTCAATTATATTTAATTCATAGAATATAAATTTATGTTTATTTAATACACACAAACAAATTAACAGATAAATGAATCACATAATAACATGAAGTAAATTTCTCAAACATCAATCGATACAAAAATTGTTAGACAATAAAACTAACATTTTTGGAAACTCTATATACAACTCCATTCTGTAAAATTTTTCTACATATCGCACCATATTACCACTAAGGACAATGCTAGTAATATATTAAAAACTCTTAAAAATTCATATTCTAACAAATTGTCCTGCAATAGAATACACAAATAGTAATTAAAAATAGATTAATTTAAAAAAAGTTCTCTTGTATCTTGTTCTCGCTTAAATGCACTCAAATACATAACTGAGAAAAAGCACTACAAATGTCAACCAGTTCATGATCATAATTCAATTTTAGTTTATAAAATTCATTAATATTCATTACGAAAACAAAAAGTGTTGAAACAACGACAAGGAACAATGTAAAAACAAGTAAGAAAGTATAGTCGGTCGTGGCCGACCATATGATACCCTACACCAGTTATGAATATTAAATGTGATTTATTTTTCATAATAAAGCATTTATCTTCAATATTCCCTTGTTCCGATACATTTAAGCAATTTATGGATGAAAAACTAATTTTCTGAAAGAGGCTTTATATAGGGGCTAGGGGCAAATATGGACCAAGCCCGATAAAATTTTGTGAATATATTTATATTTACATAATATTTTATTGTGCTGAATTTCATCGCGATATTTGTGTTTAAGTAATTTTCTGAAGAGGACTTTGTATGGGAGCTAGGGTCAAATGGGGCCCGATCTTTATGAAATTTGGCAGGGTCATCAAGACTTCTATAAAACTTAGTTTTGCCGTATTTTATCGATATATCTGTATATTTAACATAATTATGAGCTCAGAAGCCCTTTTCGGGGGGTTCTGTTCTATGGGGGCTAGGTGAAATAATGGACCGATTTTAACCATTTTCAATAGGCCCTTGGGTCAAATAAAACGTGCTTGCCAAATTTCATCCAATTATCTTGAAAATTGCGACCTGTACCTTGCGCACAAGGTTTACATGGACAGCCAGCCAGACGGACGGACATAGCTTAATCGACTCAGAAAACGATTCTAAGCCGATTGGTATACTTTAAGGTGGGTCTAGGACGAATGAATGTATGTTACAAACATCAGCACAAATCCAATATACCCTCCCCACTAAAGTGGTGTAGGGTATAAAAAAGTCCACAGAAGGAATTTGTATCTAAAAGAAAAATGTAAAATATTCGCACAAAATGCAGTAACTGTAATAATATAAGCAACAATTTAAACACAATAAAGCGGACAATGTCCTTTGATGTAATTTAAATTTTGTAGCATAAAAACAATGTAAAAATTTTAATTAATTTAAATAAAATTTTAAGACGAGTTACGGTATTGTGTTTAGTATTGTGTTTCACCCTGATATTCATCCAAGAAAACTCACCACTGGTAATGGAACATACCCAGGAAGGATGTATAAAACCTACATATAGTAATCCCAAAACTACTCCTCGGTAAACATTATTGGAGTACATGATCTATTTAGTAATCCTATGAAATGCGGGATTGGACCATTAGAACTACATATGTTATGGATCATGTACTCCCATAATTTAAGCAAGGGCGTTGTTCTGATTTTAATCAGATGTAATGCATGTGTGGCAGAGATACAAGCCGATGCAAAATGATCGGCGGCGACGCAACCATTTTAGGTCGCGGCGGCTTATTATAGAAAATATCGGCGGCGGCTAAATTGTCGGATCAATTTAACTTTTTCTTCAGAAATTGACCTTATAAGCGTTTATTATATTGAAAAATCTCTGTATAATAGTCTGTTATATAGAAACCTGTCTCTATATAAGTTTTTTCTGCAGAAAATTGACATTATTATAGTAGTTATCACTATTTTAATATTAGCACAATATTGTGTGGCAACTCTTTTCAATTCGCCATAAGAATTTAAAACAGGGGTAACTCTGTTCAAATTGGTGAAATTATTTTCTGAATGACATGTGCGATTCCAATCTTTATCAGCGGCTACGTTTAAGCCGGCTTAGCTTTTGAGCCGAAAGAAGACGGCAGCGGCGCGGCTAGCAAAATATTACCGGCGGCCAGCCGCCGAAGATTTCAGCCGTCTCGGCTTGTATCTCTGATGTGTGGATTATGTCGTTATCACATGGGACATCGTAACGTTAAATGGATCATATTTTTATACCCTACATCACTTTAGTGAGGAGGATATCTTGGGTGTGTGCTGATGTTTGTGCTCATAATTATGTTAAATATACCTGTATAAAAAAGCGTCACAACTAAGTTTTATACAAGCCTTGATGACATTGCCAAATTTCATAAAGATCGGCCTTCATTTGACCCTAGCTCCCATACAAAGTCCCCTACAGAAAATTACTTGAATGTCCAAAATTAACTCATAAGCACAAATATCGCGATGAAATTCAGCACAAATAAATTATTATATAAATATATTCACAAAATTTTATCGATATCCATATCCATATTTGGCCCTAGCCCCCATATAAAGCCTCTTTTAGAAAATTCGTTTTTCATCCATAAATTGCTTAAATGTATCGGAACAAGGTAATATTGAAGATAAATGTTTTATTGTGAAAAATAAATCACATTTGATATTCATAACTGGTGTAGGGTATCATATAGTCGGTCACGTCCGACTAAACTTTCTTACTTGTTTCTTATACATATATATTTGAATTAGATATAGTGGCTTTGGACGTTAAAGGTCCAGAACCTCACAGTGACGGACACACGGCAGCCGCGCAAACCGGCAGAAGTTCGTAATAGGGTCATCACAATCTAGGTAGAGTCAACCATTCCCACCCAGATCTCACAGGGCTTAAGTAAACAAATGCTCTGTGAAATGTCGGTGATAGTGACGTTTGACCAGTCGAAAGTCTTTGACACGGTCAGTTATGTCAAATTCTTCAGGGATATCCTGCAATCCATAATGGACCTTGATTATCTGAGTAGCCATCAGTAGTTTGTAGACTTTAGAGAGAAACACTCAAAATCTCGTAGAGTTAAACAACAGTAACATCCTTCACCAAGTTTACGAAGAAAGTAAATCAAACTATTATCACCGTAGTCGATGTAGTCCAAAAAACCTTTTTAGCTGCATATAAAACGATTAGCCATTCAGTGGCAAATAATGCTACCCGTGTATGCGAGGAAAATATAGGTATTTATGGCACTAACCGGCAATACCAACCAGATTTCACTGGGCTTAAACAAACAGAGACTCTGAGAAATGACGGTCCCAGCAACGGTTGTCCTGCCGAAAGTCTTTAACATAGTCAGAAAAGTATAAAATGGTCTTAGGGTTTCGACTTTTTTAAAATTTTGACTGTGTTATTGTGTGGTTTAAATTGTTACAACATCAACACTATAGTCTATAGATCTCAAGAACTTTAGGGCTACAAAGCTATGTTAAACATTTTTTATGGGCTAATTTTCACAAACAGGGTTGTTATCCATCTTGGTGATGTAAATTGACCATCTCGGATTTATCCTTTTAGAATTTAAATTTTAGGGCGCCGTTAAAGAACAATGACATGCCAATAATATAGAAACGATTCTTCTGCCAATATCATTCAAACCAATCGTGGAATATTAGACTACGAAACCAGTATGGAATACCCAAGATTTTTCTCATGAATCTTCAGAATTTGACAGAGTGTTGTTTATAAACTTATTATAAAATGTTATCCTAAAATACAAATTGCTACGAGGTCATCGACCATAAGAGTAATTTACGTAAGAAAAGCTATTCTGTCTCCGAAGAAATTATCAGCTAGTGTCAAAGTCATGACATCATAAAGTGGAACATTACCCACTATTCCACCATGTTTTTATTAAGATATCAGTTTAACAGAAATTCGCTCGTATTTGTTTGCTTACGCAATTTTTATTGATTACACAAATAGTAACATGTTTCAAAAATAATTACAGATTGATAACTTTACATATGATGATTCCGAAGTTACTGTTGTACAACTATCGAAGTCAAACATTAAGACATTAAGAGGTGACCACCCAAACTTACAATTAAACTGATAATAAATGGTTCAAATAACAGCAAAGAAACGTAATAAAAAAGATATTTGAATAAAAATATACATATTTGTAGCCATAATGTGGTGTTTGAGAACAGGAGTGGATAAAAAAATAGTTCAATTTCCTTATGAATTAATAAGTAAATATAAAAGCCTTACAATGAATTTATGATTTCCGATTATAATATCTCCGATAGTTTATTTATTAATTAAATTCGACAAAGGTTTGGTTAATAGGAGGATGTATCAAATCGGAAGAAACACACACTGCGCTCCTTTTCATGGAAAATGTTTATTAGTACAAACAAAACCCTTATATAACTAGTATTCACTGAATGTGTTAACGTCCGATGTTCAGAAACTTAATTTCCTGGACGTAATTCCTAAAAATTTAGCAATCAGTGTTTGTGATGGATGTTATATCTGGAATAATATCACTCCCAAGATATTTGGATCTAATTTCCGCGAAAGCATGACAATGGCAAAGAAAGTGCTCCAGATTTTCATTGTCCTCTCTATACGTTATACATTTGTCTGAATCCGCACGTCCAATTTTGTACAGATGTGCTCGTAATTCTGTGCCATCATACTAACATAAGACTTGCTAATTTTGAGGAGATTTCTCGTTTTGCTCTTATCAGGGTCACCTTTGTGGTTCTACTCACCATTCACCATATCGCCCTATAACTGCCTTCTGGCTGCCGGTAAATATATTATGCCCTGTGGGCGCAATTTATTCTAATCCAATTTACACATTTCGTTATTGCTCGGACTTCTGCCTGGAAGCTTGTGTTATGATTAGGTAAATGGTGGTATATTTATGTTTCTGGGTCTTTAATATTGAACCCCAGGTTCACTTTGTCCCCCAATTTAGAGCCATCCATCTAGCAACAGTTTTCTACTGGTATTTGCTCTAATATTCCGCTTGACCAAGATATTCTATCTGGGATCAGCGTTGCAAAGTTTCCGACATATTCTGTATCTGGTATGCGATCAGGCACGTCCGATGATTGTGAACATTCCAATGTGTCCTGTATAGTCCAGTTCGCCTAAAGTAAAGAGCCGTTCGGCTGTATGCAGCCGGCTCATACTATATGGATGGAATACTGAATGGATGAAATATCTAGCAACGTTTCTAGAGCTTTGGTTCAAGTAGTACACATTGCACCACTTATACCCAAGTGTTGTAATTTGATATTACACTTTTTGTGGAAAGCAGTCCACCAGATTATTGGAGCTTAAGCTAGAATTGGTCTAATTACATTTTTATAAAGCCAATTTGTCATAGAAGAACTAAGACCCCATTTCATGCCTATAGTTTTTCAGCATAACGACCAGCACCGATGTGCCTTGTTGAACATATCCTCTATGTGGTGTGTCAATTTTAATTTCCGGTTAATGATTACACCTAAGCATTTAGCTTTGTCCGTCTCCGGCATCTTCATGCCCAGGAAGTAGGGTTCAGTATACGTAGAAATTTTTATCTTTCTGTGAAAAGACAGATTTCCGACTTCGCCGGGTTATCATTGAGGCCTTTCGGTTGAGCCAAGCTCAAGGCCGTATTCAGAGCCTTCTCAGTTCTTCTAAACAAGTAATTTGGATCCTTTCCCTTTAAAAGTATTACGACATCGTCCGCACAACAGTCAGGTCTAAGTGCTTTCTCGGTTACGGTCCTTAGGAGGCTATTAATCGTGGTAACCCAGAGTAAAGGTGACAAAATGCCACCCTGTGGTATACCGCGAAATACCATTTTCCTGATAGTTATATCGTACATCTCGCAGCTTATCCATCTGCTCCTTAGCATGTGGTTGATCCAGTTACGGAGCACCCGGTCAACCTAAAACTGGTCTAGGGATTGGATACGAGTATCAGTGTGGATAAGATAAGAGTATCAGTATTAAAGCGCCGTCGATGTCAATGCATACCACCAGTATATACAATTTGCAATCGAAGGATTCACCTATGTAGTGGACAACTTCGTTCAAGCAGTTTCCACCGATCGACCCTATACATAAGCATACTGCTTATATTTAAGATCTTTGTCTGGTATACTGCTTTTAAACATACTATCGACTATCCGTTCCAAGGTTTTAAGTAAGAAAGACGTAAGACTTATCGGTCGATAGGACTTAGGTTTCCCTGGTTTGACTATAAATATTACCCTGCCATTTAACTGGGGTATATGTCAATTTTAAGCATGAAGTGAATATCTTTGACAGATTTACGGAAACCAATCCCGTCTTCATCTACAACAGACTTCTTTTAAGAACCAAAATATCTACTCTAGATAGCATGGGGAAAGAGTAAAATCCCATCTCTTTCCGGTCATAAGATCTCCTTCTCCCTATGGTTTACTAGTCTGCTGTAAAGGCAGTGGAAATCAAGAGTAAAATTTTACAGGTGCTATCAACTTAACTTCTCAGGTAATGGGGGCAATATCTTTGATATCTGTATAGTAAGTATATTTGCTAAATCAGCTCTTATATTCAAAGGATCTAGTGCTCTGAAATACATATGTATGATCAGAATACCAACGAAAAAACTTGGCTGCAAACATTTCTCAATAGAATTCACTCCCAACCCAACAATAGACGTAGTTTGTTGTATTGGTATGTGTTCCAGCACAGGAAAGCACTCGGGGAACCAATGAACAACCAATGGATCGTCCTTTCAATATTCATATTACTTTGGCTGCAATATCGAATACAACAGAAGAATGAATGAAAAGAAAAGAAAACTTTCACAAAAAAGGACCTCGATTCCTTTGGCTCTTGATAAACATTAGTTACGTCTTCATGATAAAATGCCAAAGGTAAAAGCTACCCATGTAACACTTATTATTGCAGAAGTTAAGAGGACAAAAAGTAATCGTCTTTCACAAAAAAGAACCTTGATTCCTTTGACCCTTGATAAACAATAATTAAGTCTTCGTGATAAAATGTCAAAGGTAAAAGCTACCCATGTAACACTTGTAGTATTACACTACAAGAGCACATACTGAGATAACTTGCATCGTGGTCAGGACTATTTCAAGGATATGTCAGTATCGATTCTACTCACATTTCTTATATTTGACGTACAAACATACATGTTTCTCTTTGGGATCATAGGAGTAACAAGGCCGCCCAAAGGTAACACAATGGACCAAATGTATTAAGAGTGATCCCATATAACGTAACCTACATTTTATTATCAAAAACATAAAATTCTTGATATCTGAACTTTTTTGTAGTTCAAAAAATGGAATGCTTGTAAAAGATCTATATTTGTCATCCCGACTGTATAGACTTGTAGTCATGTACTATATTTATGTACATTAATATAAATTACAAGAACAAAATAAATTACACATTTATGAGTTGTGAACATGTTCGAATAAAAACTTTGGACATCAATATCGTATTATTATTATTGTTTTTTCCATATTTATGGTCATCTGCATACAGACGTTCATCTTCACATCATGGTCAAATGAAGAAAAAAAAGAACAAACATTTGATGCAAGAAAAATATAAATAAATATAGAATACGACTATGTAGTGTAAATCTAAATATCCAAGAATTCGTTAACATTCAGAGACAAAATTGTGTATAAGAATAGAACACATCAAAATAGATCGGACAAACAAAACAAACAGAAAATAATAATATTTATCCCATGATTTAATCACTTACGTGTGTGTTTGTATGTCTATAATGGAAATAACTTTGGATGACATGTTTTCAAGTGGACAATCTGCAAATAATTCCAATGAAATGCAATACAATCGACCCACGCGTAAATCTTTACAACACAAACATGTTTAAGTAGACTGCTACTAAACAGTTGGGAAAAAAAATGTTAAGATTAAAGTTCAGTAAACTTTAAAATATGATTTATAAATAATTGTATTTCACAAATTTTTAAAATTTTTATCCATTCTAAAACATTTTACTGTAGGAACATTTTTCATAAACGATGCTTTTTTAAACCAGCCTAATAATTTTATAGTTGCATAATAACAAAATGTGGCATTTACAACCTGTGTATGTAAGATCAAAATTCAATTTCAATTTATACAGTGTACACAAGGGCAAAGCGGACAGTTTTCTCGAACAACGTTCAACATTCTTAATTCCATTTTTATACCCACCATCAAAAAAGATTGAAATATTCGTCTAGGACCCATAAAAGTACATATATTCTGGATCCTTATTAGATTCTAGTTAGTTAGTTTGAAAGGAGGATGTATATACATCAAATCCGAAGAAATACACCTAGGCCTCTATCGGGCCTGTTGTGCACTCCTTAACCAGTGCCTCGGGTGGGAATCGAACCCACCACCTCCGGTCTACCAGACAGAACACTAACCACTAACCTACCGGAGGCCACTTAGATTCTAAGACGTTCTAGCCATGTCCGTCCTTCTGTCTGTTGAAAACACGATAGGGTCCAAATGGAAGTAGCCTCCTACCGGAGGCCACTTAGATTCTAAGACGTTCTAGCCATGTCCGTCCTTCTGTCTGTTGAAAACACGATAGGGTCCAAATGGCTATGGTATTGAAAAAGTGCAATATTGGTCCACGATTTCGCCTAGCCCCCATATAAGGCTCCCTTCAGAAAATGTTTTTATCGCTCATAACTGGCTACGACAAGCATCTATAGCGGCGAAATTCGTCACAAATATGTTTTATTGGAACCCAAATCTTTGTGTAAAATTTTATAGGGATAGGCCCATAATTGACCCTACAATTGAAATTCTATATAAACAAGGTTTGTACTAGCCAAAAACTATTTATGAAATTTTATGGGGATCGGTCTATAATTGACACTACCTCCCATATAAGGTCCCCTTCAGAATATTACTGTAAGGCTCATTATTGGCTGTAACGTTCAAATACGACTACAGCGATGAAATTTTACATAAACGAGCTTTGTATCAGCAAAAATTCCCTCTTCTGATATTTATAAGTATCGGTCTATAATTCACCCTACCACCCATATAAGGTCCCCTCATTACTGGCTCAAAAATGCGACATAAACAATATTTGTACGAACACATCGTTTTAAATTTTAGGAGGATCGGTTCATAATTTACCCCACCCCCGTATAAGGGCGTCTTAAAGCACATTATTGACATTAAAATACGAGTAGATATATCAAATTCAACATAAAAATAAACAAGTTTTATGGTGAATGAAATCTTCTTACCGACTTTGATAAAGATATATCGATAAATGACCACTTCAGAAAATTACTTTAACACTCATTAGTTACTTAAAATTACGAACTAGGCGATGAAATTTGAATAAACAACTTCTTTACAAAACATAATTTATGTACCATTATATAATATATTTTATTTCATGAAGTGTTTTTGGTTATGTAGGAAGGATTTTTGGAAATTTGGACAAAAAGGGGAAAAAACGGTTAAAACAGGTTTTCTTAATTATCTTACACAATATTAGTGATACAAGAAAAAAATTTAAATACACCTGTATCTACTCTTAAAATAAGCAAATAGGTATCTGGTACTTTCTTGAAATTCGTACTTTTAAGGGGTGAAAATGTTAACAAAGGTGATTTGGGTAACTTTTTAACTAGGTAGGTAGTTAGGTTGATAGGAGGACGTATACTACATCAAATCCGAAGAAATACACCTAGGCCACTATCGGGCCTGTTGTGCGCTCCTTATCATGAAAAAAAGGGAACTGAAAGAATTATTTTTCAGTGTCCATAAACTCAGTTTCCTGAACGTAATTCCTCAGAATCTTCCAATCAGTGTTAGTCAGGAATGTTATTTCCGGAATAACATCACTTCCAAGATACTTGGGTCTAACTTCGACGAATGCCTGGCAGTGGCAAAGAAAGTGCTCCAAAGTTTCACTGTCCTCTCCACACGCCCTACATTCGTCTGAATCCGCACGTCCAATTTTGCATAGATGTGCTCGTAATCCTGTGTGACCACTCAGAATACGTACCATCATACTAACTTCAGACTTGCTCATTTTGAGGAGATTTTTCTTCTTGCTCTCATCAGGATAACCCCATAGGATCTTCGTGGTTCTACCCACTGTTTCATTATTCCAAGAGGCCTTATGGGATTCTCTCACCCATATTTTTAGTTCAGCTTTTGTTGCGTCGAATGGTTTCGCGTTTGTCAGGTTAACTGCCTCGAGCTCCCTACCCTATAAAGCTATTACATTCGCCCTTTCGTTACCGACTACTTCCGAGTGGGCTGGTACCCATATGATGTGAACCTTACCTCTGGGAGAGTATTCAGTTAAAGCTTTCTTACAATTCAATATGGTCTTAGATTTAGTTCTATGTTGATTTTTTTGTTTTTCTTGTGAAAAGACAGATTTCCGTTTTTGCCGGGTTAACATTGAGGCCTCTCGGTTGAGCCCAGCTCAAGGCCGTATTCAGAGCCTCCTCAGCTCTTCTACACAAGTAATTTGGATCCTTTCCCTTTAAAAGTATTACGACATCGTCTGCATAGCAGACAGGTCTAAGTCCTTTCTCGGTTAGGGTCCTTAGGAGGCTATTAATCGTGGTAACCCAGAGTAAAGGTGACAAAATGCAACCCTGTGGTATACCGCGAAATATCTTTTTCCTGATAGTTATATCGCACATCTCGCAGCTTATCCATCTATTCCTTAGCATGTGGCTGATCTAGTTACAGAGCACCCGGTCAACATAAAACTGGTCTAGGTATTGGATAAGAGTATCAGTGTGCACGTTATTGAAGGTGCCTTCGATGTCAATGCATACAGCCAATGTATATAGTTTGCTATCAAAGTATGCACCTATGTAGTGGACAACTTAGTTTAAAGCGGTTTCCACCGATCGTCCCTTTACATAAGCACTTTTTAACTAATGAACATAATGAAATTTTTGTAAATATTTTGGATGCATCATAGGAAAAAAGTACCAAAAAGGGGAAAAACGGGAAATTTAATTTATTCAAACTAATTGAGCCAATTTTTTAAAATTTTGGAATTCGGCCTATACAGGACCAAATTCGGGTAAATTGTTTTTTATTTTATCTGTTAAATTTTCGAAAAAGTCTATCCTAGGCGAAAGGGGAGAAAATGGTATTCTTTTTATTAGTAATTTCCAGAATTTATTCCACTTTTGGTACTTTTTATACCCACCATCAAAAAAGATGAGGGGTATATTGTTTTTGTCATTCCGTTTGTAACACATCGAAATATTGGTCATAGACCCACAAAAGTATACATATTCTGGGTCCTTATTAAATTCTAAGACGCTCTAGCCATGTCCGTCCGTCTGTCCGTCTGTAAAGCTCATAACTTTCTTCAAAATCTCAGTAAATCATCGAAAGTAAACATAAACAGGTTTTAGAGGAACTAAAACCTATCTGTCATAATTGACCCTACCTCCGATATAAGGTCCCCTCATAAAATTACTATAACGCTCATAATTTTCGGGGTACTAAAATCTATGTGCCAAAATTTATGGAGATCGACCCATAATTGACCCTACCCCCCATATAAGGTTCTTCTCAGAAAATTACTTAAAAGTTCATAATTTGCTTAAAAATTCCAGCATATCAACGAAACTGACATAAACATGTTATTTAGAAACTAAAATATCTCTACCAGATATTAAGAGGCTCGGTCCATAATTGATTCTAGCACCATAAAAGGACCTCCTCATAACTATAACTTGATTCAACATAAAAAACAACTTCTTTAAAATTATAGTAAAGCAATGAAGTTTGAAATAAACAAGATTTATAGGAACATAGTTCTAATTGCTTTTTTGAGAATCGGTCCATAATTTACCTTATCCCTTTCAAATGGCCTTTCTCATAGAATAACATTAACACCCATAAGTGACGATAAAATTCATCATGAACTAGAACTAGGATCAAATCCTTCATAAAAGGCTTAGAAAGCATTGACATAACAAGTTTTATTGAAACCAAAATCTTAGGAGGATCGGTCCAAAATTTACCATAAGTAAATTTACAGGACATCAAACCATTTAAAAAATTTTTAAATATGATAAAAAAAGTACTATCATCACCCTGACTATATGTATTACTATTTATTAGGCTTCGTTTCAAAAAACAAAATGTTTCCCGTTTTTGTGATATCACAACTTTTAAGAAGGTTTTTGTATCAGTGATCACAATACTGCAATAATTTTTTCAAAATTCCAACTCCTTCATCTGCATATCTGAGGCGGAAACCACTGATTTTAAATTTTCAGATTTTAAACTTTACAACGCTATATTTCGAAAACCACGAAAGTTATATAGGGAACATTAATTAGGTTGAGCTTTATTAAATTCGGAAGTGATGATGAAAAACACCATTGTTTGATGGGAAATTATTAACCCACAAGTTAACATTATAACCATCATAACTCCTAAACAGATTACAATAAATTAAAAATTTTAACACAATTTTTTAAGGGCATTGAATATTATATTTTTGAATGATAAAATCAATTTTTGAATTTTTTTTTTAAAAATTGCCTTTTTGCTTTTGCTCTTATGCATTTATAGTGCATCCAAATTCTGTCAAATTAAGTTTATATATCTTAAATTTTCCTGTAGAATAGTATACTAAAGTCGGATTTGAAGTATATTCAGCAGTTTTTGGTCTATCAAAAAATGTCGCCCAAAATCGGTCTTTTGGCCGCAGATATGCAGATGAAGGAGTTGAAATTTAAAAAAAATAATTACGCCAATATTAGTGCTGATCCAAAAACTTTCATAAAAGGTATGATATCACAATTTCAAAAATATTGTGTGAAGCCTACTATTTATATATGACAAATCAGTTTGGAAAAAATACAATAAATGATTATATTGTGGTAGAGAGACACATGATTTGATGGTGGGCACAGCCGAATATAGTATTCTTACTTGTTCTTTTTTTTTGTATGTTCTATAATATGAATCCAAAACACATGATTAATAAATATAGACGATCCATATTGAATAAGATTTTTTAAGATTGAACTTTTTAGTACCTTTTATCTCTCAAATGGTGCCTTTTAAGTACATACATACATAAGGAAGGTATAAATTAATATCAATACCTACATTCTTCATTAAAATTTTAAAGCTGCATAATAATTTTATAAATTATAATATATTCATTGGCCAAACAAATAAAAACCACAATTTTTTTGAACTTATGAACTCCGGGTTTTTTGTATAATAACAATTTGGCCACAAATTAATAACCCTTTCCCTTCCATATTTAAAATACTTATATAAAAAAAAAACAACAACCAAAAAAGACTCTATTTACGTAACAAAATTATGAAGTGCTGCAGAACTTTGTCTACATTTTTTATGTCATCTTAAAATCATAAATTGAAATTTATCTAGCTTTTCACTAACTGCACAGTTTTCGCATAATTCTTGTTATTTTTTTTTTTTTTTTTTCGTTCCTACAAACATGCATAGATACACATAGATATTTCACGAGACCCAACAGTTTACAAAGGGGCAATGCAATATGTTGCAGTAGTCCATCGTCTCGAAGAAATACTGATACCAAGTCAGTCGTCAGATTTTTGTCCGTAAGTAATCATGAGGGAAAACTCATTCCTCTGTATTGAAAATAGTTGGCCCAGAAGTAAACTATAGCAGAGTCAATTGTCCATTTGCAACCAAAACAAAATGGGGTTGTTGCCTGTTATTTATGGGTGAAAACTCTAGTTCTTCACTGATATTGTTATCTACTGCGAACTGCAGGGTTAAGTATGTTTGTCATGCATTGTAGTAGTTTGAAATGGCTACAGCCAGCAGCAGTAGTTATAGTTTTAGCAGTAGTTTGTCTGTTAATTTCCTTCTAGTGCCATGTTAACTTAACTGCTTCATTTAATACTTCTGTAGTCCGATGTCCTAGTTTAGGGATTCAGTGTTATTTTCATATTTTTTGTATATGTATTTTTAAAGGTTTCCCTACGTGTTAGTATGAGTTTGCTTTTTTCATATTTTTTGTGCTCTCGTCGTCCTGTGCTATATATCCTTATGGAATTATTAATTTCTCTGGCACCGTAACAAAAAACAAACTAAAAACGAAAAAAAAAACAACGTAAAATATTTTACGTTGACGTTGTTAGTCCAAACAATATGGTTTGTTGACCACAAGTTTCGTTTTAATTTCTGTTGAGAAGTATTATTGTTGTAAAAGTGCAGATTTTTTTATTTAATACAAAGTTATTTACTGCAGCAAAATGATGACGTTTTAAATGCCTCTAGTGAAAAATGGATTTTCTATATCAATTTTTAAATGTCTTATTAGTTATGATTTATGGAATCGTAAACGGTAATTTAGGTTTTGGTTTAAATTAAATGCTATCAAATACTGTTTATTCTATCTTTGAAACCATTTAAATGAGTCAAAATGACACCCTACACAAAACACGTAAGAAATTACCGTAGAAAATGTGTAATCATAATGGTGAAGGGCCGATGTATACGGCATAACCAGCTTTAATATAATTAGTGTGTTTACAAAATCTTCCATATTACGAATATTTTGATTTGGCAATATCGAGAGAAGCGGAAATGCGACAAAGTTGATTTTTTTTTTCAACTCGGCCACTTGAAGATGTCGGTGCTTAGCAACTATACTTGAAAAAATATATAAAATAATCAATATTCAACATTTATAAATGTCCAGACTATAGAATATACCAGGGTTGGTAAAATTGGTACAAGCTTCTCTATCCCTGCCATTATATGTGCTGACGCTAATTCGCATCACCTACCTACATTTGGGAAAGCAGCGATACCAATACAAGAGGTGAGCAACTCTTCAATTTCATTATTAGTAGAAACCTACATTTATTGTATCTAACAGAAGGGAGGTACTAGATATTATGCTCGTGAGTGCTAAGCACAGCGAATGTAGTAAATTGTTCAACGAGGCAAAGAGGTCCAATAACTGGAGCCTTATAAGACTAGAAGACTATTTGACTAGAAATGCCAAAAAAGCGTGGAGAGACTTCTGCACTAACGTTGAGGGTTCCTCCGAGACTAATCGACTCGCAAAATACTGTCTATCTAACACGTTGTCCCGAGCTATATTCAAATTCGTATAGAAATTGGACTATGGCTTGCAGAGAATCTTTAGAAGTTCTGCTCATACTCATTTTCCGGGATGTCAACCTCTTAATGAAGAGATGATAGCCCAGGTTTATTTAACGTCTGATATTAGCTGTAATAGGGGAAGAATCCTATGGGCCCTCAACAGTTTCGACCCCTACAAATCTCCGGGTACAGATGGTATTATACCTGTGGATCTTCAGAAGAACGAAGATCTTGTCACTCCACGGCTGCTATCGCTTTACAAATTATGCCTTAGGTAGCTATACATCCCCATATGTGGATGAGATGTAATGTGATATTTATTCTTAAAGGAAAGACATCACATACAAAGCCAAAGGACTATTGTCCAAACAGTCTTGGTCGTCTTTTCTTTTGAAGACTTTTGAAAAAGTCATTGAAGTACATCTAAGATTAACCATCCCCATGGAATTAATTTTTAAATCACAACATTCGCTAGTGTGGCATAAAGAATACTCTCGCCTTCCTAGACATCGAAGGTGCCTTTAACAATGTCGAACTCAGTGCCATCGTAGCCGCACTTGATGGATTGGGGATTGATGAACAAACTCATTGCTTATGCTGACGATGTTGCGGTAGTGATATTAGATAGATTCCTAGATACCATATCTAGTTGCATGTTAAGAGCAGATTAACTTGCTCAGTAAGTGGAGTGTTCCCTGTGGCCTCAGTGTAAATCCGCTGAATAGCGAGACATAGCTAATATGGGTCCCTGGACATGGTAATGGTGCAACGAGAGGGGAAGATGAAATCGACTCATTTACTGGTATTTCCCTTACAAACTGTAAGTGACTGGTTCAGACTGAACTGTATGAAAAGGTTTAAATCAGATGGTCTCATTCGAGGTCAAGCTTATTCTTAAGCATTCGCAGGGAGAATGCTGGTATCAGTCATAAAGGGACACTGTATAATTGGCAATCACGCCAGAAGAATGGGTCTCGAATCATTCAATGATAGCTGATATTGTTTCCGCTTCACTGCTCCTCTTGTTTGGATGAGCCATGTGGGATATGCCTTAAAAATATCTTAAAAATATCAAACCGGCAGGTTTAAATCTGGAAGTAGTGATTAGTACTTAGTCAAATGGACTCCCACAATCATCGCAACGGGACCGCAATTGGGTGGACCCATGTGAGCCACTCATGATTGATAGAGTGGTTACTCTTCCTACATAAACCTATGCAAGCCTGAGGAGAGCATAATACATCAAATCCGAATAAATACTCCTAGCACACTATAGGACCTGTTGTGAAAAATCTTATATAGTGTTTTATGGAGTTGGCTTTCACAATTGGTTTTAAAATTTCCACATACAAAACAAGTATTAATTATCGCATAACTCAGACTGCAACACCTAGAGTCCAACATTTTTTTGTGGAAAAATTTTATATTTTTATATGAATATTTTTCTTAGAATATCTAAGAAAATATAATACTTGAGTCCTAAATTTTTTTCGGAGTCATTTTCAATGTGAATGTTATGAAAAAATGGGCTTACATAACATAGGGGCATGGTAACCACCATTATTAATTAAATAATAGTTGCTCAAACAACTTTGACATTCATGTGAATATTTGGGAAAACATTGGCGGATTAGCAATCGGGCACGTGGCAGCAATGTGAAATTTGTACAAGTATTTTGGGATAAAGAAATTCTTAATAACATTTTTAAAATCAGATTGATATAGCTATCACACATTTATAATTAAGCTATGAATGGATTAAAATAGTAAACAGATTTTCGAAAAATTCAGATCGCCGGGCTTCTTGTTCGTTAGTTCGCTGTCTTACTCGCAACACCACTGCTTAGTTATTTTATTGTACATCAAATAATGGTTTTCCCACAGAAATACCATTTTCTTTCCGTGTGTTTAAAAAACAGTTGCTATATGATTATACTTATGTAAGTTATTAAAAGAGTACTTAAAAGTAATGCAGACGGTAAGTAATAGCCATTGAAAAGTAAGTGGTTATATAAGTACAAGCCATTGCTCAGTTTTTGCTGAGTAATTTCTTATAAAATGTATACCTACAATTTGTACTAAAAATTTAAATAAACTTCGAAAAAAACTTAACCGGAAGTATATTACATCAGATTGGGTCTAAAACTTTTTAATTAACAAATATTTTATTTTTTGTTCATATAAATAAAATATTTAAATCCAATAATAAACAAATGAAAATAATGGAAAATTTGTTGAAAAGAAAATAATATATTGCGATCATCACTCATAAACATTTTTCAATTCCACTTACAATACAGTTAAAATGTTTTCAGATATACTTACTACAGGTAGTTGAGTATGGAGAAAATACATAAGGGCAATTCCATACGCTTGTATGTGACATTCGAACGCCTTCAGAGTGGTATAGATTTTGTAAAATTAGGAGTACTTGGAAAACAATTTTGTCATTCTGTTCCATTTAAAGAATACTATATTTGCAAAAGGAATCATCCCAATCGGAACCTTGTTTACCAAAATATGGATTAAAATATGGCGATATCATGCGTGACAAAAAAGGGAAGTGTTTTTAAAGTACATGTAAATATTTACGAAAATCTGCGAATTCTGTAGGGACATATTTTTGATTAGTAATCCATAATTTTTAAATAAAAAAAATTAATATAATTTTATAATGAACATTTTTAAATATCATACGTGACACATCGTATGTGACAGATTTTTCTCCTGATTTTTTTTTTATGTTATAAAATATATATTTTGGAAATATATATATACACACACTTCAACAAAGCAAAATGAGTAGGAAAGTGCAGTCGAACATGGCCGACCTATATACATGTTTAAGCAATTTATAGATAAAAATAAAAAACTGGAGTTATATGGCGACTAGGGTCAAATATGGACCGATCGAGGGTGCGATTTGAATTCATATAAAACTTATTTGTGCCAAATTTTATCATAATACTAGTGATTAGAGGTGAGTTACGGACGTTTAAGTGTTTTTCTGAAATTAAACTTTGAATGGAACTAAAGGCTTATAAACATTTTAGATCTGCCGATTTTTTAAGGGATAGTATTATAATTAACAGAATTATGAGCTAAAAAGTGATATTTTCGGGTCCGTTTGTATGGCGGTGAGGTATAAAAATAGACCAATTTCAAAAATGTTCAACAGTCTTCGTCTTTGGTGCTACAAAAAATCATATACCAAATTTTGTTGTTATCTTCAAAAATGCAGAAGTTATAAGGGTTTTATTTTTTCAGTCGTGGTTTACCTTTTCATGGAATTGCCCATATATTTTTCATTCGCAGTAGAAAAAGAACTTATCAATCAAATTTATTTTTGAAACACAACAAAACAAAATGAAATATGATTTCATTGAAAGTTCTTAAAGTGATAAATATTATGTCATACATAAGCGAACACGCAAATACATACGTTTGAGTGTGCAAATATGTTAGAAAAAATTTCCGCATTTTCCTGTTTAACGTGAACAGTAATATTCAAAAAATATTGCTATTTATAAGGGACACTTTAATAAAATCTAAATTTTACCAAAGTTATTCATATACATAAGTAATAGAATGAATTGTTATGAATTCTTCAATTTTGTTATAAATATGTTTACATATGGAACATATTGGATTTTCTTGTTTTAACTAATTTAAAATCACAACACTTTCAGCGAATTTATTGTTAAATAACAACAATTTTCAACTTTTATTTAAAAATAATCTCATTTCATGCAAGTCAATTGGTTCGTTGTTAACTTTTTCCCATTTGACTTGTTTCCATGCGAGGGATTATGTTCACCGTATAAACAAAAGTTAAGTAACATTTTACTATTCCGCGTGACAGAAAAGTATACACGGAATAACAACTTTATAAAGCAGAAGATCCCAAACGTTATTTAAGGATTTAACCTAAAGTGAATAAAAAAATGTTTTAAGAATGTTTCGAACATAAAATATTTAGAATCACTGTTAAAAGCCCCCATAAACACGCTATATTAATCAATGTCATTGAATCCTTTCTCCCACCGTTAAAATCAATTTTTCAGTTTAGACATAAAGGACTTTTGTTTGTGTTAAGCTCTTTCATTCTTCGTCTTTGTTCCTGTTTTATTCATTTGAAATTTCTACTTACCATTATTATTTTTTCTTTTTGTAAAATATTTTTGACACTCACGCAATCATTGATTTTTTATACCCACCATCTAAATAGATGGGGGTAGGTACATTGATTTTGTCACTCCGTTTGTAACAAATCAAAATATTGGTAGTAGTCCTGAGTCCTTATTAAATTTTACGGCGATGTCCATGTCCATCCCAATTGGAATAAAACCCCAAGAAATTGATTCAAAAGCTCATAACTCGGTTAATATTTATTAACCCTGTTCTCTACATAGTTAACACCTCTATCATTTTAGTATTATGGTATAACACGATAAAAAGGATTTGATTTAAACATTAATTTCCTTTTAAATTCTTGAATGATTGGTCCATAATCCTAAACCTCATAAAGGAATAAATCTAGTAAATCTAGTAAATCGTGCTGGAATAAGATTCGGGATAGCCTAATATAACACTCTTACTTTTTATACCCTGCACCACCATCAGTGGTGATATAATATATAAGTTTGTCATTCCGTGTGTAACACCAAGAAATATTCATTTAAGACCAAACAAAGTATATATACTCCGGGTCCTTATCAAAATTTGAGTCGATTTAGCTATGTCCGTCTGTCAGTCTGTCTGCCTAAAACACGCTCACGTTAAAACTAACCAATAGAAATAAACCAAATTCACCAAAAATATTCATTGTTATCCTAAGCAGTTTGGTATTAAAAATCAGCAAAATCGGTTCACAACGATTATGAGTAAAAATTTCTGACTACCTCGAAAAAATTACGGGTTTTTTCGTATTTCTTAAGTCGTTTTCTCAGAAACTACAAGAGATAATTCAATGAATTTTGTCACACATTATTTTTTTACCCAGGCATGAATTATGTTGAAAATCAAAATAATCAATCCAAAATTTCCCATAGCCCCCATACAAAGGTATATATTCCCGAAAATTAGTTTATCATTAATAACTCCTTCAAATATATCGGTATCAACACAAAATTTTGTACATGCAAATATAATATAAACAGAAATCATACTACCAACGTAGATCTCAGTCGGTCCACAATTGGTCATAGCTCCCATATAAGGTCCACTTTCGAAAATCACCTAAACTCACATATTTCATTGATAAATAAAGCTATTGTGATAAAATTCACACTTGGGTCCATGTTGTGATCCCTTTGTGATACCTGAAAAGAGAAAGAAAACGGTCGGCGTATTATTACACTTCGACTCATCTACACTGGTTTCCTATCCAAACCATTTTGTCGCACGAATAAAGGAGTCTATCTTTCGGATGTCAGCCTCAGATAGATCCGTTAAGTCGTGCATGACATTGGCTCCACTTAAACTCATATATTTCATTGAATTCTAAAGCTATATGGATAAAATTCGACTTGAATATATTTTGTGTACATATAAATCATTCCACCAAATTATTTCGGGATCGGTCCATATTTGGTAATAGCTACTTTATAAGGTCCACTTCAAAGAATCACTTAAACGCACATATTTCTTTATCAAAAAAAGATATCTTGATAAAAATCGACACAAATATGTTTTGTGTACATACTTATGAATCATTCTACGAAATTTTGAATTTCTGAATAAGCCTGTAATTGGTTCCAGCTCCTATATAAAGTCCATTTCCGAAAATCACTTAAACGCACATATTTCATTAATTAATAAATCTCTTGGAGTAAAATTTTACTTGATTTTTTTGCATATTTATACGACATTTTTTACTTATCGGTCCATAATTGGTCGCAATTTCCATATAGAAGAACCATTTCTGAAAATTACTTAAAAGCACATTGACAATCAAAGTTATAGGGATAAAATTCGACATAAATCATTCTACGGTATTATCTTACTTAATTCGTTATTAAATGATTATATTTCTGGACCTAATCAAAATTAGTTCGACATATGCATAAATGTTAGTACTCTCAGTACTGAACAAAAATTTTGCCAAGTTATCTAAAAATTAGATATTTAAATGGGTTTTAATAAAAAGTAGCTTGCTGGTGGAGGGTATTTAAGATTCAGCATAGCCGAATATAGCACTCTTACTTGTTTCTATGTACTCTTTTCTTTTTAACATTTTACCGGTAGACTAATTTTGTTATATGATTTGTGCTGAAGTCGAGCATAAATAAATTTAAATATAATACCACCTTCGATATTTAAAAGAGTTGTAAAATAACACAGTGAGACAAAATAAACGAAAATTGAAATACTTGGGAAATTATACAATTTTTTTTTTTTTTTTTTTGAAATTTGCTAAACACCTTCAAAATCTTGAGATATGGGTAAAAACCGGGTTTTCGTATTATTAATCACTTATAAATCAGTAACAGAATCTCTACCGATTTTAAGTTTCTCAACGAATTTGGGAAGCAGAAGCTGAGACTTTTATAATGACATAATTGATCTCTATCTTAACAGAAAATTGCTCAGAAACTGATTTTCTAAAATATGCTTTATATGGGGGATAGGGATAAATATGGGCCGATCCTCATAAAATTTGGTGGAGGGATTTATGTTTATATAAAAGTTATTTATGCTGAATTTCATCGTGATATTTTAACCCGTATCTCAAGATTTTGGAGGTGTTTGGCAAATCTCAAAACAGATTCATGATCTACTCGGACACACCTTTCAGAAAAATAGTATCACATCCCAGGTATTTATTTTTGTCGCATAATATATTTGATATATATACTGTTTAATTTAGATTTAATCCTAATATACCATAATGACCATATGTCAATTTCGTGTCAAATAGCCCAACTGAGGTGGACGTGGAAAAATGGGATGTGAAAATGAAGTCCGATCATTTCGAAATTCTGCAAGGTCATCAAGGCTTGTATAAAACTTAGTTGTGCGAACTTTCATCGAGATACATTTATATTATACATAATTATGAGCTCAAAAGCCTATTTCGGGGGGTTCAGTTGTATGGGGGCTAGGTGAAATAATGGACTGATTTTAACCATTTTCAATAGGCTTCTTCCTTTGGTCAAAGCAAACGAGTATTTCAGAAAATGATTCTGAGTCGATCGGTATACTTTAAGGTGGGTATAGTACTAATATTTTAATGCGTTACAAACATCAACACAAACGCTGATACCCTTCCCACTATAGTGGCGTAGGGTATAAAAAGAGCCAGCGAGAATACGAAACAGGGACTTCTGTTTTTTAGTCTATAGAAGGCTGCTTAGATTTTTTATTGTGCGGCAAATAATGGGTTTCACAAAATAACAAAGCCGAAATTAAAGTACTTCTATATCAAATCAAAAGAAAGTCATTACTAAAGTACCTCTAAGTAATGCAGACGGTAAGTAGTTGTCATTAAAAAGTAAGTTGCTGGGTAATTAAATATATAAAATTTAAAATACAAATTTATTATTTCTATTAACTCACCTTCACTCAAATTCTATTGAAGTAAAAAATATATGTAGGTATTTGTTTTATATAAAAAATAATTTATTCGATGATGATTTTTTTATTTTATTATTTTTTTTTTTTTTTGTACTATAAAAACATTTATTATTTTTATCGTCTGTTCAATATTATAAATCAATTTCAATATTGTCCTATAACAATAAACAATTCCCTTTTCACTTTTTTACTATAAAACTACAGCTTTCCTATAAATCGACTATTTCTAAATAAATAAATATTTACATAAAATTTAAATACACATACATGCATCCTAACACATACTAAAGTGAATTAGAGGACATGTCTGTGTGTATAAGTATGTAAATTAGACCGGCTCAATGTTTATTTGAAAAACTGCATATTCAATCACGAACTGCAAGTTTGGTTCATTTAAGGAAATTAAGATCAATAGCCATAACTATGGCTCAGGCTGTAGGT